>NC_052355.1:2573549-2745874 GCF_009727055.1 Benincasa hispida
GGTGTACAAAAAACTAGTACAAAACAATAAACTAGGGCATAAAAGCCTAGTACAAGAAAATGTCCCACTTGCCCTAGTCCAGCCGCGGGCGATCCTATAAACCCATGCTCCGTAGGTGACCCTCAAACACTGTAGCCGTGAGAGCCTTCGTAAACAGGTTAGCAACATTGTGCTCCAAAGCGATCTGTGTGACAATCACGTCCCTTCGATGCACTATCTCGTGGATCAGATGATACTTCCGCTCTGTGTGTTTGCCACGCTTGTGACTCCTTGGCTCTTTGGAGTTTGCCACTGCCCCACTATTATCACAATAGCGATTAATGGGCCTAGACATATCTAAAATAACTTCCAGGTCTGTCAAGAACATCCTGAGCTAGACGGCCTCCATAGCAGCTTCACAAGCCGCTACATACTTCGCCTCCATAGTGGAGTCGGTAATGCACCCCTGCTTAGTGCTTTGCCACACTATAGCTCCCCTTAAAAGTAAAGACTGACCCTGATGTGGACTTGCAAGAGTTCTTATCAGTCTGAAAGTCAGAATCCGTGTATCCTGTAAGGATCAAATCCCTCGAACCATACACGAGCATGTAGTCCCTCGTTCTCCGAAGATACTTGAGGATGTTCTTTACTACAGTCCAGTGACCCTGGCCTGGGTTAGACTGATACTTATATGCCCAAAGCGTAACAGATGTCTAGACGAGTACAGAGCATCACATACATCAAACTGTCAATGGAAGACGCATATGAGACTTGTCTTATCTTCTCAACCTCTTGAGGTGTCTTAGGACACTTTCCTTAGACAAAGTGACTCTATGCCGAAATGGCAGTAGGCCCCTCTTGGAGTCCTGATTCGAGTACTTGAGTAACATCTTGTAATTGTACGATACCTGAGACAGTGCTAGCACTTTTTTCTTGTGATCCCAAAAGATCTGTATACCTAGAACTAACTTAGCCTCTCTCAAATCTTTCATTTGGAATTGGGTCGCTAGCCAGTTCTTAACTGTAGTCAGTAGACCTATATCATTCCCAATGAGTAGGATATCGTCTACATACAACACTAAGAAGATTACTGAAGCGTTGATGATCTTCTTGTAGACACAAGGTTCATCAACGTTTTCGTCAAAGCCATGCAACTTGATTGCAGTATCAAACTATATGTTTCAAGATTGAGACACCTATTTTAGTCCATAAATGGACTGATCAGTTTGCAAACCTTTTGCTCTTGACTTGGGCTATAAATCCCTCGGGCTACGCCATATAAATGGTCTCCTCAAGATTGCCATTCAGAAAGTCCGTCTTGACTTCTATTTTCCAGATCTCATAATTATAATAAGCTGTAATGGACAGGAGGATGCGAATCGACTTTAACATGGAAACAAGCAAGAAAGTCTCCTTATAGTCGACTCCCTCTACCTGGGTATAACTCTTTGTCACAAGTCGAGCCTTGAAGGTCTGTACCTTCCCATTAACACCCCGTTTGCGCTTGTAGATCCATTTACAACCTATAGGGCGAACCCTATCAGGCTGATCTATAAGATCCCATACTGAGTTGAAGTACATCGACTTCATCTCGAGATCCATGGCCTTGACCCATTCATCCTGACCAACATCCTCCATTGCCTACTTATAAGACAACGGATCCTTAACATCACCATCTACTACCATAGCAAGGATTTTCGTGAAACCCAGATAGCGAACAGATGAGTTCACAACCCTCCCATTACGTCGAGGTTCCCTCAACTCTTGAGGTGGAACCGACCTACTGGATGAACTTCTATCAATAGCTCTTGTTGATGTAGCAGACTCTTCAACAAATCTTGTTGAAGTTTTAGTAGTTTCATTGGAAAGCTCACGCAATAGACTTTGCTTCGTGGACTGTGCTTCCTTATATGTTCCTCCTCCAGGAAAATAGCGTTTGTTGAAACAAACACCCTATTTTTCGTCGGATCATAAAAATAACCCCCTCGAGTACCTTTGGGATAGCCTACAAATAAGCATAACCTCGACCGTGGTTCTAACTTCTTGGGATTAGCCTCAAGCACATGTGTAGGGCAACCCCGAATGTGGAAGTGACGTAAACTAGCTTTACGCCCATTCCACAACTCCAGAGGTGTTCTTGCAACACTCTTGGAGGGAACATAGTTGAGTATGTACATTGCAGTCTCCACTACGAAACCTCAAAACGACTCTGGTAAGGAAGCGTAACTCATCATCGAGTGAAGCATGTCTAACAAGGTCTTATTTCTCCTTTCCGCTACACCATTCTGCTAAGGTGTACCCGACGCTAAGAGTTCAAAAACGATTCCATGTTCTATCAAATAGTCCCGAAATGCTGAGTCCAAAAACTCTCTACCTCGATCCGATCGAAATGTTTTAATCCGTCTATCTATTGCGTTTTCAACTTCAGCCTTGGATTCTTTGAACTTTTCAAAGGATTCAGACTTCCGTTTCATAAGATAAACATACCCGTACCTTGAGTAATCATTATAAAACTAATAAAATACTCATAGCCACCTCGAGCTTGCACATTCATAGGGCCACAAAAGTCAGAATATACTAACTCAAGAGGCTCCTTGGCTCTAGAACCTTTTCCAATAAAAGGTCGTTTAGTCATCTTACCCTCAAGGCAAGATTCGCACACTGGCAAAGAATTTTCTTCTAACTCACTTAGAAGTCCATTCTTCACCAATCTCTCAATCCTATTGAGATTGATGTGCCCTAAACGTAGATTCCAAAGTTGGGCATTTTCTTTTGGAGAAATTCGTCGACGTTTTGATTGAGTTATGGCAGTTCTGAACATTTCAGTATTATGTAGGGAATAAATGGTTAACGAGCACATATAAATTCGATTCCAGATTGGCTGTGCAAATAAAAACACCATCTTTATGAATAAACGTTTTATTCACATCAAAAGAGACAAAATATTTACATTGCAATAAACACTTTATAGAAATAAGGTTCCTCTTTAGTTCAGGAACAATATATACATAATTTAAAACAAGAAACATATTCTGTAAAGCTAACTGGAGTCCTCCTACTGCCATAGCTGAGAAGATGTGCCCAGTGCCTACTCGCATTGTCATCTCACTAGCCTCCAGCTGTCGCCAAGATCTAATCCCCTAAAAGAACAAACATGATTAGTGGCGTCTGAATCAACTATCCAGGCAGAATCATCATTTTCCACTAAATAAGTTTCAAGCACAAGTAAATCACATTTACCTTTATCGGCCTTGGCCTTAGTCTTGGCTGCTTTCTTCTATTTCAGATACTGAAGATAGTTTCTTTTCCAGTGTCCATTTTGGTTGCAATAGAAACACTTTCCCTTAGAAACTTGTGGACGTCTCCTTGGGGCGACAGGCGGTGGGTTAGCAAGCGCCTTCCCTTTTCCCTTACCACCCTTATTCTTCTTCCCCTTTGCAGAGTTAGAAGTAGAAGGTGCAGACTTGATTCCTGAGGTCGAACCTCTATGGAACGTCCTAGAGGATGAAGCAACATTTGCCTCACCCTTTTGCATCTCCTTACTTTTCAGTAAAGATTGGTATGTCTGCAACTCGTTGAGGAGAGTTGTAAGGTTATACTTCTCTTTGTTAAGAATCACACTGCTAACAAAGTGCAGGAAGCTCTCCGGCAAAGATTGCAGGATTATGCTAACCGAGCTGCCCTCATCGATGGTTGATAACTTGTAGAAATACAAGTTATTTATGCTACCTTATTTAGATATTGCAGCCAAAAGAAAAGGAATATACGTAGATTTTATGAAAAGTAGCTCAGAAATACAATAATTATGAATTATCGCAATTACACTCATAAGATGATAGAAGAGGATATTTTTACCCTGTTTTGCAGGAAACGAAGTCACCGCTTGCAATCAAGGCTCAACGAGAAACTAAACAACGCATCTCTATTACATTACGCCCGTCAATCAACAATGAAGAGACGATTAACGCAATGACGACGCAATGCGACAGTCGATCCAAAGCTGAATTTCAATCGCATGCGGTAATAAAAAAACACCGCATGCGTGTAACCGATCGAAAGATGCAGCTGAGCAACGCAAACGCAGATGATTGTGACACGTGTATAACTAACTGTTGTGTAGATTTGATGGTCTGATTGCATAACAGAAGGAATATTTATTCCTCCATCTTCGGAATTTCCATAACAAGAAATGGGGTCCACAAGCCAAGAGTCGAAGCTTTTCACCTATAAATACCCCCATAGAATTCAGAGAAGATATACTTGAGATGGGTATAATTGATACGAGGGCTAATTGCTGCTGGATTATTGAGAGAAAAGCTGAGCTAAGTATTGATCGAAAGAAATCTGGGAAGACAAGAGACAAGGCCGAGAGGTGAGTCTCAGTGCGATTCTGCCAAATCCCCGCCATGAAGCTCTGTGCTTAGATTCCTGCTACTAGTTGAGCAAGCCTGAGAAGGAAGCTCATCCTTCCGCACGATCCATCCACATCGGTAAGCAAATCTCTATCCAGATCGGTGCCAAGATGTTGGCACTTATTTGTATTTGTTTCTAACTCTATTTCGACAAGTGTATTTCATCTTCTTAATCTCTTCATTCACAAATCATATATTAGACGCTAAATAGTTTTATTGAATTTCTCGATCACTTTCATTACCACTTCTCTGTTTATTTCCGCTCCCCCATTAATTGTTTTCTCCACGAAGTTTTCTTAATACCTTGGTAATTAATATGGATTAAACGAGTAACTTAAACTGTGCTAAAGAGATAAATGCATTCAGCTAAGGCATGCTAGACGACATCTTGACCTATGAGAGTAAAAGTGAAGATGCCATTCTGATCTGTTGAGAGAATGTTAGTAAAGCAAGTAGTACTTCCAGAGATGGAAGCAACCTTGCATTCATTACATTCATCCCTTTTTCACCATAGAGATGTGGGAACGAAGCCGATCACCGAGAGGTGTACGCCAAGGGAAAAATGGAACTGTATTTATATCTTTAACGCAATTAAGGAACTTCGCGATTTATATTAGTTATCTTTTCTGTTTCTGCTTCGTACATAAGACTTGTCACCGCATTACACGATCTTTGCATAATCTTCATAGCCAGCCTTGACCTCAGTATCTTGTATCATGAAACCTGTATCTTGTATCATCTTAGCTTAGATTTACTTTATCGCAATTTACTTTAACGCAATTTATATTATTATCACATTTTTACCGCTTTACTTTACTTTATCGCATGTTTAATTACTAGTACACAAATTCTTTTATAAATTGAAAAACCCCTGGTTGCATATATCACAAACATAATGCAATAACCTAAAACATTCCCTATGTTTGACCTCGGATCACACCGAGAAACTTGCAGTGAAATTATACTTGGTTTCAATGCAAGGAAACTTGTGACAACGCACAGCATACTACAAGAACATTTGTTAATAACACATATCCAGAAGTAGTATCACATATCATCGCATAAAATCTGCGTACAACAAGTTTATGGAACCGTTACCGGGGAGCTGGTAACGGGGATATGGACTTGAACCTTGCTTGCATCATTGTATAGTTTATGTCACAACAAGTTTATGTCGCTGTTGCCGGGGAAGGTAACGGGGACAAAGGCTTGGACTTCTATTCTTGCATTACATCTTATGCATTGTGTGACATAGTACAATTATTGCGTTTAAGAGTTTATGGTGCCGTTTCCGGGGATTGGTTAACGGTTTATTGTTTGAGTATTTTTGTGGTATTTTGCAGGACAATTCTCTTTGTACTGGCTGTTCAACGCGAAGAGCAGTCTAACGACTTATGAGTGCTGGAGTGATCCAGAAATTTTAAGTGGACCTAGAGATCAAGTGTATTATTCGCACAAGAGTTCATCAGGGCCGAATCAAGTGGTGAAGAAGCATGGCTAATAATAACGAGGCTCCCGCAGGGAATCGAAGAGAATGTAAGAGTTGAAATAAAACCAATTATGCTGCAGATGATTCAGAATATGGGTCAATTTAGAGGATTACAAGGAGAAGACCCACATGCGCATATGACGAATTTTGTAGACATGTGCAGTGCATTCTCCATGCCTGATGTGACTTAAGAAAGACTTAGGTTATATATTTTCCCATACACACTGCGGGATGTGAATAACTGACTAAACACTTTGGTCACGGGATCCACCATCCGTTAACTGTTGGACACTCCACTAAAGACCAACAATTGCACTATTCTCACTACAAATATATTTTTGTGTCCATATCAACCAATCAATAGTGCGATAACCCTTCACGGATCGCTCGAAAGTACAGTTGGGCTAATTTACCATTTTCCCGCTGTAGTTACATCTAACTTCTTAAGTACCACTGATTTCTCTAATGAATAATAAGTCATAGTGCTACTATGCTTGGTCCTTTCTTCCAAAGAAAGGATGTGGCCACTATGTTTAAGACCCGGAATCAACCCTTAAGGGAACAATCTATCTACTTACCTCTGCTTTGGGGAATGAGTGAATTCCATCTTGTGTAACTAAGTTCTCAAATCCCCAACTAGGCAAATCCCCAAAAAGGTAGGCTTGTTAAGTTAGAAATCTGGCCACTCTCACTCATACTAATCAAAGGACCCCCTCATAGGCAGGAGTTCCCAAAACACTTAGGGTTTAGGTCATGTCACCTATGGTTGTTATAGTGAGATGTAAGTCTCAAGTATCAACAACGTTATATAAAGAGACGAATCATCTCGTGGTTTGGTCTTGTACAAAATCTTTATATAGGACACCCTCGCTCGCATGTCTTTACATGAATAGCTAGGATCAGACCATCTATGGTAGTTCACAACACTTGTAAACCTCTACAAAGCGGGACGTATCTATAGTGTTACTAAGATAAGGTATCCCTCATTAATCCATATACTACAAAATTTTTAGGTTATTACTTAGGGCATGATCCAGCTTGTATATCTCATATACATGCTTAAGTTTACATACAATTACCATAGATCTTTGTTTATTAGATATGAGTAAATGAAAATAAAATAACTCTTATTTTATTAATAACAATGTGTACAAAGTTTACAAACTACGAGACTCTGGGAAAATTAGGACACCAATCCCAACAAACCTGATGAAGTTAAACTTACATGTTACAAGTGGATCTACAAGAGAAAACGGGGTGATAATGAGAATGTGTAAACCTTTAAGACTAGGCTTGTGGAAAAGGGTTATATCCAAATTGAGGGAGTCGACTATGAGGAGACTTTCCCACCTGTTGCCATGTTAAAGTATATTCAAATCCTTCTGTCCATTATCTCATATTATGACTAAGAGATTTGGAAAATAGAAGTCGAGATTGCCTTTTTGAATGGTACTTGAGAAGACCATTTATATGGAGCAGCTTGAGAGATTCATAACCCAAGGTCATGTGCAAAAGGTTTGCAAGCTTAATCGGTCCATTTATTGATGGAAGCAAGCTTCTTGATCTTGGAATATAAGATTTGATACTGCGATCAAATCTTATATCTTTGAGCAAATGTTGATGAGTCTTGTGTATACAAGTGAATCATCAACATTTAGTAACTCTTACAATGTTGTATGTAGACGATATCCTACTCATTGGGAATGATGTAGGTTTACTGACTGAATCTAAGAATTGGCTAGCGACCCAATTCCAAATTTAAGATTCAGGAGAGGTGTGTAGTTTGTTTAGGCACTCTGATTTTTAGAGATCGAAAGGACAAAATGTTAGCCCTGTCTCAGGTATCGTACATTGATAAAATGTTTGTCAAGATTTCGATGCAGAACTCCTAGAGAGGTTTACTCCATTTCATGCATGGAGTTATATTATCTAAGGAATATTGTTTTAAGACACTTCAAGAAGTTGAGGAAATGAGACGGATCCCCTATGCGTCAGTTGTTGGTAGCCTGATGTATGTGATGTTATGTACTAGACCTAACATCTACTACATAGTGGGGATAGTCAGTAGACATCAATCTAATCCAAAATTTGATCGCTGGACCGCCATTAGGAACATCCTCAAGTATTTATGGAGAACAAGAGATTACATGCTCATGTATAGTTCTAAGGATCTGATCCCTACAGGATACATGGACTTTGATGTCCAGACTGATAAAGATTCTAGGAAATCCATATCAGGATCGGTGTTAACTCTTAATAGAGAGGCAATACTGTAGAGGAGCACCAAGCAGGGGTGCATTGCTGACTCCACTATGGAGGCTTAGTACGTAGCGACTTGTGAAGCTGCTAAGAAAGCTGTGTGGCTCAGGAAATTCTAGACTGATCTGGAAGTGGTTCTAGACATTTCAAAGCCCATCACTCTTTATTGTGATAATAGTGGTGCTATGAGTAATTCCCGAGAGCTTAGGATTCATAAGCACACGAATCACATCGAGCTGAAGTATCATCTCATCCAAGAGATTGTGCATCGAGGGGATGTGATCTTCACGCAGATAGCTTTGGAACACAATGTTGCTGATCCATTTACAAAGGCCTTCACATCTAAAGTATTTGAGGGTCACATGCAGAGTATGGGTCTATAGGACAAACTACATTTATTCTAAGGAAAGTGAAGATTTTGTATCGGCCCGTATTATGCCCTAGTTTATTATTTTATGTAATACTTTTATATTAGGACTTTTATATTGTCCCTACTATTTTTAGGACAAGTGGGAGATTTTTGGGGTCGACGCCCTAAATCTCGTGGGTTCTATAGTTTATAGTTGTAATGTACACACATTTTATTTATTTAATAAACTATGAGATATTTTATTGGACATTTAGTAGCATTAACCTACAAACAAATAAATTAACATCCAAGGTTATCTTCAATAGCTTAAACATGTATGTAAAGACATCAGGTATCATGTTTAAATGATAACCTAAATGGTCTGTAGTAGATGAATAAGACTGAGTACCTTATCTTGGTGATACTATGAATATGATCCATTTTGTAGATGGTACAGTTGTTGTAAAGTGCTATAAATGATCTGATTCTGATCATTCGTGTAGGGACATGTGAGTGGAGTGCTCAATAGAAAAGAGTTTTTATAAGACCGAACCACAAAATGACTAATTTCATTATATAACATTGTTCATAATCAAGACTTACATTTCACCAGGATGAATACAAGTAACATGACTTGAATCCTGAGTGAGTTGTGAACTCTTACTATGAAGAAGTCCTTTGATATGTATGGGTAAGAGTGGCCAGATCGTCGACTCAATAAGCCTACCATTTTAGGTATTTGTCTTATTGGGGAGCTGAGAACACAACTACATAAAATGGAATTCACTCCTTCCCTAACATCTGGTAGATAAGTTGCTCCCTTAAGGGTTGATTCCGGGGCTTGAACAATGTGGCGCCACACCCTCTATTGGCCCGAGAGGGGTTTTGTCATAGTTAGACTGACCTATTGTACATTATAGGGATAAATGGTACTTAAGGAGTTAGATGTAACTACATGGGCAAAACGATAATCTTGTCCAGCTGTACTTACGAGCAATTTGGGGAGGGTCATCGTAGTGTTGACTAGTTATACTCAAAGGATACAAAAATATATTTGTAGTGCGAAGAGTTCAACTGTCGGTCTTTCGTGGAGTGACCGAAAGTTACTAGATATTGAATAATTTAATTAGAGGAATCTAATTAATTATCCAAGTATTATTGAAGCTTCAATCTACAGGTCTATAAGGTCCCCTCTGTAGCTCAACAAGGATTTATGAGAATCAATTTTGGATTAATTTGAATTGTTCAAATTAATTGAGGGAATTAATTATATGTGATATAATTAAACTAACTTAATTATATATAATATAATTAATAAAATGTGTTTGATACATTATAATATAAAGTTTAATTGAGAGGAAATAAATATTTGAATATGATTCAAATATTAATTATATGAATGATATTCACATAATTAAATTTAGTATAAATGCGATTTATATTAAATACCACACGTATGAGATAAATAAAACTATAGGTTATATTGTATTTGATACAATATAAACTATAGATTATGTATTATATTTGATATAACATATATATATATTTTATATATATATATATATATATAATATATAAATTATTGTTATTATAATTATATTTTAATTAAATTAAATTTACTAATTTAATTTTAAACTTCAAAATTAAAGGGAAGGAGTCCACTCCCTCCCCTTAATTTTCTCTCATCAAATGTGGGAATCGGAGTTACCACGCGATGATCTTCTTCTCTTCAATGTCTTACGTAGAAGGAGGTAGATCTCTATTTTTCTCTCCCATTGGATACACAGAAGAATTTTTCTTTGTCTTCTCTCAATTTTTTTTTCTTCCCTCTTCCCAAAAGAAATGTGAGTCCACACACTCCTGTGAAATTCTCAACCCAAAAGAGAATACAGAAGGCTCCGCTTGGTGGTGTCATCATTGAGTGTTCGTGTTTCCAAGAATGTTCGTGACTTGCTTGAGGGAATCCATGAAGAAATTGTTCTTCAAGGGTAAGCACTTCTTCTTCCCTAAATTCTCCTGTTAAATGTATGCTGTAATTTTTGATTTGATGCATAATTTATGTACTGTAAATTTCCAAATTTGTGAAAATAAAATTTGGCATCGATCCTACTTCTGCAACAGACCTCAGGGTTCCATCAACGAGATGTGCACCTCTTTCATACACAGGGTTACGTATACACGTCTTTCGTATTTACATAACTCACTAAACGTGCACCTCTTTCGTGCATCTGAGTAGGGGTGGTCATTCAAACCGTAAAACCCGAACCGTTTCTAAAAACCGAACTGAACTGAAAACTCAGTGAAACCAAAAAATGCGATCTGGTTTGATGAAATTTTGAAACCGAATTAATTCGGTTCGGTTCGGTTTCACTTTTGAAAATGGAATTTGAGACCGAACCGAACCATTTTTAACTAATATATATATATTTAAAAAAAAGAGTAAAATCGAATTTAAAATCGAACTGCTTTTAATTTAAAGAACAAAACCAAATTTAAAACCGAACCGAACCGAACCGTTTTTAATTAAAAAAATATATAACATGAATTTTTTAAAAATGTCAAAACCGAATTTGAAACCGAACCGAACCGTTTTTAACTAATATATATTTATTTATATATATATACTTTTTAAAAAAGAGTAAAACCGAACCACTTTCAATTTAAAGAACAAAACCGAATTTAAAACCGAATCGAACCGAACCGTTTTTAATTAAAAAAAATAATAACATGAATTTTTTAAAATGCCAAAACCGAATTTGAAACCGAACCGAATCGCATGCGGTTCGGTTTGGTTTCACATTTTAAAAAAACCGGTCCGGTTCGAATTAACCACCAAACCGAACCGAACCGAACCGTTTCTACCCCTACACCTAAGTCCCTTCTAGATATGTATCACTTTCATACATACCAGCTCTAGTACACTTCTTTCATGCATTAGTGCCCTTGAACAAGCACCACTTTCACACAGTCAAATATAGTAGAAAGGAAAAGAGATCGCATCCAAATTCATATTACGTGTAACGTTCAACTATTCCTTAGTCCCATAAAATGTTGTAAATAATGTCATGCAAATTAGTCTAGATAAGCATGCGTATTCTTGTAATAATGTATCGACGCTAGTGCATCTCTTTAATGCATCTCTTGTAATAATGCAAATTAGTCTAGTGCATCTCTTTAATGCACTAGACTCATTGAAAACATTTCATAATGGATCATCCATAATTTCATAGTAAATCACATGGTATACATTCATAATTTTATTAATCACAACAAGTCACGTTCATCAACATATATCCAATTTTTTTTGCTTGCTGTTAAGGCATTCTAGTATTCTCAGAATTTAGGTCCATGTTCGATCATCCTCTTAATGTATCTCATAAAATTCTAAGTTATGCGCTCATACATATAACATGCTTCAAACATATTTATCACATGTTTATATAAGTCTTAGAACCAACAAAATTATTCTTAATCTCATCTACCAACACGAAGGTGATCATAATAGTATGATTACTTACCTTAGAATTAAATCCAAATAAACGCAAGCAAGTTTATCTTCTTGTTTTCAAGAAAGACATTGAAGCAGCACCTAAAATAATAAATCCAATATTTAAATTAATCTTCTCGGTCTAACTCCAATCAACCCATTTATTCAAAGGTCTCCGATTTAATTTTACTAAAATTGTGGCTTGGTCCAAAATTAATTCTAAAAACCCAATACTGTTGACCAACCTAAACATAAATAAATTCAAAAGTTAACTTAATTTTAAATAAATACCCCTAATCCAAAAGAAGACCAAGTCAAGTACTCACCCAAAAACTGCCCCAAAATCAAACCTTCATGATGCCGGACAACACGCTTCAACATTAAAATTCCTCCAAACATAATAAGTATGAATAATTTAAATCCAAAATAAAATAGATAATCAATACATTCAAAGGAAAATACAAAAATCTTACCCCAAAACTCAAACCTTACCAACATTACCCAAGATTCCGCGAGATAACCAAAACGGCGGCAGTAGAGAACTGAATGGCGACGACTGCCGGTTGGCGGCTGAGGTAAGATACTGGTCGGACAGCTGCAAATCTGGTGGTAGGCTTCTGCGGCAGCATGGCTGGAGCAGGTGGTGTGCACAACAGAGAAGGCTTCAGATATGGCAGCTTAAGGCTGACAGCAGCGTGTGCCGGCTGGCCGGTGGCTTCGACAGAGGAGCGACGCAACTAGCTTCGCTTCTAACCGGCGGCTAGGGCTGTGCAAAGACCCTGATGACAAACAGCTGGACGAATCAATTTTCTTAATAAAATTGTTCTAAATCAATTATCTTTTCCAAGATCCAAATCTCCAAATTTTAGTTCAATTCTTCCAAATTAAATTAAAATGGAAGTATATCCCAAATTCTCCTTAAGATCATTTAAATTCTAAGATCCTTCAACGAAGCACAACGTTAAAATTGAATTGTCTTTTCCTAATAATTCAATTGAACTTCAAAATTCAAAATAATACTCAAATAATTTAAAATAAATTATCTCAAAATTTGGATTGTTATGAAATTGAAGAATATTTTGCACAAATTCCAAATAATTTTAAAGGAATATAGAGAAATTTCTAAAGCTACGACATTGGTATCTTGTAACAAACCAAAGAGTACTAGTGATGTTGGAAGTCATTGTACCCATTGGAACAAGTTGAACATCTAACAAGCCACCACGAAAGAAGGACTCTAAATAGAAGCCCATTGTTGTCCTTGTTAATGAAGATACAAATGATGATTTCATTGATGAATAAAATACAAGTAGTCAAAATAACATAGCGTTAATGGACACAATGATGCTAACAATTTGACCAACATAGAGATAAGCAGGGAGAGAAATAACACACAATATGTTAACCTAGTTCGGTACAATTTTCTTTTCATCTGGGGGGCTCAGGACCCAATTGAAAAGAAGATAATAATATTCAAAAGATTTACAAGGAAGACCACTTATTTGATAGATCTACTATTATGTAATACACTAAACCTTAGATAGGTATTTTGTTTAGACTCCCCCTAAACTTGATGTCACCTATCTCAAGATCTTCTCACAACTCAAGCTCCCCTTGAGTTAGAAGCTTTCAACTTGTTCAATCTTGCATGTTTAGACTGCCCATAAACTTAATATTTCTTTTCAAGTATCACATGCCCTCTCTGAAAATTCAGCAGCGTTTGTTTCTTCCTCTTTTTGCAACAACTGCACAAGAAGAAACAACCTTTGTTAATAAAAACCTACTTTCAATATGTTTTTAATGCTTCCTTTTATAACAACTTCTAGAAGGAAGGGACATATAAGGTAACCAACATACCAAAAAAGTAAGCAGACGTAACATTCGAAAACAAAACCAAACAGTCTAACTCGAAGTCAACCGAAAAAGATCCAACAATCAAATAAGAGAAAATTTACATGCCAAATAAACAATATCAAGCTCCCCCTTTGGCATAAACATTTTCTTTTATTGGCAATCATGTGATGGTAAGAAGAGTAAGAAGCCAAATAAAAATTGCAGACCAACCAACTACACAACAATTTGTAGACGAACCAACAACACCAACCAAACAAAACAAACCAAATCTATACAACAAAACCTATAGTCGAACCAACAAAATAGTACATCAACTCACAAACCAACCCCAGCAAACCTAGCAAAACCCCACTCCTCTTTGATTGCCATAAGAAGAAAATTAAACAGGAGGAGATGAAGGATGACGTGAAGTAGAAGTAGAGGGGGCTTCATTTGAAGGCAAAGACAAACTCAACAATTGAATCTGAGTATCCACAATCGCCTGACGATCAATAAGAGATCAAATTATATTACTCAAGGTTCATAATTCAAAGGTCGACAATTGTCAAATACGTGTTCTAAGATCAGTAGGAATCAAGAGTCCACCTTCAGGAGCACGAAGATCATGAGGCACAGGTATGTCATCAGTTTTGTATTTGGAGAGCTAACTTTTGTTCTTGGTACATTCAGTAAATATTTTATTTAGCATGTATCATTTAGACGATAACTTTATTTGAGGAAATTATTGAATACTTTATTTTGTAATTTTAATAGATTATGAATTGAATTTATTAGTATTTATTGTACTAGAAAGTATTTTATGTGTGTAAATGTTGTCTAAAATTGACTTGAACTAAAACTTATCAAAATTTAATTAATTCAAAAATATTTTTGAGAAAAAAGTTACTTCTTTTATGGTCATAAATTAAAGTTATGGAAAGATTTATATAACAAAAACGAAATGCTATCAAAAGCTTGTTATAACAATAATAGTAATTATAAAAGAGTAAGTAACATTGTTATAACCTACAATTATAGCTATAGATACTATATTATAGTGTTGAAAAAAGGCTATTATGTGTTAAAGATAGCACCTAATTTTAGCTATATAAACATAACATAACTTTTGTAAAAAACACTATCAAAAGTTTTTATAGTAACATATATAAGCTATATCTCCATACTCTATTATAGCACCCATTATAACTCTACAAAAACGTTATAAAAAGTCACAGACTTTTAATACCATGGGTTGTTAGGACTTTCAAAAAAGGCTATAAAAGGTACATTATAGTTTTTTTTTGTTAGCTATTGTATATGTTATTTTTTGTAATGCGTTTGGCATGCATTTGTGAAAAATGTCAAGGTTTTACAATAAAACTTTAGGATTTTGCCATAGAAGACGATGATTACTCATCCTACATATAAGAGTTTTCTACATCATTCTCCTAAAGTTTATTCTCTTTTAAGGAGACTCCCCTAAGTTTTGATCTTCTTTCTAGTCATAGCAAGTAATGCCTTGTGGAGATTGAGACCTTTGTTACGGAATCAACAATTAAAGAATACAAAAAAACATAAACATAGAGATTTGACACATAAATTTACATGGTTCACTAACAGTTTGTTAGCGACATCCATGAGGCAGAGGGAGAACAATGTTATTAGAGAGAATGTCTTCTAAATACAAAATGACGACACCAGGGTTAGATAGTTATATAATGCACTTCTCTAAATTCTAAGATCATAATTGTATGCTAAATACGAATTCTGAATAGATACAGCGAGATCCCTATACTTGATTGTTCGTAGCACCAGATAACAAATTAAAGTCATTCCAACAACCTTATTTGACTTACTAGAGTTGGGAAACAGTTGGAGATAAAGACCACCACCATTTTGCCTCCAGCATACTTTTAACGGTATGTTAATGCTTAACCTTTTATTGCTATTTATGTTTAACTTTAAGGAAACTCAATATGATCTAATGCTTGATCCACGGTCGAATGAATCGTTGATTCCTTCAAATATTAGTGTTTTTATCAGTGTCCATAGTGTAGCTCGAAAAGAAAATTTCAATACTTTTTGAATCGCTCAAATAGAAAGTGGAATGAATAAATTATACATGACAATCTTGATGTACCATAACAAAAGAAAGAAATCAATCTAAGAACTAGAATCATGACATGTTACCAAAATGAGTATAATTTAATTGACATCCAAGGTGTTAGTAATCACGAGGTTCGTGATTGAAATCTTTCCATCCTCAATTGCACTAAAAGACAAATCATGACATGTAACAGTGATATAGTTTGAATAACCTTCATTCAATTGCCAAATTCCAAAATAGTTTGAACCTCTTTTTAAATCTAATTTTTCCTCAAGGATTGGGCAAAGTGCCTGGATCTTCAACAGTGAGAGATGCTCCATTGTCAAGTGCAGTGAGATTAAGAATCATTGTTGCTGCTTTGGTAGCCCTATAATAAAACAATATCAGATATGGAAATGCATCGATATTCATAAAAAAGAAAGAGTTGAGTTGAAGGTTTAAACAAGATTCACCTTGTAACCTACTAATTGAACCTATATTTCTTTAATTATGTAACTACATTTTAAGAATATTTTTTTAAATCTAAGCCAAATTTTAAAAATTAAAATAAATCGTTAAAAATATGTTCTTCTTTTTGAAATCTGGCTTAAATTTTAAGAGTTAAACTACCAATTTAGTCATGGATTTTTAAAAAAATCTTAAACTTAGTCTCTAATAGTTAGTTTTTACTGAAATTAGCTAAATAATAATAATATTTTCCATGCAATGGAGTGAATATGTTATCAAAATTACAGTGAAAATTCTATTAAATAATAAAAAGTTTTTGAAAAAAAATAATAAACAAACAATATAGACTAACTTTAAGATAACTCGAGAGTATAATGACTTAAATTAGACATTTGAAAGTACAAAGACTAAAAGTGAACAAATTTTAAAGTATGGGACCTAAGATGTTTATTTTACTAGTGCTTCTTGGCGAAAACACTTATATAAAGAACTGCTTCATTTAAAAATATTAGCCTTCATTATTGTTCCTACTTATCTAAACATACCTTTAGTTTTATTTTCATTCACTTCCCAATTGGTAAACATGAATAATACATTTTTGTTTCACAATAGCAGAAAGAAGCAAATTTAAATATGAATGGAAGTTGTTACCATTGTTGGGGTGATTGATAATTTAGAGCAAAAACTCCCAGACATGAAAGCAGCATGTCAGTGTATATGATGCCTGGATCTAAGCTCACAATTGCCATTCCCTCCGGCACTTCTTTTGCTGTAGCTTTGCTTAGTCCTTCAACCCCCCACTTTGATGCACAATACGGTGCCAACTGCAAAATTGAAAATATGTGTATCCTCAACTATAAAACTAGGTCTTCTATGAGTGATTTTGGACTGGGATATAATCGGCATAACATAAGGATAGCACCATAGGCCCAAAATGGGATTGAGGGAGGGGATTAGTTCATGTTAAAGCCCAAATTAGTGTGCTCGGTCTCGCCGAGGCCAAGCCTAACATAATAGCTAATGTGGCAATGTCCCACACATGCCCCTCAACCTGATAACTGGTATCATTATCTTAAAGTGACTCTGAGATCCTATAAATACACCTATGTCAACCTCCATCATTATAGCTCTCGTATGAGGTAACTTGAATCATACTCTCAAACTCCATAGTTTTCACTCTTTCATTCTCTGACTGCCACCCACACTCCATTGTGCAGGTTTTCTCTTTTACATATCACGTTCTTCTTCCCTTCAAATAAATTCTTATTGGTGTCACATGAAGGTCACGCGCATTTCTTCTGTTCAAGTTTTGGTATCACCATACATAGTTTATAAATAATTTGTTGGGCTGATCTTGTGGGTTGTTCAAGCACAAGCCCAAATTGATGGAAAGGAAAACAAAGAAAGAGGCCCACAGTAGAGAAATGGCCCAAGACTTGCTTGCAATAGGTGGAAAGCAAGGTTGAGAATGAGCCACACAGAGAGGATCTTGAACACACACATGTTGGACGAGATTAATCACACGAAGAACAAAAATTGGCCTGACTCAATCAGAAGGTGAAAACTCTCTCTTTCTAACTTTCCCTTTCTCTAAGATTAACAAGTTCTTTCTCTCGTATGAGCTTCCTCTCTAATGGAGGTTTTGGTTTTTCACGCATGTGTATTTAAGTAAGAAAGATGAAGAAGATGAACATAGAAAGAAGGAGTACAGTAGAGTTTACGTGGTTAGGCCAAGAAGAAAAGCCTACATCCACGGGAAGACAATTTTATGAAGAAAACAGATGAGTACAACCCTTTTGTGCTTTACAAATCTATTTATTTAGCATTGAGAGCTCCCTTTTATAGATATCTAAGGAGATCAGATTACATGAAATGTAAAACAAGAAACTGTTATTTGAAAGAAAAAACAAATAGTTGTTGGATTTACTTTCTTCAACTTTCCACCTTAAATTCAACTTTATATTTTCTTCAAGTGTCTTCTATATCTGAAAAATTTTATCCTTATTCAAGTAGATCGAATCCTATCAACTCGAGGTACTTGTGGAGCTTCAACTTCGACATTGGTTTTGTGAGCATGTCCACTGGGTTGTCAGAGGTATGAACTTCCAAAATTTGTATCTCTCCATTTTCAATTTTGTCTCTGATGAAATGATATCTAACATCGATATTTTTTATTCTGCTATGATATTGTGGATTTTTAGAGACGTGAATGGTGCTTTGATTATCATAGTAGATATCAACTACTGTTTGATTTAATCCAAGATCATTCACCAATCCTTTAAGCCATAAACCTTATTTGATTACCCTTGTTAAAGCAATATATTCTACCTCTATTATTGATAGAGCCATTATAAGGTAGCTTGCCAACTAATTATATTTCTCTCTAGTAGGAATATATAACCCGATAAGGATCTCCTTTTGTCATTATCTTTAGAAAAGTTTGAATCAACATAGCCAATTAGGCTAAAGTCATATTCATCTGACCTTTGATAGGACATTCTAGCATTCCTTGACCATATTAGATATCTTCCGAATGCCTTTTGCTAGGGTTAGACATATATCTACTCACAAGATTAGCTATAGGAATAATAACTTGTCCAACTTAATTTAGGTTGAATCTCTTGATTATTTTCTTCCAACAAGATGTTTGATTGATGCCTAGGGTAGATGAGCCCATGTCTCTCACAATGTCGATCCCTAGGATTTTCCTTGATTCACCTAAGTCCTTCATGTCAAATTTTTTACTTAAAAGACTTTTGACTTGAGTTAGATTAGCTTTAGAGCTCCCTACAAAAAGCATATCATCAACATACAAAAATAAGTAGACATTTCCCGTATAGGTGGTAGAGTTTATATATCACACATATCATGAGAGCTCCTTCGAAACCCCAAGCTGACAACATAGTCATTGAATCTTCTAAACCAACATTTAGGGGACTATTTAAGACCATAAATTGACTTGTTCAAAAGGCAATATAAGTCTTCTTTATCCTTAACTTTATAACCTTGAGGCTATTGCATATAGATTGTTTCTTCTAGATAACCATGTAGGAATGTTGTTTTTACATCTAGTTGATCCAATTCAAGGTCATGTTGGGTCACTAAAGATAAGAGAAGTATGATTGTAGTGTGTTTTATAACAAAGGAGAAAATATCAATGTAGTCAATACCCTATCTCTGAAATCCCTTAACAACTAATGTTGCTTTGTATCTAGGCTTCTGATCTCTAAAGATACCTTCTTTTAATTTGAAGATCCACTTTGATGAAATTGGTTTGTATTCTATAGGAAGAGGAGCTAGGGAAAAAGTGTCATTCACCTTTAAGGAGTCAATTTCCTCATTCTTAGCCTCAATCCACTACCTGGCATCAGAACAACTCACATCCTCTTCAAAAGTGGTTGGTTCTTAATCATTAGAAGCCATAGTGGCATTAAATACACGATTCATGTAGTTTGTGTCTGCATATCTTGGAGGGACTATATTCCTTCTTTGTCTATCCCTTGTAAAATAGTATTGACTTAAATCAGGTAGAAAATCAACATTCTGAACATGAACATTTGATGTGCCTTCTATCTCGTCTGTGTTAGGATTAACATCTTCTTCCATAGAGGTTTTCTTGGCATTTTTCACCTCAAAATTAATGGCATAAGTTTATGTTTCTTCTCTCGGACTCTCTCCTATTTGCATGAACATCTCATTTTCTCTAATGGTGACATCCCTACTGATTATAAATCTTTTCTTAGTGGGATGCCAAAGTTTGAATGCTTTCACTCCTTCAACAAAACAACAAACATACACTTAGCAACCCTGATTTTGAGTTTCCCATGAATCTAATGAGCATACCCAACACGACCAAACACCCTAAGATCATTTAGATTGGGAGGATGTTTGGACCACTATTTTTCAAGTGCTAGGAAATTTAGGGAGGTCCTATATAGTGTATACACAATAGGCAGTTACTTCAGCCCAAAACTTCTCTTCTAGGATGGCATCTGGCATAAGGCACTTTACTCTCTCCATGATAGTGCTATTTAGCTTCTCAGCTACCTCTTTTTGTTGCGGTGTATGCCTTACTGTCCCGTGCCTTGATATTTAATTCTCTTTATAGAAAGAGTTAAACTTCTCTCCATAGAACTCCAAACCATTATCAGTTCTAAGGTATTTGATTTCCTTTGCAATCTATTTTTCTATCATAAATTTCCATTCTTTAGATTTTTCAAAAACCTTATCCTTAGCTTTAGAAAATACAACCAACTTTTCTTTGAAAAGTCATCTGTAAAGAATAATAAATACCTTGAGTCACTTAGACTTGGAGTTGAGGCTGACTCCCATAAATTTCAGTGGATATAATCTAGAATTTCCTTTGTTGTATGCTGAGTTTTGATGAAAAAATGTCTTTTTATCTTTTTCCAACACTGAAACGCAAAAAAAAAGTGTGTTTTCTAGGCTTAGAATTTAATTAATTTTCTACTTAATTTGAGATCTTTGATGTTTTTATTGTTTGATTGTAGGAAATTGAGCAATTGGATGAGAACAAGCAATTTTGGAATGCTGCACGCAATGCTGCACGCTACGATTAGTAATGTTGAAATTATTGTCAGCGTTGCAACACTATGTTAGAGCATTACAATGCTGCGACTGCTGTCTATATAAGTAGTTTCTGGCCTATTTTATTCGAGGAGGCACTTTTAGGGCTATTTTGAGAGCGTAAAGAAATATTTTGGTGAGGCCTCCCTAGGGAGTGTAATTCTATACCGAGGTGGCATCTCGGAGCTTCAAAGGATTGAAAATTTGAATAGTTTGTTGGGTTGTGATTCCGGATTCGAGGGCAAGAGTCAAGAACACGGCTTGCAATTTCTTTGCTCTTTTATTTTCTGTCCTTTGTGTGTGGAAATCTCATGAATGGTCTATGTTTGTGTTGTAACCCTAAGTGACTAATTTGTGTTTCTAGGGTGGTGATTTAGTTTGATGGATTGCAAAAACTGAATTAGTTGCTTCTTGGATTGAATTTATGCAAAATTATTTTAGTATATTTGTTCTTAATGCTTTTGACTAATTGATCACTAATTGAATGTTCTTTACTTATTGTCTGTCTTGAGAGAGAAGGTGTTGAGTTGGATCTAGCATGTTAAACTATTAATCGAGTATGCACGAGAGTGAAGATTAATAAAGATTGTTGACGGAGGAACGATGGTTAGTCATTAGAAAGGGTTGAGCTCGAGAGAAGATGCTTGGATAAAAGACTCCTAGATCTATACTTTGCATGAATCAATCTAAGGTCAAAATAATTAATTTGATTAATTTGTTTAACGAAATCATATCCTAGAACGTGTCTTTGTCTAGTTTCATTCCAGTTTTATCATTTCTTCCTTTTTAGGGTTAGATTAGTTAGGTTCTCACAGTCCGGTCCCCTAAATAAAATTAGAAGAACCTCTGAATAGCTAAAAGAGTCAAACAAATTCCTCAGAGGACGATACTCGGTCTCTTGACCGTTTTACTATATTATAATTTGATGTGTGTGTTTGCACTACCATCAAATACGCAATGTTAACAAAAGACATATTGTTATTGATCTCTTTAGGCAAAATTCCTTGTTTGGACAGGGCATCAAGACCTTTAGAGCTAATATGAGACAGTATCTTGTGCCATAAGTTTCCTCTGTTAAATCTGAGGTGATAACAACATTAGCTTCATTTAGCATTTTAACTCCTCTACCAATAAACAAATCATTCACCTTTTCTCTCACTATGACAACCTTTGAGTCCTTTAGAACTTTTAAACTGCCACATTTTCCTCTGTATTTACAGCCAAGAGAGTCAAGCATACCAAGGGAAATTAAATTCCTTTTAAGATTTGGGACATGCCTAACATTTCTATGAAGTATCACAGTTTCATCCTTTAGTTTCAATGAAATCGATCCAATCCCAATGATTTGGCAAGCCTCATTATTTCCAATGTACACTGACTTCCCACTGATTTCTCTATAAGTGTTGAACCAGGGCTTGAAAGGTGTCATGTAATAGGTGCATTTAGAGTCAAGCACCCAATCACGTTTACCCAAAGGATTTACCAAATTAGCTTGGTCTTGAGTAGAAGCAAGGGCATTAGAGTAAATGAAAGAGGCTTCAACAATAGATGCTTCAGGTTGTTTGCCCTTTGCATATTTCTCTTTTTCTTGGTTTTTTCTTTTCAAAATTAAGCAATCTTGGATTATGTGACCTTTCTTTTCGCAATACTTGTACCTTAGTTTCTATTTAGCTTTCTTTTCTTCATTTGATCGTTGTTTTCCACTATTTAGTTAGATTGAGATTTTTCTTTTACAAACAAAACTTCTCCACTGGGTTGATCCCTTTTTTATGATTGTAATTCCATCTCTTTGGTTTAAAGGGTTGAAATGATTGTGTCTGTGCTGATTAAATCTCTACCATATTTTAGTGCATTATTCACATCTCTATACGCTTCTGGTAGGGATTAAGAAGTATAAAAGCTTCATTTTCTTCACCTGGTTTCATCCTAAGACTCTTGAAATCTGTAAAAAGTTTCTTGTATTCATCAAAATTTCTGATAATGATTTAGAAGAATCCATTTTGAAGGTGAAAATTTTTTCCCTTAGATACATCTTGTTAGGAGGATCTTTCTTAGCATATAGTTATTCAAGTTTGACCCAAATCTTGTAAGTTGTTTCTTCTTCAATTATTTATCTTAAAACATTGTCACTTAGGTTCAGAATAAGTATTCCATATGCTATTGACTCCATACCTTCTCTGTCTCGACTTATCTCCATTTTTGGGAGTTTTGTTAGATCAACGAGGCCTTGAGAGTTTTTTGTTTACTGAGTAGGGCTTTGATTTTGGCCTTTCATAAGACAAAATAACTCTTTCCATCAAATTTCTCTATCTCCACTCTTGCCACTACCATAACTGGTAAGTTTTAGAATCTTGAACATCCAAGAATTTGCTTCTTGATCTTTAATATTGTTCTAATACCACTTTTGTTGGGCTGATCTTGCAGGTTGTTCAGACACAAGCCCAAATTGATAGAAAGGAAAACAAAGAAAGAGGCCCATAATGGAAGAATGACCCAAGAGTGCTCCCATTAGGTGGAAAGCAAGGCTAAGAATGAGCCACAGTGTGGATCTTGAACACACGCATGTGAGATGAGATTAATCACACAAAGATCGAAAATTGGCTTGATTAAATTAGAAGGTGAAAACTCTCTCTCTAACTTTCCCTTTCTCTCAAATTAATAGTTTCTCTCTCTCAGATGAGCTTCCTCTCTAATGGAGGTTTTGGTTTTGCATGCAAGTGTGTTTAAGTAAGAAAGATGAAGAAGATGAATAGATAAAGGAGTGGACTAGAGTTTACGTGGTTTGGCCAAGAAGAAAAGCCTACATCTATGGAAAAACAATTTCTTGAAGAAAAAAGATGAATGCAACCCTTTTGTTTTTTTTACAAAGCTATTTATTTAAGTACTGAGAGCTCCCTTTTATAGATATCTAAGAGAGATCAGATTACAAGAAACTGTTATTTGAAAGAAAAAACAAATAGCTGTTTGATTTACTTTCTTTTGGTTGATGCCAATCCTAAACAAAAGTTCAACCAGCATAAAGCTTTGTACTATGGATGTTTTGGTCAAAGGCTCTATTATGATCCATATTTTGTCAATAAAAACAATTGGATGATATCTTCACTTGTGCTCATAATATATAAAAAAATATTTACACAACTATCGTATGTCTATTTAATTGTTGTAACTAAAAAATTTTCAATAAGTCTTTGTATACTTTTTTACATCAAGATATATTTTATGGAATGTTTGTACAATATCATAGGCTCTATTCAATTCCATTACTTATCTTTGAATTTTTTAAAAATAAGCCTATAAACTTTCATCCATAAATCTATATGTTTTATTGTCTATATTTTAGAAGCACTTTGAAAATCAAAGCCAAAATTTGAAACTTAAAGAAAAAGAAGTTTACAAAAACTTTTTTTCGTTTTTAGAAATTGGTTAATAATTCAAATGTTTATATAGAGAATACAAAAACCATGAGTAAGAAAATGTTAGATAACAAACATACTTTTCAAAAGTCAAAATCAAAAGGAAATAGTTACCAAATGAACCTTAACAAATTTGTTCTGCCAGTCTAAGACTTCGAAGGTCTTCTTATAAGCAAGAATTTATGATTAACAAATCTCGCATAGACGATGCATAGCTAACCTTGAATCCAAATACATTATTGACAATAGAAGTACATAGTGGTATCCTAATCCCATCTTCAAATAGGTGTAAGGAGACAAGCTACACATGAAAGCTATATATTAAATTTTTTTCCAACATTAGGTTTGTTGTCATGGCATCATCCTTCCTAACAAAAATTTTCTCTGATGTTTGAAAACACTCCTAAAAACTGGATTAAAACATTTTAAAAAGAAATCTACAAGAAAAGTTTGAAGATAAAATATAAAGTTGAAAAAGGCATGCTACAACTTATTTCCTGAGATTTAAAAAGTAACAGAGGTTGAGAAAATCAATTCTAAGTTGTTTTTAGATGATATTGATAGCTAGTTAACTAATAAAAGGTGAGGAGGCATACTTGAAGTGGAAATTTTTAGATGATATGGTGAGCAAAAAGCAAAAATCAAAGAAAAGATGGTGGTCATTGATCTCACCCAATGGAAGAAGTTAAAAAGTGATGGGATGGATTAATTAGTTAGGGAGAAAAGGAGGAGAAAAAAAAGTCCATATAACCTAAAATCCATTGAAAATACTAATGGATTAAGTTAGGCCACTTGAGCCGTTGGAACGAGTGCATCACATCGCACCTTCAAACTGACATTGAAGAGATCGATATTGAGCATCTTTCATAACACCTTATTTGATGTCGGTCACCTGACAGACATCGTACCCCAATTTTATACTAACGTGAGTTGTTTTATAAATCTCAAGAACTAAATTGTTACTTTTGAAATCTTATATATCAAATAGAAACCTAACTCAAACTTCTAGAATCAGAAGTATATATTGTCTAAACAATTAATAAAACCCCTCATTTCAATCAAGACAATAATCAATGCATAAAATTAGAAAAAAAAAGAAAAAAACAAAAACGATCCTTAATTATGTTAACATGGATCATAAAACATTGATATAATGTCCATACACTTCTTCTCTTGAAATCGATGTTTAAACTCTCTTATCTCACTCATGATTATTAGTGAAAAAAAAAATCCATTATCATAAAAATTAAATATTCATATTATGAAATCTACACACAAGGAAAAAAGAAAAAAGAAAAAAAAAAGTAATAAAGAGTAAGTTTATAGTAGTTAAATTTGAAATAATAAAAAAGAATAACACCAGTCCATGTGCATCTCTCCCAGAAAGTGAAGACATATTGATGATAATCCCTTTGTTGGTAGAAATCATAAGTGGAATGAAATGACGCATTATATTGGCGATCCCTTTGACGTTTGTATCAATCACATTATCAAATTCTTGTGCATCCAACTCCCATATTTTCCCATTTCTATTGATCAAACCTGCATTATTCACTATCACCACACACAATATATCCTTAATTTGCATTTGTCTTCCAAACAACCTCTACAAATTTTATTAAACAAATTCAAAACAAAGTTCAATACCAATGATATTTGGTACTAATTCATTTTCCACAATAGCTTGGACAAACTCTTCAACATTGGTGTTTGATCTCTGCACGATCAACATTTACTTTTGTTATTAGGGTGTTTATAGACCAATGGAAAACAGGGACACGAGTAACAAGGTCAAGAAGGGCAGGACATTATTAAAAATGAAATTTGGGACGCGCTCAAAATTTCCAAACTATTCGTCTAACAATATCGACCTCATCCCTTTCATTGGCACATTTTACCTTGTTTAGATTTTGGCATCAACAAATTTCAACCTATCAAAAGTGTAGTATATTGCAAGAAAAATTATCTAAGAAAATGATTTACAAACCACATCAACGTTGAAGAGTAAATGCTTTGTGGAAGAAACTTGAGCAAGCTGTTGTTGAAGGGAATGAAGTTTAGTTTGATCACGTGAGCATCCAATGATTGTATGGCCACGATTGGCTAACTCCAACGCTAAGGCTCGTCCTAATCCTTTGCTAACGCCTGTGATCAACACCTTTCGAGAGGACTCATCAGCAGTTGCTGTGGCCATGGAGGATTTGCAGCTGCTTAAGGATATTGGTTTGGTTGGTTCATAAAATGACCAATAATATCTTCTTATTGCTTTATATTCTTATGAAATCTACATCAACTTAAATAATTGATCTTGTTATTATTATATTAGAGAGAAATATAATAATTACATATCGTAAAGATGCACCTATCTAAATTTTATTGTCAAAATCGTAAATAAATGTATATATAATTTAAGTTTCGAAATGCCATATAATAAATTCAATGCATTACAACAAATATATACTCTAACATAAAACTTGTATTCTTTTAGGTCAGATACCATTCCTTCACTCTTAACCCTATATTGTCAATAAAACGAAAAAAAAAAAAAAAAATAATTGTAACCTAATTCATACGTAGTTGAATAATTTAGGGTGTAGTTGATAAAGATGGACAAATAGCCATTGGTCTATGTTAATGGTAGTTTTTTTCCCATCTGATCATCCCATTAATTTATTATTCTTCTTAATCAAAGTAATTGCACCGTTTCCTTTAATTTCTTCTTTCTATTCTTGGATTTTCTCTTAATATATTCATTTTTTGTTTTGTGGTAGGCCAATTATAATAATTAAAGTGAGTGTAGACATGACTGACCATTTCTATAGGTCGGAGGTTCGATCTTGGTTTCTTGCAATGGATGAACTAATGAAAACATAATAATTTATTTTTCACATCTTAGATCATCCTTCGATTTCTTGTCTCAAATGAATGTTATTGTTCTAGTTGTCCCACATTAAGAAATTTTAAATTGAGAAGTTGGTATATTCTAGAGCTCTTTAAGGTCGGCAAAAGTGTATAGAGTGGTAGCATAGTCTCTCCCTCCTCATACGTGCATTGTTGTTGTCGTCCATTCAGTTTGCACCTGCACAACAATTCATTTGAAAAAATGTTTCGTCTTAATTCCAAATTTGAAAACTTTTGCCGTAATTTTGATTATTTAAACGAGTATTGATATATCTACTATTATCGTTTTTTTCTTACCTCGGGATTTCTCTTTTTTTTTTTCAGTTTGAATGTTCTTAGTAAAGTTCTTGTTCAGGTAAATATTGTATTAAATTTGAAGAAACAACCAACTTACACAATTTACATCAGGTCGTGCTGAATTTATTTTCAAGGTAGTGATGCTCTCCAGGACACAATACTTAGTTTTTTCCGTCGGATTATTTTTTTTCCAATTATTTTGCTATATTTTAATTATCAGTTTATTTTTCCATCTTATATCATTGTTCCATTAATTTATTTGTGGTCTCAATCAAAATAATTGCACCTCTTCCTTTGTTTTTCCCATCCTTGGATGTCGGCTCAACGTTTCATTTGATTTTATTTGAGTACCAAATAACGTTTTTTGGTTTTTTTATTTTTTGAATATTTTTAACAGAAATTTTGTTCAAGACAAACTTTCGATGAAACCTAATGGAGTATTTATACTTTAATAATTTAATGACGCAGATAAATTATGTAGTGAAAATTTGGTATTCTAACTCGAAATTTAGGAAGGTTGTTACTTACGCACTATACGTAAGTCATACAAGATGTCCTAGCAAAGTTAGAGACAACAATAAAGTAATAGATAGAAAATCAACTATAAACATATAGAAGTTGGTAACTTAGTTTAGTGATCGACCTATGTCTGGGAGGCAGAGTGCCTAGGAAAGATAATCTAGTAATATATAAAAGTTAAGTAATTACAACATTGTAGTTATTTGTAAATAGCGATGATTACATTGACACATGTAGAGCCCGACTTAGCTAATCACCTAAGATTCTCCCTAGATGTAAGAGTCCCTCTCTCTCGAACTTAGGTTCCCCTTAAATATGTGAATATTAGTGAGGTAACACTTAGGCTCCCCCTAAGCATGTGAGACTCCCTCTCACTCAAAGATATATTTTCTTATACTTGTAAACTCCATTCACATGAGAACTTAGTCTTTTCCTAAGTCTTGAGAACTCCCTTCTCATTGAATAATGGCTCATGTGCCACTTGAGTATGGAGAAATTCTTCTCAGTCTGCTTTATCTTAGGTTTTCCCTAAGATTGAATGGTACATCGTACCATTGAAACGTTCATAGTAGGACCAATGTGAAGACACACCGCCACTTGCAAAGAAAAAAATTCTTCTTCTTCAATTCAACACAATGTAGAAAGAATTCTGATTGCAACAACCCGACCTTTCGAGTACTCTGACAAGGTCTGTTATTCATAATTACACATTTACATTGAAAGCATTTTAATCATTGAAGTAAAATTCATTAATACAATAAAGATAGTTTTCCAAAATAAACTAGAAAGTTAATAAATAACAAATAAGTAAAACCTTTATTCGGAGCCTCTAAAATAATTAAGGAAAATAACATTTAAATAGATAATTTTTTTTTTTTTTTATCAACATTGAGTTTCAAATCAAAAGTTTTAAATAACTTGAAAACGTAAATTGAGCGGAAGCGATTACATGTCCCATATGGCACGGTCATGGATCTCTCTCGTCACTTGCCGGTCTGTTCCTATCCTTACCAAAAACATAAATTAAGAAAGGTTGAGTATAAAAATACTCAGTAAGTGACCCCCTCTTGGGGTCATTTGGGTGAACTGTTAAACCCGACCTAACACTGGCATAATGTACATAGCATAGCATAGCATGGCATGACATGACATAGGTAAGTGACCCCCTGTGTTTTCCTTTATTATTGCATACTATTATTTAAGTAAATGCATATCTTGTTCTTATTTACTATAAAACTTATATTAAATGAAATATGGAAATTTGGGTTGACCTTGCTTCCACTCAAGGATCTCTCCATGTAGAGTTCCTTCAAACCCTATGTTCCCAAATCCTCTTAATTAAATTAAAACCCAATCCATATTTAAATTCTATCAAATCTTTTATCAAATCAACCCAAATTAATGATCTCCATGTAGAGTTCCACTATCTCAAATTTTGGTTCCAAATACCAAAATTAAAATAAAATAAATCCAATAATTTAAGATAGTCAATCCAATTTCCCTAAATCTCGGGGTGTTACTATGATAATCTCAAACAACAATCTCACAAAATAATATATGTGACAACCCTAGCATAAAGACTTCTTGAACTTAAATAGCACAGCGAAAAGACCCAAATATCCATACATATAATTGGCAATTCATCAAAAAGGAAAACATCCCAAAAAGATATTGTATAGAATAATTTAAATAATAAAAGAAATATTTTGGCATCTTGAAGAACAATCTTTGAGTCATATTCAGAGAGAAAATCTAAGACAACTCCTAAGAAACTCAAGAAGAAAATGCAAGGAGTCTTAAACAAATATATATAGTCAATATCACAGATCTAACAAACTCCTTCTTTGGCAAAGATATATTTTTTTAAGACAAAACACATTCACAACGAGGCAAACCAAACTACTAGTCAACTACGTTAAACAGTGAATAATAAAAATATTAGAATCATAGTATCATCAAGAGTCCATACAAAGATAAGGACAAGGAAGTAAACAACAAAATATATACAAAACACCTAATCAAACTGTTAAACTAAAAAATAACAAGTCAGCACACACAAAACAGACAGTCCTAAAGAACAATAACCAACACAATGACAACAGCAGCACACCTCAAACCTACACTACTCCCCCTCTGGCTTAAAAAATCACGATGAAGGCCCAACCTGTTCACTATCATCCACAACTCTTCTCATCATATTCAGAAGGAGAGTAATCTCATGCTTGAGATCAAAGGCTCGGTTAATCACATCATTTAGCATGCGAAGTTCGGCGGTCAAAGAATGCATAAGGCATTGGCCAAAATGGGAGGTTACAAGCTCAACACTCGGGGCTTCTTCATTTGCATTGGGAGGCAGAGAGGGAATATCAGGAACATGATGCCCTTGAAACAACTTGTAATTAATGTTAAGCAATCTAGGATTAGTACTAACAGGTTAATCTGAAGTGAATAAGTCTAGCTTTTGGGACAACAGAATGCCACATATAAGATGTGGATAGGCAATAAACCGTAGAAGGGCCTAAGTGTTGGGATTGGTATCCTAATTCTCCCGGAGTCTCGTAGTTTGTAAACACTTTGTACACATTGTTATTAATAAAATAAGAGTTATTTTATTTGCATTTACTCATATCCAATAAACAAAGATCCGTGATTATTTCATGTAAACTTAAGCATGTATATGAGACATACAAGTGGATCATGCCTTAAGTAATAACCTAAATGGTCTGTAGTATAAGGATAAAGGAGGGATACTTTATCTTGGTGACACTATGGATACGAACCACTTTGTAGATATTTACAAGTGTTGTAAATTGCTACAGATGGTCTGATCCTGACCATTCATGTGGAGACATGCGAGCGGGGGTGTCCTATACAAAGAGTTTATATAACGCCGAGATGATTTGTCTCTTTATATAACGCCGTTGATAATTGAGACTTACATCTCACTAAAATGACCATAGGTGGCATGACCTTAAGCCTAAGTATTTTGGGAACTCCTACTTATGAAGCCAGTCCTTTGATTAGTATGGGTGAGAGTGGTCAAATTGACAACTCAATAAACCTACCTTTTTGGGGATTTATCTGATTGGGGAGCTGGGAACTCAGTTACACAAGACAAAATTCACTCCTTCCTCGAAGCAGGGGTAAATAGATAGATTGCTTTCTTAAGAGCTGATTTCGGGTCTTGAACAAAGTAGCCACACCTTTTCTTTGGAAGAGAAGACTCAGTCATAGTAGGACTACGAGTTATTGTTCATTAGAGGAATCAGTGGTACTTAAGAAGTTAGATGTAACTACAGGGGAAAAATCGTAAATTGGTCAAGTTGTACTTACGAGCGATCTGTGAAGGGTTATCGCACTGTTGACTAGTTAATGTGGACATAGAAATATATTTGTAGTGAGAAGAGTGCAACTGCCAATCTTTAGTGGAGTGTCCGGTAGTTAACGGATCGTGGATCTCGTGACTAAAGAGTTTAGTCAGTTATTCACGTACCGTTGGAGCTTCAAGCTACATGTCCATAAGGTCCCCTTGGTAGCTCAATGGGTTCAAGTTGAGAATTAGATTTTGGGGTTAGTTTTAAGTGTTTAAATTAACAAGAGGAAATTCAATTATATGTGATATAATTGGTGTGATGTATGAGATACATTATTTGGAGGAGTTAATGTAAATATGATTTACATTAAGTACCATAAAATAGAAAAAGAACTATGGTTTATATGTTTCATGAAATGAAATATTAAAACTATAGGTTATAAATATAATATGATAAGTTGGTTATCATATTTATTTATGATATATTAATTATATGATAATTAATTCTTTTTCTCTATTAACTAATCGAGTGGGAGGCTATTGGAAGTTTTATGGTAATTGTGAGATAAAAGAAAAATTGTTTTCCTAAATTTAGAAGTTGCTTCTTTTGGAAAGTACTCACGGTGACAAACTATCAAGTAAAAAAGTTTATTAAGTGATAACGTTGAGAGACTACACGATCAACTAAATGATCAGTTGAGCAATCACTTAGAGTTGACTATACGATAGTCATTCAGTTGATCGTTGCTACACGATCGAGTAGAATGGTCTATGCGATAGGCTGCAGTTTACTAAACGGTCGAGCACATCATCTATATAATAAACCAGCTTCTTATCTCCCACTTTTTCGATCGTCTACTTGATCACGACCTCTAGTCTCTTCCTCAAGCCAAGATCATACAGAGCTCATAACTCTTGGATTATCACATTGAAAATACCAAGGTAACACTTGTGGTAGTGTCTTACTTAGTTCGTGAATCGAGTTGAACTCGATTGGGTTCGAGAAGCATCCAGACGATCGTTGTGTTCGTGCTGTTGGTTGTAGTTTGTTCACTGTGTTCTTGTGCTGTTCTTGGACGCTTGTAGATTGATTGAGGGATTCTTGAAGAATGGTTCTTTAAAGGTATGCATCCTCTATCCCTTGTATCATCGTATAGCATGCTATAATTTCTGTTTGTGCATGACCTGTTAGTTCTCATTTTAAAACTGTAATTGTTTTTGTTCAATTCGAATGGAATTTGGAACGATCCCTTTCGCTGCTCATGGAGATCATCACATTTTATTTCCTTCACTAAAACCCAATATGTCTTCTCAATTGTTCTATAACAAAAGCTCTATAATCAAATGGAGAAAATTTCCCAATTTTATATAGCAAAGTGGCCAAGGATATGGAGAGTTCAGAGTGATGCGTGGACAGACACCAATTGGCAATCTCAATGTTGAATAGTATGGCATATTTAGGACTTAAATTAGTAGAAAGTTGGCCAGTCTTGGGCCAAGCAGTTTTCAAACCACCTGTTATTTCAGATACTAAGTCCTTTATGGAAGGACGCAACTTTCTATTGTTAGGAGGAATAGTGCAATCAAGAAACTTGTTGATCATAGAGGATGTAAACACAAGAACATGTCCCTTCACATGAACACGGAAAAAAACAGGGGAATTGGCATTATCAAAAGATGGAGAGAGGTTCAAAATAAACTCCATGACAAGCTTAGGGTAATACGTTTTAAGATTTAAAACAGTTCTAAGGAGATAAGACTTAACAATCAGTTCCATGATTTCATGACAATCTTGAGCCTTGGTAGAAAGCTCCATTTTAGCAAAAATCTTTCTTTTACCATGAATTTCCAAAACACAACACTTTCCTCGAAATGAAACGAAACTCCATCCAATAAAACTAGATGGATAGCAACAGGAGTATGCTTCTTCTTTTGAGCTTGAGTAGATGCACGAGTGATAGGACCTGGAACAGTTTTTATGTCTTCATTCAAACTTCTTTTCGAGGCCCAATTCTAGAAGGCTTAGATAGTTTCTCAAAATCATCTTCAATGTAATTGTTTTTTGATGTCTCATAACAAGTGCTGATATCTTCTACAATAGACTTCATCTTGAACAACACTTGACTTGGAGGAGTATCATCCTGGGTTGAGTCATTTGACAGATTATCAGCAACTTATTCAGAAAACTCACCAGTCTCAATTCTACAACATTCAACATTTTCTTTTTCTTTCTCAGGATATTCACTAGCCTCAGAATAATGTAATTAAAGAGTCTAATTAATTATTCACGTACCGTTGGAGCTTCAAGCTACAGGTCCATAAGGTCCCCTTGGTAGCTCAAAAGAATTTAGTTGAAAATTAGTTTTTGGGTTAATTTGAATTGTTCAAATTAATAAGAAGAAATTTAACTATAAATGATATAATTAAATTGATTCAATTATATATTATATAATTGTTATAATGTATTTGATACATTATAGATTATTTAGAGGAAATAAATATTTGAATAAGATTCAAATATATTTTCTATGAATGGGATTCATAGTTGTTAAATTTAATATAAATATGATTTATATTAGATGCCATAAAAAGAGAAAAAAAGAACTATAGTTTATATTATATATGATACAATATTAAAATTATAGATTATGTGTTATATTTGATATAACATATAGTTTAATATAGATAAAATATGATAAGTTGGTTATCATATTTATTTATATTAATTTTATTATTTTGGATAATTATTTCACTTTTCTCTCCAACCATCTTAGTGTGTGGTTAGGTAGTTTTATGGCAAATTGGAATAAATGAAAAACAATTTTCGTTTCTTCAAAATGGTCAAGAAACACTACACGATTGAGGTTTGCTATACGGTAGCTAGAGAGCAAAAACGTTATGTACCTTCTTCAATCTTCTTTCTCTTTCAAACTCAAACTCACCCTTCTAACCAAAATAGTCAGAGCCCACAACTTTTGGACTCTCATCCTGAGTATACCGAAGGCTGTTAATGGTTGTGTCTTCTGTTTTGGTTCATGAAGTTTTTGAAGAGGGTCTTCAAAATTCGTTGTGTTTGAGGTTCGTGATAGATTGAGGGATATACATGAAGAAACGTTTTTCAAAGTATAATCTCTTGAACTTTATTTCTTAATAAAAAGCATGCTGTAATTTATTTAAGAATGCATATCTTGTATGTTTGTTGTAAATTTGTTTTTGAATCAAAATGGAATTTAGACGATTTGCTTATGGTCAAGGATCTCTTTAAAACGAGTCCTTCAGTTTCACCACTTGTTTTTCCTTTATGAAGAATGTGGCATAAGAAGAACCACACACGACAACCACCTTTTTCCTTTGGGTGTCTTCGGATCGGCTCAGCAGATAAAGATCTTTGGGCCAATGTATTACTGTTACATTGTGGATGCTGCATGGAAGCTATCTCCGTCGTTATTAGGTTTTAATGTGCACATTCGCAACAACCAAGGTGTCGTTTTGGCGATTGTTGATTTTGAAGATTTGGCCTATAACCCTCCTCTTGCGAAAGATCTTGTAATTAAAAATGGCCTCCAGTTGGCTTTCCCTTTTTATGCCACCCTACTATCATTGCTTTTCAGCTATTAACCTCGTTTTAGAGAAGATGTTCAAGGTTGGATCGAGCAAATCTAACATGCCCCATTTAGTAACCATTTCATTTTTTGTTTTGTGTTTTTGAAAGTTAAGTCTATTCCCTCGAAATTTCTTACAATGATTTGCATCTTTCTTAATTAATGTTCAGTGATTGAAAGCTACTTTTTTAGTTCTCAAAATTTGATTTTGACTTTTAAATAGTTGATGAAAAGTAGATAACAAATGAAGAAATTTAGAGGCGGAAGAAATGTTCATAGGCTTAATTATAAAAAACAAAATAGTTACCAAATGAGACCAAAGTTGTCAACAAGTTTAAAAACATCAACTTTTTTGAACCAAGAGATTGTAATTTCGTTGTTGATAACATAGACAAAAAGGCTTGCTTTCGAATGTTAGGGCTCTTTTCCTAATTGGGTTAATGATCTTGTTGTAAAGGACAACTGTGTGGTGTATTAATGGTTTTTTCTTTCAAACGAAAAACAAAAAATTGTAGGATCTTATTAGCAAAGGTAAATCAGTCCATTAAATTATTTAAAACATGGTGTCATTTGTTCTTGTAGCCATTTTTATAATTAGAAATATGTCTAGTCATTTTTCAAAAAAACAAATATTAAAATTAACTCTTTGTCTAGTTTTCGCTCTGTTTCTTAAAGGGGAAGGTTAAAAATATGAGAAGTTAAAGTATAAAATTTTGTCCTATCCTTATGTAATTTTATGGCTTGGCCCTATTTAATGACGTAATTTCGTTCATATTGAACCTATTATTGCTTCATTTCTTGAAGAATATAATCTTTTCAAAATTTGTATATTTTGAGTTATTTTTTTAGATATGACAAAATAGTATCTTCTCTTCAAATTAGGCAGCCACCTCAAGAATAATTAATAAGATAACTCCAATAAATCATCTATTTTATTTCTTATAAAACTAATTACATCAGTGTTTGGAAGGATCATAACTTTTCGTACAATGACTCATGATATTTTGTTTCCAACTTATTATTTATTTTCATTTTTCCTTGTCGATGTACTTTTTTTATTTGCATAAAAAATAAAGAAACATATAACAGTTTAACTATCAAGTTATAAAAATTAAAAACAAAAAAAATATCTCTATCAAATCCTCTCGAGTGTTCCATATAACAATCTTTCCAATTGTGTGAGGATAAAATCTTCCAAATCAAAACAAACATCAATAACATAGTACTCATTACCCACTTGCATGCTATCTCACGTACATCAACCATGTAAATTGGTAGGCTATTATATGTGCTAAGGACTCTTGTGGTTTTGGAGAATCCAGCTATAGGAGAACCTAGAACGGAGAGCTTTCTCCCCTTTCTTGCCCGCCTCTTTGGTCTTAAGAATGCTGGCTTTAAGAATGAGTGATTGCTCTATATGTGTCACAATCTTCCAAACAAACAAACAACCTTTCCACGTAAGTTTCAACCTATCTTATTTCCATATATTATCTCACATACTCATAACCCATTAATGGCACAATACTCATAACCCACTTGCATATGTTATCTCACATCGACCACATAAGACAGTCAGTCAATTATATGTGCAATTGATATTTATTTTCATTAGGAAATCAATAGCACATATATGGTCGATGTGAGATAACATATGCAAGTGGGTTATGTGGTTTATTTGCATTAGGAAATCAAACATTGATTCAATTAGTCTCTGTAATAAATAAGATAGATTAATTGGAATTGGAGTTATCTTTTGTTTTCTTAAAAGAAAAATTGGAGTTTTTATTCAATAATTACAATCTTATCCATATCGTGAGGTGGCTGCCTAATTTGAAATGGCCAAACTTTGAAGATGCCATTTTTGTCATTTCTAGATTATTAGAGAGATTATATTCTTCATGAATTAAAGCAGTGATAGGCTCAATTTGAACATGCAAATTTACGTCATTAAATAGGGCCAAGCCATGAATTTTCATACGGATGACAAATTTTTTTTTATATTTTTAAGTTTCTATATTTTTAAACTTTTCACGTAAAAAGGAAACGTGAATAAGAAATTTTAAACCAATCATAAGTCATCGTCATTTAGCAACCTAATAATAAAATAACAAATATTAAAGTTAGGACCAATTAATAAAGTCTCAAACTGAAATTCAAACAAACACACAATCTACAATCTAAGCCCCAAGCAACCATTCATTATTTCCAAATTTTCTTCATATAACTTTCCTTTTACATATGAATAACTTCAATATTTGAAGCACCCTCCCAATATTGCAAAATTTCTTCATATATATATGTCAAATTTTAAGGTTAAAATAAAATACAGAAAATTAAGTGTAATGATTTGGTCTTTTTGTTACTTTTAAATTTAGGGCCCCATCATAAACATATTGTAGCCTTTGTCTAAGAATTGAGTGTTTTTAATTTAAAATATGTTTCGTTATAAATTCGTTATCGATCTATGCTGGTAAAAAATTTCATTCAATATTCATGATAATTTTGAATGTAGAACAAAATAACTATAAATTTTAAATTACATGGACTCATATTATTACATGATAAAAAAACTAAATCATTATAAATTTAATTTAAGAGATCGAATAGATACGCGTCTAATTTACAATAGAACTACCTTTTCTTTAAAAAAAAAAAAGATGAAATAAAGAAAAGGATGTGTAGGGCGCATGACAAGTTTGGTCTATTGGCAGTGTCATGAGATTAATGATGTCGTAACCTGCATTTTTTTCCATGTCTTTAAAAGCATATCAATACTTTTATTTCAATTTCAAAACCAGTAGTTTTGCCCTTTGTTCACGTTTTGGTATTACTTTGATTCATTTGTTTTGGGATCCCGAATCAAAAAATTATTTTGGTATGTACTAATGAACTCAATAAAAGGTCTTAAAAAGTCAAGTTATCACATCATGATGTGAAAGTGATGGAGTGTACAAGCAAGCAGTCGAAGAAAACAAAATCAATAAGCACTCTAATTATACTTAATTTGAGTTTGAAAGTATGCATGAAAACCATTTTCAAAGAAGAGGGTTCAAAAATATTTCTTTAATCATTTAAAATTAATTGAATATTTAAATTTACACTTTTTAGATGCAATTAATTTTATGATCATAAAAATTGAAGCTGAATGATTAAAACCATGTTTCAGAATGATTTTGAAAATGTCAAAAGTGAATTTGATCGCTAAAGATCCACTCCCAAAAAGGCTCATATTTAAGTTAAATATCGTTCAAAAAAAGTAATTGCAATGGATAACACTTTTAAGGCTAATAATTAAGTGTATATTAATATTTTTAAAGAATTGCAAATATAGAAAAGTGACAATCTCCTATCAATCATAGATTCTATTATTGATTGACTTCGATCAATGATATAGTATATCATTGATAGATTCCAAGAATTGAATCTAAATTTTGCTATAACTGTAAGTTCTTTTGCATCATGGTATGTATGTTAATACTTTAGATTTGACTGCTATATTTGCAAATATTTTTGAAAAGAATTTCAAACCTTACCTTTGTAAGATAGAAAATGGAAGAAGAAGAAAAAGGTTAACAATGAAAGAAAAAGATAAAAAGAAATGATAGTAAGCGGCTAATAATTGGATATTAATAGAGATGGATGGAATTAGAGTAACTTCTCCAAATGCCTCTCTTCCAGCATTTGATGACATATTAATGATGACGCCTTGCTTATTGTGAATCAATAGAGGAATAAAGTGACGCATAACATTTATTATCCCTTTCACATTTGTATCAATCACATTATCAACTTCTTCATCCTCAATCTCCCATATCTTACTTTTTCTACTTGCTAAAGCTGCATTATTCACTGTCCATAAACCCCATAAATCAATTACCTTCTATTATATTTCTCTTCAAAATAACATCTTATAAATGTTCAATATATTCAATCCAAGTTAGATTTAATATATGTACATTAATTTCATTGTTCAAATATTTCAATGGGTTTGAGACATCAAAAGGGATGATATTTCATCTACAAATTTAACATATAGCTCTAGTTTTATTTTTTCAATGACTTAAGTTAAGATCAAGTATCTAAAAAGTTCTGCTAGATCCAAGTAGTTTGAGGTTATTGTTCTATTGAAATTAGTTGTTCTATATGGTTGAAATGTTGGTTATAGTCTGTTTGGTACTCGTGCACAATTAATAATTGTTTTTAGGACAATGCTTTGTAAACGTTCTTGAACTATCCTATTGACTTTTTGTGATATCCGAGTTTAGGAAAGGTACATGAATAAATCAATATCACATCCAGATGAAAGAGATCATGAAGATATGAATGTTAAAAAAGACTTATAGTAATTGAGAGCTACTACCGATAGTAATAAGGAACTATAATTCTATATTGGGTGATCTCTTGGAGATTTTCTTGAGAAGTATGCTAATCAAAGGAACCGTGTTGATTTGTGGGGATAACCTTGTGTTATTGTAGAAGTTGTAACAATTGTATATGTTTGAGGGTTAATTTTTATCATTTGGAGGTCTAATTTCTACAACTATTATAAGCTCGAGAGTCCGATTTTTTCAACTATTGTAAGTTTGAGCATGTAATTGCAACTACCGTCATTCTTTAGAGATGATTTTTGAAATTTGCCCAAAAATAAATTACGTAGAAGAAGAAGAGAGTGAAATACCAATAATGTCCGGGACAAGATTGTTTTCAACAAGCTGTGCGAACTTTTCAATGTTGCTATTCGATGTCTACAAAACGATAAAAAACAATACTTCTTATAAATTTTCTTCGAAAAACAAATGAAAATAATCAATAGAAGTAGAGGCTTACAAATTTACCACATCAACGTTGAAGAGCAAATGATGATTATTGGGATATAATCTAGAAAGCTCATCTTGAAGAGAGTCAAGTTTAAGTTGGCTACGTGAACAACCAATTATTGTGTGGTTGTGGGTAGCCAACTCCAAGGCTAAAGCTCTTCCTAACCCTTTGCTCACACCTGTTATCAAAACCTTCTTTGAGACCTCCATAAGAGTTTGAGTTCATATGATTGTTCAAGGATGACAGTTTTTTCCAAGTTTTATATTGTTGTTGTTTGGCAGGATCAACTTTTTAATGGTCAACTTTTACTTCAATTTGTGATTATCAACATTTTCTTCTTTATTTTAGATTTTTGTTTCTACTTCTAAAATTATTCCATCTTCCAACCACACATTTTCCAATCTAATCCTTTTTGTTTACGACACCTAAAATCACATTTAGTGGCATGCCAACGTCTCTAAAATTTTTAAAATTTTTGTGGATGAGTATTAGTGACGTCTTAATCTATCCTACTATAAACATCCTCGTTACCATATTGGAAAGGTTTTAGGGACGTGTTGATCACATGATGTGTCGGTAAAATTTTATAATAACGACACACTACGTGTTGTTAATTTGTATTATAGAGTGATGTGTATGACTATTGTTAAAGGTGTATTTAAAACCATTGAAAGTTGTTTTTTTTTTTTTTTTTTTTTATAATAATGATAAAATTTGGTAAAAACGTGTACTTTGTGCCACTACAAATTTCCAACCTAACTTTCTTTTTTTTTTTAGTTTTTTTTTTTTACTGGTAGTGTGTTACAAAAAGCAAGTATTTATTCCCTAACTACCACAGTTTACAAACGTTGTATAAAACGTCAGTAAATGTTATTTATTAGTTTAAAAGAGGACAATTGCATAGAACAATTTAAAATTTCGAAACTATTAATGATAGACGCTGATAGACACTGATTGACTTCTATCAGTGTCTGTCAATGTCACTGATAGACACTGATAGAAGTCTATCATCGTCTATCAATGATAGTTCTAAAATTTTGCTATATTTTGTAAATATTTTGATTTATTTTTCTATATCTAAAAGCAGCCCTTATTTGCAAATATATAAAATTTTTAACTTCTGTTAGGAATTATCACTAAGATATTTGTTGATTTTTTGGCACATAGTCTCAAATGAATTGATTGATATTTTTATGATAACAAACTTGATTTTATTTAATTTTACTATAGGAAATTTATACTACATAATTCAATATTGGAATATTTGAAAATACAGTAAAACTTTAAAATATTTGTAAATATGGTAGATGTTGAGCAGTTAACCTATATTATTTTTAAAATTCCAATCCTACCCTTAGTTGCAAATGTTTCCATCTTATTCGATCTATCTTTTTTCCTTTTTTTTTTCTCCATGTGTCTATGGCTCCCTTTTCTTTCATTTAGTTTCTTTTCTTTTCTCTATTCCTTGTTCTCTACGGCTTAGCTTTCTTTGTTTGTTTCTACATTTTAGCTTTCTTCTTTCTTCATTGTTTTTTCCCTTAAAGTTTAGCTTTTTTCTGATTGATACATTGTATCATTCTTCAAACTCATTGATTGCTACGTTCTCTTAACCCTCTTCATTCAAAATATCCCCACAAGCCACTCTTATTTATCGATAAAAAAGGAGGTTTGTTAATATTAAGAGGTAGTTGTGGATTTTAATAAATTTATTCAATGAGTTTATTTCATTGATTGATGGTTTCTGTTTCTTCTACTTGTGTTTCTCATTTATCATTCATTGTGAAACTTAGGGCTTAGTCTATCACTGATAGTGTGTATCATTGATAAAAAAACATAAGTGATAGCCGCTGTGACTATCACTAATAGCCATTATTAGTGGTAGACTTAGCAATATAACAGAGGTGGAGTTGCTAGTAGAGGAATTTATCGGTGTTTTGTGATAGCAACTAATAGCAAATTTCTTAAATTTAAAGTTATCATTAATAACGGCTATTAGTGATATTCAATGGTAAAAGCTATTAGTGATATTCACTGATAGTAGTATTATTGATAGCAGTTATCAGTGATAGCAACAAATAACACATTTCTTAAATGGAAAGCTATTAGTGATAGCAACTAATAGCACATTTTTAAATTGAAAATTATCATGATAGCAATTGATAGCACACATCTCAAATTGAAAGTTATCACTGATAGCACCTATCAGTGATAGCCACTAGAAACAATCAATGATATTCACTGATAGCAATATTACTGATAGCTGGTATTAGCAATAGCAACTGATAGTACATTTATAAAATTGAAAGCTATCACTGATAGCAACTAATAACACATTTCTGAAATTGAAAGTTACCAACGATAGCAATTGATAACACATTTCTTAAATTGAAATTTATCAATAATAGCAACTAATAGCACACATCTCAAATTGAAAACTATTACTGATAGCAACTATCAGGGATAGCCACTGATAACAACTATCAATGATTTTCATCGATAGCAACATCACTGATAGCAGCTATCAGTGATAGCAATCGATAGTACATTTCTCAAATTGAAAGCTATCACTAGTAGCAGTTACCAGCGATAGCTTTCTATTTTCAGTAATAGCTTTTAATTTGAGAAAAATGGAAGTAGTGCACAAAATGGTGGTTGGACGTAGGTCTTTTAGTCTTTTACCATTTTTTATTCTATATATACAATTACTTTATCCTTGTACTATATATTCTATTATTTTAGACTTGAATTTGATTTATTGAATAGTCCATAGTATAGAGCTTGGAACAATGATTCCAACATCTTTTGAATCATCCAAATGAGAGTCCATATCAAAATGATAAAGCCAAAATAAATTTGGGAGCTTGTACATCAAAAGTCAGTGTCACTTAAGTTATCAAAGACTGACAGATGATGCTCTTTGTAACATGTGGATTCAAACCATCTCTTAAAGAATATATGTGTTTTTTATGGAGGAAGCTGCAGCAGGTTTTTGTTGGGCTTTATATTTTTAAAGTAAAATTACATTATTAGTTTTTTTCTTTTTCTATATAATCTCCACATTTTATTTTACTTTTTACTCAATTGAATGATCCAAATTGAAATATGATTCTCATCTCTTCCTCATATTTTTAAATTTCATATTCTTCAAAAAAATTTCCAAATTTTTCACATTTTTACGATCATCAAAAGTTACATAAAGTACCACTATTATTGCCCACTCTCAAAACTTTCAATTTTTGTTCTTTATACTATATTCTAGGAAGAAATTTTTTATTGTGTTCTAGGGATTAAAGTGTGTGAACTCAACTTTGTATATCGACTATTTTTAGAGAAGTTGTATTTTCCTAAAGCTTCTAAATTTTATAACGGTTTGATCTTGAACCGGGACAATGTTTCTCATTGTAAATATCGTTGTTGCCAAATTGTGATGGTTTTAACGCTGTGTTGACCACATGCCGCTAAAACCTATCATTTAATATTTATACTAGCGACACATTACATGGCATTATTTGTTCTTTATAGCAATGTATATGTTTGTTGCTAAATGGATATTTCCAATATTGAAATGCTTCTGTAATATTGGTAAATATTGATAAAAATATGCACTTTGTGCCACTATAAATTTGAAGCAAACTTTTTTTTCATGATTTTTGTTCGGTGTTGCATTAAAAAAAAAAACAAATATTTATTTCACAAACTAAATATAACATCATTAAAAGTTATTTATTGGTTAAAAAATGGAGGTCATAGCATATATAGCAAACACCCCGAACACTTCGAACACCGATAACTGGTAGAAATACAAGTTATTAAAGCTCAACTTATTAAAACAATAAGAAATACAAGTCATTGAACTTCCGGTGACCATCAGATGGCGCAACAAGGTATGGAAATTAATGCTGCCCATCCACACAATCATTAGTGAGAAGAATTGCTTTGCCTAGAAGTCTATAAATACCCAATGTTACCAAACCAGAAAGAGCGCGCAAGGGGCAAAGTCGAGGGAAGGGAATTACTTGTTCAGAGAGGTCGAGTGACTACTGGTAACAACACAGAGGAGAGACACCCAACCCTTGTGAGAGCAAGATTCTAGAATTCGGGAAACAGTTGAAGTGATAAGAGCAGTGTAAAAAGTCAGAGTAAGTAAGACATTGTTTACATGGCTTGATGCTCCTTACACCATTTATTGTTTTGTACTCAAACAATTTATTCGCAAAAATGGAAACTTCATTTCAATTTATGATCAGTCTCTCCACACCATGCATGAGTAACTAAATTTGTGAATGGGTTGAGAAGTACTTAGTTGGCATGACTTAAGTTATACACTCTATGCAATCATCTTGTCTTATGTATGCCTCATTCATCATTTGGAGTACTTGAGAGAGTAGTCTAAAGACAGAATCTAGGTTTGAGAGAGTCAAATTAGATCGCATAAGCAAGACTAGAGACTTAGAAATAAGTTTTATCTGCTACATTCCATACACATGGCATGCATCCTAGAAATAGGAAATATGGCCTTATGCATTGAGAAATGGAGTGCTTAATATTTGTGTATAGCATGATGGCATGACTTGTACAATATCTTAAGAAATGCTAGCAAAACCTTTTCTCAACGCCTTCATCGCATACTTGTCACAACATCACCCTTTCATCGTTGCGCATTTACTTCCATCACATTAGAAAATCTAAGTTCATTCACCATCTACTTCTTTATCACTATCGCAATAGGATCAGAGAGTCCGTCGCATATCTATTTAGTAATCCGTACATTCGACCCTGGACTTACTAGAACCCTAAGAAAGCTTATACTTGGGCTTTGTTAGGAAAATTTGCATGATCATTGCATCCACGTATCCTTTCATTACATGATAATCAATGCATCAAATACCACGAACACCCCGAACACCACGAACATCCCAAGAACACCCAGAACACCACGAACACCACGAACGACCTCCATAGAACACCACGAACGGCCTCCACAGAACCTCGACTGTGTCGAGTTGAGTATGACACTACCAAGAAAGTTACCTCGGTATTCTCAGTGTGAGAATCCAGAGGGTAGACTCTGTGTGGACTTGATTTGAGGCAGAAAATCAGAGGAAGAACAATCGTGTAACGATTGAACAAGTGGGAGATGAAGCAGCCTATCGTATAGGTCGATACTCAATCGTTTAGTAAAAGTTATGCGATCGTCTAGCAAAAGCTATGTGATCATTTAGCTCATCGTCTAGCTAAGTGTTTGTTGTGTAAGAACATTCCACGATCATTTAGCTAACTCTAAGCTATCGTTTAGTAAATCTGATTTACTTGACAACTGTCCGTGAGGTCTTTTCAAGATAAAAAATCTCAAATTCAGAATTTTGCAAATGTTACTAAAATTAGGAAAACATTTTTCCTTTTATCTCACGATTACCATGAAACCACCAAAACCTCCCACTCAATTGGATATTAGAGAAAAAGAAATAATTATCCAATAATTAATATTATTATAAATATAAATGATAACTAACTTACCATAATATATTTATAACCTATAGTTTTAATATTTCATCTCATGAAACATACAAACCATAACTCTTTTTCTATTCCATGGCACTTAATGTAAATCTTATTTACATTAACCCTCCACTAGATGTATCTCATACATCATACCGATCATATCATATATAATCGGATTACCTTTTGTCAATTTGAACAATTCAAATCAACTCCAAGAACTGATCCTCAACTTGAATTCATTGAGCTACCAAGGGGACCTTATGGACCTGTAGCTCGAAGCTCCAACGGTACATGAATAACTGACTAAACAGTTTAGTCATGGGATCAACCATCCGTTAATTGCCAGGCACTCCACTAAAGACATACAGTTGAACTCTCCTTACTACAGATATATTATGTGTCCATTTTAACCAATCAATAGTGTGACAACCCTTCACAGATCACTCGTAAGTATAGCTTGACCAATAACCATTATGCCCTTGTAGTTACATCTAACTCCTTAAGTACCATTGATCCCTCTAATGAACATAAGTCATAGTCCTACTATGACTGAGTCCTCTCTTCTAAAGAGAAGTTGTGGCCACTATGTTCAAGCCCCAGAATCAGCCTTTAGGGGAGCAATCTATCTACTTACCCCTGTTTCGGGGAAAGAGTCAATTCCATCTTGTATAAGTGAGTTCCCAGCTCCTAAATTAGACAAGTCGCCAAAAAGGTAGGCATGTTGAGTTGGCAATCTGGCCATTCTCACCCATCCTAATCAAAAGACCACCCTCAAAGGCAAGAGTTCCCAAAACACTTAAGAATGAGATCGTGTCACCTATGGTCGTTTAGGTGGATGTAAGTCTCCAATATCAACGACATTACATACATAGTCTAGTTCATCTCGTGGTCTGGTCTTATACAAACTCTTTGTATAGGATACCCCCGCTCGCATGTCTGCACAGGCATGGTCAGGATCTATCATCTGTAGTAGTTTACAACACTTGCAAACCTCTACAAAGCAGGTCGTATCTGTAGTGTCACCAGAATTAGGTATCCCACCTTAATCCTTATACTACAAACCTATTTAGGTTATCACTTAAGGCATGATCCACTTGCACATCTCATATACGTACTTAAATTTACATAAGATAACCATGGAGCTTTGTTTATTAGATATGAGAAAATGCTAGAATGAAATATCAATTATTTTATTCATAAAACAATGTATATAATTACAAACAACGAGTCTCCGGGAGAATTAGGACACCAATCCCAACAATAGTCCTATAATGACTGAGTCCTCTCTTCCAAAGAGAGACTGTGGCCACTATGTTCAAGACCTGGAATCAGTTCTTAAGGGAGCAATCTATCTACTTACCCTTACTTCCAGGAAGGAGTGAATTCCGTCTTGTGTAACTGAGTTCCCAACTCCCAAATCAGACAAATCCCTAAAAAAGTAGGCTTGTTGAATCGACAATTTGGCCACTCTCACTCATACTAATCAAAGTACTACCCTCAAAGGCAGGAGTTCCCAAAACACTCAGGACGGAGGTCATGTCACCTATGGTCATTTAAGTGAGATGTAAGTCTCAAGTATCAATGGCGTTATATAAAGAGACGAATCATCTCGCGATCTGGTCTTATACAAACTCTTTGTATAGGACACCCCCGCTTGCATGTCTCCACTTGAATGGTGAGAATCAGACCATCTGTAATAGTTCAAATACTTGTAAACCTCTACAAAACGAGTCGTATCTGTAGTGTCATAAGGATAAGGTATCCCTCATTTATTCTTATACTACAGAGTTTTTAGGTTATTACTTAAGACATGATCCACTTGTATATCCCATATACATGCTTAAGTTTACATACAATAACCACGGATCTTTTTTTATTAGATATGAGTAAATGCAAATAAAATAACTCTTATTTTATTCATAACTATGTGTACAAAGTTTACAAACTACGAGCCTCCAGGAGAATTAGGACACCAATCCCAACAGTTCATTAGTTTTCCAAGCAACTAAAGTTATACTTATGTTTTAAAATTCATGTCATTTCTTAAGCATGGTGTTTTAAAATTTTTAAATGAGTTTTACTAATCCAAGCGCATGTTAAGATTGAATGAAAGAGCATTGCCACCTACATGTTTATAATTGTGAAGCATGCATATTGAATTGTAATAATGCTCTGATTGTGAAAGGTAAGTAAGTGTTATGCCTAAAGCTTATGATGCTAAATTTTCTATGAATGTTACATTTCTAATAAACTGGATACCAAAGGTATAGAAGGTATCTGAGGAAGTACCTAAGGTGCTGACAATACTTAGTATACTCCACGTGCACGTAGGTGGTTCTTATGAGAGGCCGAAGTATGAGTCTCTTGGCTATAGTTTCTATAATGGGACCGAAGTATGGGTTTCACGACGAAGAATGGATGTTGGGAGCTTGAGCTATGAATGCTCGCTCTCAACTAAGGGTTGATAGTATGATTGATTATGAGCCACTCACTGGGCAACCAACTCACTGTTTTCAAATGTTTTCCTTTTTCCCATATAGTGGTCAGTTTCCTCCCTATTCAATCTGAAGGATCTCATAATGAGAGTTTCATGAACGTGTTCAGATCACTCTGATTTCACAGTGATCGAAATACAAATGATATACATTCAACACATAAAGTTATTTACATTAATCTAATTATCGGCATGCTCAGAACAAAATGAATAACAGGGAAAGGGTTCCATACCAGTTGAAGACTCTCTTCGAACTTCTGAACCCCAACACAGTGGAACCCTCCAACAGATCTACCTACACTCAACGGGAATGTCGACTGCAACAGCACGATAAATACGAACACGAATGTTGCAGCGTGGACGACACCACCACTAATGAACCTCGGGTATCCTCGGAGTGAAAACCCAAAGAGTGGGCTTCGGTGAGTTTGGTAGAGGACGGAGGACAACGAGTCGTGTAGATGATAAACAAGTGGGAGATAATACAGTGCTATCGTATAGCAAAAATGCTTAACACATAGAGGAGCTACACGATCATGTATGAAAGGCTTAACGATCGTTTAGGAAAAACGTATACAATCGTTTAGAGAAATCGTGAGGTAGACAATCGTTTAGACGAAAGAGCTACTATCGTATATTCTCTCGGGTGATAGTGTCACGAATTCTTTTGGGCGGTCGAAAATAATGAATGCACCATCTGAAAAATGAAAAATCTTTTGATCTTTTAACGCGCCAGCTACCATAACCAATGTAACCCACTATCCATGTCCGAACGTGGAAGAATTGGTTAATTATCATATAATTAATCAATTAATTAATTAATAAATATAATCATATTATATTTATATCCTATAGTTTGATATAACATATCTACTATAGGATTTTCTCCTCTACTTGATATAAATCATATTTATATCTAATTTTTTCCAAAATAATGTATCTTCTAAAGCGAAGTAGGGTGTATAATAAACTTAGTACAAAACAATAAACTAGGGCATAAAAGCCCAGTACAAGAAAATCTCCCACTTGTCCTAGTCCAACCGCGGGCAATCCTGTAGACCCATGCTCGTAGGTTCCTCAAACACTGTAGACGTGAGAGCCTTTGTAAATGGGTTAGCAAGATTAAAATGGCCTGGGTTAGACTGATTTGTCTTATCTCCTCCACATCTTGAGGCATCTTAAGACACACTTCCTTAGACAAAGTGACTCCATGCCTGAACGACAGTAAGCCCCTCCTGGAGTCTTGCATCGAGTACTTGAGCAGCATCTTGTCAAGGTATGATGCTTGAGACAGTGCTAGCACTTTGTTCTTACGATCTCGAAAGATCTGTATACCTAGAACAAACTGAGTCGCTCCCAAATCTTTCATTTGAAATTGGGTCGCTAGCCAGTTCTTAACTGCAATCAGTAGACTTACATCATTTCCAATTAGTAGGATATCGTCTAAATACAACACTAAGAAGACTACTGAAGCATTGACGATCTTCTTGTAGACATAAGGTTCATCAACGTTTTGGTCAAAGCCATACGACTTGATCGTAGTATCAAACCGTATGTTCCAAGAAATAGACGCCTGTTTCAGTCCATAAATGGACCGATTTAGTTTGGAAACCTTTTGCTCTTGACCTTGGGCTTTGAATCCTTCAGGCTGCACCATATAAATGGTCTCCTCAAGATTACCATTTAGAAAGGTCGTCTTAACGTCCATTCAAAAGATCTCATAATTATAATAAGCTGTAATGGACAAGAGGATGCATATCGACTTTAACATGGCAACAGGCGAGAAAGTCTCCTCATAGTCGACTCCCTCTACCTGGGTATAATCCTTTGCCATAAGTCGACCCTTGAAGGTCTGTGCCTTCCGATCAGCACCCCGTTTGCTCTTGTAGATCGATTTACAACCTATAGGCCCAACCCCATCAGGCTGATCTACAAGATCCCATAATGAGTTGAAGTACATCGACTCCATCTCGAGATCCATGGCCCTGACCCATTCATCCTGGTCAACATCCTCCATTTCCTTCTTATAAGACAACAAATCCTCAACGTCACCATTTACTACCATAGCAAGGATTTTTGTAAAACCCAGATAGCGAATGGGTAGGTGCACAACCCTTCCACTATGTCGACCTACTAGATGAACTCCCATCAACAACTCCTGTTGAAGTTTCAGTAGTTTCATTAGAAAGCTCACGCAACACGAATTTACTTCGTAGACTGTGCTCTCTTATATGATCATTCTCTAGGAAAATAGCGTTTGTTGAAACAAACACCCTATTTTCCATCGGATCATAAAAATAACCTCCTTGTGTACCTTTGAGGTAGCCTACAAAGAGGCATAACCTCGACCGTGGATCCAACTTCTTGGGATTAGCCTCAAGCACATGTGCAGGGCAACCTCAAATGCGAGAGTGACGTAAAATACCTTTACGCCTGTTCCACAACTCCAGAGGTTTTTTTGCAACCCTCTTGGAAGGAACACGGTTGAGTATGTATACAACAGTTTCCACTGCGAAACCCTAAAACGAGTTCGGTAAGGATGAACAACTCATCATCAAGTGAACCATGTCTAACAATGTCCTATTTCTCCTCTCCACTACACCATTTTGCTAAGGTGTACCCGACGCTGAGAATTGGGAAACGATTCTATGTTCTATCAAATAGTCCTGGAATGTCGAGTCCAAAAACTCTCCACCTCGATCCGATCGAAGTGTTTTAATCTTTCTATCTAATGCGTTTTCAACTTCAGTCTTGAATTCTTTAAACTTTTCAAAGGATTTAGACTTCCGTTGCATAAGATAAGCATACCCATACCTCGAGTAATCATCAGTAAAACTGATAAAATACTCATAGCCACCTCAGGCTCGCACATTCATAGGACCACAAAGGTCAGAATGTACTAACTCAAGAGGCTCCTTGGCTCTAGAACCTTTTCCAGTAAAAGGTCGTTTAGTCATCTTACCCTCAAGGAAAGATTCATGCACAGGTAAAGAATTTTCTTCAACTCACTTAGAAGTCCATTCTTCACCAATCTCTCAATCCTATTGAGATTGATGTGCCCTAAACGTAAATGCCAAAGTTGGGCATTTTATTTTGGAGAAATTTGTCGACATGTTGATTCAGTTACGACAGTTCTGAACATTTCAGTATTATGGAGGGAATTAATGGCTAACGGCCTTAGCACATATAAATTCGATTCCAGATTTGCTGTGCAAATAAAAACACCATCTTTATGAATAAACGCTTTATTCAAATCAAAAGAAACAGTGTATTTACATTGCAATAAACACTTTACAGAAATAAAGTTCCTTTTTAATTCAGGAACAATATATACATCATTTAAAATAAGAAACCTATTCTATAAAGCTAACTGGAGTCCTCCCAGTGCCATAGCTGAGACGACGTGCCTGGTGCCTACTCGCATCATCATCTCACCAGCCTTCAATTGTTGTCAAGATCTAATCCCCTAAAAAGAAGAACAAACATGGTTAGTGGCGCCTGAATCAATTATCCAGGAAGAATCATCATTTTCCACTAAACAAGTTTCAAGCACAAGTAAATCACATTTACCTTTATTCGCCTTGGCCTTAGCCTTGGTTGCTTTCTTTTCCTTCAGATACCGAGGACAGTTCCTCTTCTAGTGTCCATCTTGATTACAATGGAAACACTTTCCTTTAGCAACTTGTGGACGCCTCCTTGGGGCGACGGGCGGTAGGTTAGCAAGTGCCTTCCTTTTTCCCTTACCACCCTTCTTCTTCTTCCCCTTTGCAGAGTTAGAAGTAGAAGGTACAGACTTTGTTCCTGAGGTCGAACCTCTATGGAACATCCTGGAGGATGAAGCAACATTTGCCTCACTCTTCTACCTCTCTTTACTTTTCAGTAAAGATTGGTACGTCTGCAACTCGTTGAGGAGAGTTGTAAGGTTATACTTCACTTTGTTAAGAATCACATTGTTAACAAAGTGCAGGAAGCTCTCCGGCAAAGAATGCAGGATTATGCTAACCTGGCTGCCCTGATCGATGGTAGACCCATTCAACTCCGCCACATTGAAGTGGACCACCATGTTTAGCACATGTTCACGAACAGAGGTTTCTTCTTGCATTTTGGAGTTGAATATGTATTTAAGAGTCTCATGCATAAGTTGTTCAGACGGTTGTCCAAACATCCCCTGCAGGGACTCCATGATCTCACATGTTGAGACCACAGGCTCATGTTTCTTGGCCAAGACTTCATAAAGACTTGCTAATATGTAGGCTCGGGCCTTCTCATTCGCCCTTGTCCATCGCTCGTGTGCCTCTCGAACATTTCGAGCAACATTTGGAGTTGGAATAGGAGGACAAGCCTCCGTGAGAGTGAACATGAGATCCTCAATGATTAGGATCTTCGTGATCATGTGTTTCCATGTTGAAAAATTATCGCTAGTTAGTTTTTCGTCGCTTAACAACGATAAGGTGGTTGTTTCCATTTGAAAAAGTTGCTGAAAATACGAAAAAAACTTTATTAGATTTTGCCAAACCACTTTTAAACTAATCAGTTTTGCAAAACAGTTTCAAGTACCCTAAGTTATAGACTTCTATTTTGCAATGATGCCCCAGTGAGTCAGGACAAATGCCACCAGTGAGGTGATCAGTTGCCCCTTCGCTGGGATGAGAATTCTCATCCATTAGGCAGAACCAACTCTTGGAAGTAAACCTAACAGCCACCATTTTTCAGTCTAGAATCTTAACCTTTAACTATTCCGCATAAGTGTAACCCCTCGCTTTCGGTACTAAAGTTCCGCCCTAATGCGCTTACGGTAGGGAAAAGATAGATTAGGACAAGAGACTAAGTTACCTTATCCTCTTACAGGAGATCAAATAGAGAAATGCATAAAACTGCCATCCTTTAGGGGGACACTCGCATGGTGCCTCGAGGCGATGCGCAATTACTTTATTCAACCTAACGAGGGAGATCGGGGGATATGCTGTCGCACTTCCCACTCCCACTTACTATGAACATTCTCTCCATCCACCTTCATATCGACCTACACAAACACCATCCATTGGGGGGACATGCCAAAGATGCCGCGAGACCGAGGATAGATCTTACAGTGTGGACTATTTAGGAGAAAAATGAAAGGTTTAAGTGAAACATCTTATGCCCCAAGTACCTCGCACTGAATGTTCTACCTAGGGATTTATTAACTTAGACAATCTGGCTACTGATTTTAGTCTAAGCCGTCTTTTTAAACTCTGCTCATAAACAACGTTTGTCTATGAAATATGAACAAGTTCAAGTAGTCACATTTAAACACATTAATAGACTGTTCTTAACTTGCATGCATGCATCAAATCTATCTAATTCACCTTTCCGCGTAAGTTCTCAAGTAGGGGTGTTATGTTTCCGCCTACTTAAATACCCTAGCCTAGACAGAACCTGCCTTAGACAAAAGGTCCCTTGTAGATAGATTTGTTACACTTTAACCCTTTATTAGCCAATTTAATCCTATTAAACTGATTAAAAGATTAAAGCCTTAGGGTTTCTAATCATATTAGAACTGTGATCTTAGGTCTATGTGATCCAAGTTTTAAACACTTTAAAACCTTGAATTAAACCTAAGTGAGCATGCACGTCTTTCTTATTTCTTTTAGTTCTAATTTCTCTTTAACTTTTAAAAAGAAACAACTAAAACAATTGCGCACAACGAGGCATTTTATAACATTTATAAAGTAACCTATGTGTCATGCTTCATGCAATGTCCGATCATTACTATATATCAAATTTATGTAACACGTAATAACCAAGCAAACATGCTCTCATTCACCCTTATACTATAACAATTATAATATAAAGATGATGCATGTCAATCTTTTTATGCATGCATAAATGTAACTCTTCTATTATATGATGCATGAGTATGCTCTTACATAATTAAATAATGCTTCTCTAAATTATAACAATTACAATAAAGAGATGATGCATGACTATTGCATAATCTAAGGTGGGATTTACTATATGTGCATACCATATGACATATAAAACATACATCGCATGTAATAAACAAAGGATTAGTGGACCGGGATGATCCTTTTCAAAAAACCGAAATGAAAACCCTATCTATTACATTTTTCAATGAGCAAACCAGTTCACAAGCGAACCAGGTCTTGAATCGCCAGGAGGTCTTCATCGTGTAGTAAACTCTAGTAGGTAGATGATCGTTTAGCGCACATTAGATGATAGGAGCATAAGCAAATGATCGCGTAGATGATGACAAAGCTGAAAAGCCTGACTGTCCATGCGATCGTGTAGCGTGACGACAGGTAAATGATTTAACTTGCGTTACTAAGTGATCGTTTAGTCAGTTACTAAGCTATGAAGCTTCTTGACCTAAACGATCGTCTAGCGTGAGCTTGCATTAAATGATACTCAACGATCGCGTACCCGATCATCAACCCGATACGACCAACTCTTGATCGCATTCCCCATCGTTTAACTGATGTGTTCATCTGCGATCGCATACATTAAACACATACAGTTATGCACATTAATCTAATTATCGGCATGCTCAGAACAAAATGAATAACAAGGAAAGGGTTCCATACCAGTTGAAGATTCTCTTCGAACTTCTGAACCCTAACGCAATGGAACCCTCCAACAGATCTACCAACACCCGACAGGAACATCGACTGCAACAGCACGATCGATACGAACACGAATGCTGCAGCGGGGACGAAACCACCACTAATGAACCTCGGGTATCCTCAGAGTTAAAACCCAAAGAGTGGGCTTTGGTGAGTTTGGTAGAGGATGAAGGACAACGAGTCGTGTAGATGATAAGTAAGTGGGAGATAATATAGTGCTATTGTATAGAAAAAATGCTTATCACATAGAGGAGCTACACGATCATGTACGAAAGGCTCAACAATCGTTAAGGAAAAACGTATACGATCGTTTAGAGAAACCGTGAGGTAAACAATCGTTCAGACAGAAGAGCTACTATCGTATATGCGCTCAGGCGATAGTTTCACGAATTCTTTTGGGCGGTCAAAAATAATGAATGCACCATCTGAAAAATGAAAAATCTTTTGATCTTTTAATGCGCCAGTTACCATAACCAACGCAGCCCACTATCCACATCTGAACGTGGAAAAATTGGTTAATTATCATATAATCAATCAATCAATTAATTAATAAATATAATCATATTATATTTATATCCTATAATTTGATATTACATATCTACTATAGGATTTTATCCTTTACTTGATATAAATCATATTTATATCTAAGTTTCTCCAAAATAATGTATCTCATACATTTAGCCAATTATATCATATATAATTAACCAGTCCAATTATATCATATATAATTGAACTTTCTCTCGTCAATTTGAATATTTCAAATTAACTCAAACACTGGTTCTCGACTTTATCCAAGCTACCCAGGGGACCTAATGGACATGTGGCTCGAAGCTCCAACGGTACATGAATAGCTGACTAAACTCTTTAGCTATGTGATCCACTATTCGTTAACTGTCAGTGATTCTACTAAAGACCAACAGCTGAACTCTTCTTACCATAGATATATTTCTATGTCCATCGGATAAAACCAATCATGAGTACGATGACCCTTCACAGATGCTAATAAGTACAGTTGGGCCAATTTACCATTTTGCACCTGTAGTTACATCTCACTCTTTAAGTACCACTGATTCCTCTAATGAACAATAGAACATAGTCCAACTATGTGTGAACACCTCTTCGGCCAAGAGAAGGTGTGTGGTGCTACATCGTTCTAGCCCTAGAATCAGCCTTTAAGGGAGTTATCTATCTACTTACCCTTGCCTCGGGGAAGGAGTGAATTCCATCTTTTGTAGCTAAGTTCCCAACTCCCAAATCAGACGAATCCCCAAAATGGTAGGTTTGAATCGGTGACCTGGCCACTCGCACCCATACAAATCAAAGGACCGCTCTCAATGGCAGGAGTTCCCAACTCACTCAGGATTGAGGTCATGTTACTTATGGTCATCCTAGTGAAGTGATGTCTCTGTCATGAACAGTGTTATAGAACGAGACTTTAACACTTCGTGGTCAGGTCTTATACAAACTCTTTATATAGGACGCCCATCCTCGCATGTCCCCAACACGTATGATCAGGATCAGACTATTTGTGTCAAGTCACAACACTTGTGACCATTCCATAAAGGGGGTCGCGTTCGTAGCGTTTCCCTACTTTATCCATTTACTACAGACCATTTTGGTTATCACTCAAAACATGATCCACTTGTATGTCACCACATACATGCTTGAGTCACATACAGTTAACCAGGGATTTTATGTTTATTGGTTTGTGGTAAAGCAAATAAAACAATTAACCAAGCAAAATACAAGATGTGAAGTAAATATCATATATTAACAACAAAAGTGTTCGTACATACTATTTACAAACTATAGGACACGAGACTTTAGGACATTTGCCCCAACAGAACCCACTGCAACTTGCCACTCAAAGCTCGGTTATCGAAGGAAAAAGCATAGGTTAAGCTTATTTGATATACACATATTTGCGAGGAGTCTGGGACTTATGAAACTTATTTTTAGGACCCATATTCATTCTTATGCTTTTGTTGGACATATGTTTGTTTTTTTGGATTTGTAGTTGAGTTTTATGCTAGTTAAAGTCATAATTGATTTACTGCCAAGTCGTTTTTGCATATTAAGGTCTAAAGCAGGTTTCACTTAAGTTAGGTAGTAAGTGATTGCAAGTAGGTTGGTAACTGCTGCCGTCATGTCCTCTTTTAATTTTAGAGGGTAAATCGGGAGGGGGTGTGAAATCTCGTATTTCTTTGGTCCTTTCTTGGATAAGTCGATATAGCCCGGTAAGGCTATATGGCTATTAATCTTTTGAAGAGAACCAGACAGGTCAAATTTGGAATTTTTAATTTTAGACAAAAAAAAAATTAAAAAGAAAGAATCAAAAGACTCAATGACTGACTCAACAGAAAATAAATACTCTGACTCAACTGACTCAACTAACTTTTGAGACAAGAAGAAAAAAACTAAAAAATATACAATATACCAGACGACAGAATAGGGCGAGGTTTTTCAACCTCCAACTCCATCACCTGGAAATTGATGGGTAGCTGAAGTTCTCTATAGTCCTCATAAATTGGTTCTAACCATGGCATGCTATCCTCCAACTCATCCTCGATGTCGACATAGATCATCTCATCACCGCATCCTCGATGATGTCAAAAGATGTATGTAGCAGGGGTTCGCATCCTCTCACAACTGAATCAGAAGATTGAGTGACTGAGTCTCTCAAACTCTAAAGATCATTTCCAACCTCAGTCTCAAGACTAAAGCTCTCTTAGAAGTCGCATATCTCCTGCTTAAAAACAATGTTGTTAATAATAAGTTGTCTAATCACATCTTCTAATGACATACGTAAGTCAGCGGTGTGAGCATGAATCGTCATGTCAAATGTGACTGGGTATGGATCATAGAGGCATTTCCATCCTAGGTTTTCATAGTCATAGGACTCCTCCCATCTAGGTCGATGAAAATTATAGTCCATATAACTTGGATACTCTTCCATGGAGTAGTCTCGTGGTATAGAGTTCCACTACAGACTTAGGCAGGCTTGCTCAGGGTGATCAGTCCTACATGCTTGCACCTACTGCGAGTTACCTGCAACCAATTGACTAACCAAAGAAGTTAACTCAACAAGTTGACCTCAAAGGTCACAAACCTCTTCATTAAGTGAATATGCTCCATTCGATTGTCCCCATCATTGTTAATGATATCTTTCAATGCTTAAAAAATGACACAAAAAGGAAAACAAATCAAAAGCAAAAGAATACTCTAACTATAAATTTAACTAACGAAACGTTAATGGCTTCACCGTCAACGACGCCATTTTTTTTCTTTTGGATTAGATTTGACCGTGGAAAAAATAGTACAACTGGGTTTTGGTTTTTGGTTTTGAAATTGACAAGAAGCAAGAAAAAGTAAAATGCAATGGATATATAAAACGGTAATGAATTCATTTAGTTCTCGGATCAAGTAGTCATTCAATGTAAATTAAATTGTTGCTTTTAGCCAAAATATCATATATTCGAATTATGCATGCATAGCTACGCAATCGGTGTGAATTAACTAATCTCTATAAGACCGAAATTCAATTAATTTAAATCGATTCGTAGTGGAGGCTAGAAAGTCGTGCTTTAACTAACGTACATGCTCCTAGATGCAATTGGGTCCTCAACGGCCATAAAGAACTAGAAACACATGCATTAAAATTCGAGATTTAACTATGTTGATTAAGTATCATGAAAGTCGTGTTCAAATAATGAATTTGTTCCTTAAATTTAGATTAAGCGTGCGATTCAAAGATTCATGGACAGTCTAAAAAAAACCTAAGCATGCTTATCAAATCTGTGCTACAAGGGTAAATTCGAAGCATGGACGATACAAGGATGTGTGTGAGATTGAATTTAAAAAAGCTAAAATATGCATTCATGACCTAAGGCCGAGGAGAAATATTTATAGGATTCATCCCAGCGTTGCAACGCTGATGGGTCCTACGGCAGCTGCCTAAGAGAAGAAAATTTGAAGAAGCCGCCACAGCAGACCTAGAAGAAAACGAAAGCGGTGTGAGTTTTTCCATTCGACGTGCGTCTGGTTCAAGCGGCGTGGTTTTTTCTCCGTTCGGCGAGGTAGACGGCGTGGGCGTGGATGCCGGTTCTTGGGTGGAGCGGCAGCAGTGAGAGATATGTGCTAGTCTATGCGTGGTTCGCCCGTCAGGCGAAAGTGCACTATTTTGGGCTGTTTTATAGCGGGTTATTCTCAGTTTTCAGAGGCGACGTTGTGTGCGGATCTCTCGGTATCAATGGATACAAAAATTACAGATTGGTGTTTTCGTTGATTATCTGTAATTTGTAAAATTCCTTTATTGCTCATTAATAAATTAATTCAAGCTGGTTCTCAAAGTGGATGTAGACCAAACTGGTCAAACCATTATATATCTTGATGTTCTTTACTGCTTTCGATTTATTTCTGCTGATTGTTTGCGTTCTGTTTTGCCATCTAAGTTAGGTTCAAAAACTCTCACAAGTGGTATCAGAGCTCCAGTTGATCCAAGGAGGGTGTGTGGTAGTGTGTGCTGGCATATTCTATGTTCAGGAATTTTTGTTGGAATTAATTTGACAGATGGCTTCAATGTCTACACAGTTTGAAGTTGTTAAATTTGATGGGAAAGGTGATTTTGGGTTATGGAGGAAAAAGATCAGGGCTATTTTGGTACAACAAAAGGTAGCCAAAATCTTAGACGAAGACAACCTTCCACCAACAATTACAGAAGCTGAAAAAAGGGATATGGATGAGATGGCCTATTCGACGATAATTATGTATCTTTTAGATGGAGTGCTTAGGCTAGTAGATGAGGCCACTACGACAATGGAGTTGTGGAAGAAATTGGAAAGTCTTTATTTGACTAAGTCCTTGCCAAATAAATTATATCTAAAGAAGAAATTCTTTGGATATAAGATGGACTCAAGTAATGGCTTAGAAGAGAACCTAGATGAATTCCAGAAGATTATAGTTGATCTCAATAACATCGGTGAGAAGATATCGGATGAAAATCAAGCAATTATTCTTCTGAATTCTTTGCCAAAATCGTATCGAGAAGTTAAGATAGCTATCAAATATGGACAGGATTCATTGTCCATAGATATAGTGTTGGATGCCTTGAGAACGAGAAATCTCGAGATTAAAAAGGAATGCAAGAATGAAGAGTTACTCATGGCCAGAGGCAGAAATGAGAAAAAGAACGGAAAAGGAAAAGAGTCGAGATCCAGGTCGAAATCAAAGGGGAAAAGCAAAAAGTATTTCCTATGTCATAAAGGACACTTTAGAAAGAATTGTCGTTTGAATAAGAGCAAGGAAGCATCAAGTAGCAAGCATGCAGGGGATTCTAGTGCAGCAATTATTACTGATGGGTATGATTCAGTAGAGGTTTTGATGGTGTCCAGCAGGGACATTCGGAATGCTTGGATCATGGATTCATGGTGCACGTTTCACATGACTCCTAATCGGGATTTCTTGATTGACTTTCAGGAAAATGATGGGGGATCAATTCTGCTCGGTGATAATGGTGCTTGTGATGTAAAAGAAATTGGGTCAGTTCGAATTGCAACATATGATGGTATTATTAGAATTCTTACAAATGTAAGGTATGTTCCAGAACTCAAACGAAATCTAATTTTTCTAGGCGAATTAGATAGAGTAGGTTATTCTTATAAATCCGAGAATGGAGTTCTGAAGGTTATCAAGAGTGCTTTGGTTAAGCTGAAGGGAACCTTGAGGAACGGTCTTTATGTTTTTTAGGGTACTGCAGTTTCAGGTAGTGCTGCTATTGCATCTGGGAAAGAAACAGATAAATCTATGTTATGGCATAACAGATTGGCTCATGTGAGTGAAAGAGGTCTGCAAGCTCTTTCACAACAAGATTTTCTTGGAGGAGTTAAAGACATTGAACTCCCATTTTGTGAACATTGCATAATGAAAAAGTCTACCAGAGTGAAGTTTGGGAAATAGAAGCATTCTACTAAAGGAATTTTGGATTATATTCATTCAGATATTGTGGTCCTACAAAGGTACCTTCTATGGGAGGTTCGAGATACTTTATGTCAATCATTGATGATTTTTCAAGAAAGGTATGGTTGTATCACTAAAACAGAAGAATGAAGCTTTTGAGAAATTTCTTGAATGGAAAAAGTAGGTTGAGAACCAGACAAGCATGAAGGTAAAATATCTAAGGACAGACAATAGTTTGGAATTTGTGAATCAGAAATTTGATAAATTTTGCAAATCTGAGGGAATTACGAGGCATTTCATTCTTACGTATACTCCACAGCATAGTGGTTTAGTTGAGAGGTTCAATAGAACAATTATGGAGCATACAAGATGTCTCTTGACAAATGCTTCATTACCTTTGAAGTTTTGAGGGGAAGCTGCCCAAACAGCCTGTTATCTTATTAATAGGAGTTCGTCTTCCGCTTTAGGCCTAAAGATTCCTCAAGAGATAGGGACAGGAAAAGCTCAAAGCTTGGATCATCTCAGAGTGTTTGGATGTTCAGCTTATGCTCATGTTATGGAAGGGAAGCTGAAAAAGAGGGCACTGAAATGTATGTTTATGGGCTATCCTTAGGGTGTTAAAGGATATAAACTTTGGTGCTTGAAAGAGGGCAGAAATAAATGCATTATCAGCAGAGATGTGACCTTTAATGAAACAGAGATGTCATTTCATGTCAAAGAGCAGCAGAAACAGCAGACAGTTGATCAGGTTGAAGCAGGGGTTAGAATTGATTCTAAAGCACAACCATAAGTTAGTTCAGGTGATTCCAGTGATCAGTCATCCAGTTTTGATGGTAGACAGCCTCAACTGCAGAGGACTTTGATTGATGAGGGAGCTTTTGGTGAAGAAAGCTCAAGTAGCAGTGACCTACAAAACTATCAGCTTACACGTGACAGGCTTTAGCGGGTGAGGCAAACTCCTATGAGGTATGGTTATGCTGATATAGTTGTTTATGCTCTTACTTGTGCAGCTGATAGTATTGAAGCAGAGGCTCTTACTTTTGAGGAGGCTATTGTATCTGATTCAAAGGAACAATAGAAAGATGTTATGGAAGCAGAGTTGTTCTCGTTGCAGAAGAATCAGACAGGGTCATTGGTTCCAAAGCCTCCTAATCAGAAACTCATTCAGTCAAAGTGGATTTATAAAATCAAGCTAGGTACAGGAGGTGACAACAAACCTAGGTATAAGGTTAGACTGGTAGCCAAGGGCTACACTCAAAAGGAGGGAGTTGACTTTCATGAGATTTTCTCTCCGGTGGTGAGGCACTCATCCATTTGATTAATTTTATCTATTGCTTTTCACTTTGATATGTTTGTTGAACAGATGGACGTCACCACAGCTTTCCTTGATGGTGAATTGGAGGAAGTGATCTACATGGTTCAACCTAAGGGCTATGAGGTGAAAGGAAAGGAAGACATGGTTTGTCGTCTTCATAGGTCCATCTATGGACTGAAGCAATCGCTGAGACAATGGTAAATCAGGTTTGACACCTTTATTCTGAAGCAGGGGTTTCACAGGAGCTCATATGATGCCTGCGTGTACTAGAAACTATCTTAGAAAGGTACATATACTTATCTACTTCTGTATGTAGATGGTATGATTCTAGTGTCTAAGGATTATTCTGAAATCTGTGATTTCAAGAAACGATTGAGTAGTGAATTTGAGATGAAAGATTTAGGTGAATTGAAAAGGATCCTAGGCATGGATGTGAAAAGAGATAGGGAGAAAGGTTTGTTAACCATTTCGCAGGAGAGTTATGTGCATAAACTGCTTGAGAAGTATAATATGTCTGGTTGTAAAGCAGTTTTGACACGCATCTTATTTTAGGCTTTCTTCATCTCAGTGTCCTGTTACTGAACAAGAAAGGTTAGAGATGACTAATATTCCTTATTGTAATGTTGTTGGAAGTATTATGTATTTAATGATTTGTACTAGGCCTGACTTGGGATATGCTATGAGTATGATAAGTAGGTTTATGTCAAATCCTGGGAAGGATCTTGGAATGCAGTTAAATGGGTGTTTCGATATTTGAAAGATAGTGCTAGTGTATCATTGTGTTTTAGCAGGGATTGTGATAATTCAGCATTGTTAGAAGACTTCAGGGATGTAGATTATGCTGCAGACCTTGGCAAAAGAAGATCTCTATCAGGTCACATTTTTCGTTTGTTTGGTAATGTGGTCAGTTGGAAAGTTTCTCTTCAGTCAGTTGTTGCCTTGTCTACTACTTAATCAGAGTATATTTCAGTGGGTGAAGCTGTGAAAGAGGCAGTGTGATTGAAAAGGATAGTTGGTGAGTTGTTGTCGCAGAAGTTCATTCCTATCGTCCGTTATGATAGCCAGAGTGCTATTCATCTTGTGATGAATCCATCTCATCACGATCGGTCTAAGCATATCGATGTCAAATTTCATTTATTAGAGAAGTTGTGGCCCAAAAAGATGTTGAACTGGTCAAGGTTCATACAGTTGAGAATTTGTCAGATATGTTAACCAAGGTTCTTCCAGCTCATAGGTTCAAATACCTATTAGATGGGCTGAATATTAAATCTGGATGATAGGAAGATTACAGAATCGGCTTGGCACTTAAATATTCTTGTTATGAGGGAGATTTGTAGAAAATAACAAGGTATTTATGTGGGTTTTATTGGGTTTTTGGAAAAATTAAAGGTCCAATAACATTCTTGTAAATAATGAGCAATGACAATTTTGTAATTTCCATTTTCTTCTCCACTTAGGGCAGCACTTCACGTGACTTTTTTGCCAAGTGAAAAAAAAAAAAAAAGAAGCTGCCTGGGAGCATCCTACAGCAGTCGCCTGAGAGAAGAAAATTCGAAGAAGCCGCCACAGCCGTCCAGGAAGAAAACGGAAGCGGCGTGAATTTTTTCCGTTCAGCGTGCATCCAGTTCAGGCGGCATGGTTTTTTCTCCGTTCAGCGAGGTCGACGGCGTGGCCGTGGAAGCCGATTCTTGGGTGGAACAGCAGCAGTGAGAGATACGCGCTGGTCTGTGCGTGGTTCGCCAGTCAGAGGCGACAGTGCACTGTTTTGGGCTTTTTTGTAGCAGGTTGTTCCCAGTTTTCAGAGGCGACGTTGTTTGCGGATCTCTCGGTATCAGTGGATTCAAAAATTACAGATTGGTGTTTTTGTTGATTATCTGTAATTTGTAAAAAAATTTTATTGCTCATTAATAAATTAATTCAAGTTGGTTCTCAAAGTGGATGTTGTGAAACCCAGATTTCTATTTTCCTTACTTAAGCAAGTGATAAAAGGAATTAACTAAGTAAAAGTTAAATTCTATGTTAAAGGGAAGGAAATTTCTAAGTGTTAAGTAGATTTTCCTTGAATAATTTAAGTTGAGCTTTAATTGGTAAAATTGTAATGAAATTTGTATAATAAGTAGGTTGATGAGAAAGTTAGTATGGAATGGTGAAGAAGGAATGGGGATTTGAAAAGAAAAATATGGAAATTGGGTTTGAGAAATTTGGGAAAAATTGGCTAAGTATGGATTTTATGTGAAATGGGTTATGGCTGAAGAAAGGATTGAAGAACTGAGAAAAATATGGAAAATTATTTGGGGAAAATCTGGAAAATTCATGTAAAAGTGGCACAAAGTGGTGGGTAAACATGTAGAAGTTGCACGAAGACAAATAAGGTTCACAGTAGCTAACAACAAGATTAACGAGATTGGAGAGAAAAAGGGAGAGAGCAAGATTGGAGAGAATGAGATTTTGAGAGAGAAAATGGGAGAGAGCGAGATTGGAGAGAGTAAGACCAGCGAGATTGTTGGAGCGAGAGTGAAGAAAGCGAGATTTTGAGCGAGAAGGGGGGAGAGCTGTCTCTTATACACATCTAGATGTGTATAAGAGACAGGAGCGAGATTGGAGAGAGTAAGACCAGTAAGAAAGTGGGAGAGAGCGAGAGTAGAGAGATTGATACCTGTCTCTTATACACATCTAGATGTGTATAAGAGACAGCGCCTCACCCACGCAAACGTCGAAGGTCCTCGCCTATGCATCAAACGGCTGGGCAAGCACCTATGCGTTGAATTTGGTTGTATTATTGTGGATTATGCGTTGAAAACCCTAAGTTGAACACATATGGAGGGTGAGATCACAAGGGCAAACGTCAGCCAAACCATGTGTCTTCTAGGGAGAAATTCTTAAGGGCTAAGGAATTGTGGTGGACGCATATGGAGAAAACACCTTAGGACAAGGTGATGCAAGCTTGCGTTGATAAGGGGAGAAATAAAAATTTGGTCATGCAGCCAAGTAGGTGCTGCCAACACCACGAGAGATTTGAGCGCCTATAACTAGAGCTTTAGACTTTCATTTTCAAATCATAAAATCATAAATTTCATAAAGGAGAGGGAGAACAGTGAGGGTTGAGAAGAATGTATAGACTTTGGACGAGAAGATCTCCCAATCTACTTGTGCGTTTGGAGTGCTTTCAAAACCATCTGAAAGCTCTAGGAGTCTAGTTTTCAGAGTGGGGCTTTCGGAGGGCAAAAATCAAAGGAACCAGGCTGGAGATTGAAAAGAAGGTAGAAGGGTTAGACTGTCGAATCAGTCTGGGCTAGTCTTGAAGATTCTATGATTCCGGCCAAACCACGAAAAGTTCTGAGCTAAAATTTTAGGGTAAGCTTCCGGAGACATTTTATAATAAGTTTATAGAAGAAAGTATTTCAAAATAAGGTCCAAAACTATGAGTAATCTAAGCTGTAAATTGAATCTGGATTCTAGGGGTGAAAAAGGAGCCCGAGGAGCTACTAGAGTGAAAAGCTCCTAAGAAGTCAAGGTGAGTGGCTAAAATGTTTTGACTAAAATATTTTGCTTAAACTGTTTGATTGCAACGTGTTATAGAAAGCATGTTTTCAAGAATATTCTCATGCCTACTAATTTTATGAAGTGATTTCCAAGCAAGTTGTGAATTATGTTTTGAACGCATGCATGTGTGAGAAATTGTTGAAAAACTATTTATATGTGTTGATTTGATCCAGCATGTATCAACATGTTTAAAGTCATGTTTTATATGTGTTATACTTTACATTCTTTAAAGAGAAAAGTTGTTTATGACTAGTTTTACTAAAATGCGATACCGAAGGACATTTGAGAAGGTATCCACCCAACTAGATACTGAAGGACATTTGAGAAGGTATCTATTGGTATTGAAGGACGTTTGAAAAGGTACCAAGCCAACGGGATACTGAAGGACGTTTGAGAAGGTATCCTAGTATCTCGATACTGAATTACATTGAGAAGGTATCTGAGCAGAAGTACCTAATGTGTGAGTGTGCTTAGTATGGCCATAGGTGAATAGAGTCAGAGATTGAGCAAAAGGGTTCTCTCTGGATTAGTAGTTGGTGTTGGTATTGTTTTACCCACAGTAGGGTACGTTGGATTGAGAAATAATTTTACTGTTTTATGATTAAAATAGCTTTATATGTTTTATGCTTGGAAAATGTTTATGCTGCAGTACAAGTACTGTAAAAGTTTATGTTTCAGTTAAAAACTCATTACTGAAATCATGCATGAGAATTTACTATGTTTTCTCGATCACTCACTGGGCATAAACCCGTTTTCAAATGTTTTGTTTTTCTCCCCCACAGGTAGAGGTCAAATCCTCTTAAGATAGCTCAATATCTGCTCTGCCACTAAAGGACTAAAAGACTTGTAACCGTTTGCTAGGTGGTTGTTGTTAATATTGTACACATGTTACTATTGTTCATCTAGGGACTAGGGTTTGTGGGCTTTGGGACTTGTAAATCTAGTGTTGTAATGACACTAAACATATTATGTTTCTAAGTTAATAAATTGTGGGCCTAAAGACGTCCCGTTGCATATGAATTATAATTGGTATCAGAGTTATTCCGCAAGAGTTATTAGGCATTAAGTGTCAGCCCAAGGGTTGGTAACTGCTGCAGTCACGCCTTTCTCTAGGCTAAGAAGGTGGTCTGGGGCGGGGTGTAATAGATGTAGACCAAACTGGTCGAACTACTATATATCTTGGTATTCTTTACTACTTTCGATTTATTTTTGCTGATTGTTTGCCTTCTGTTTGGCCATTTAAGTTAGGTTCAAAAACTCTCACATTAGGGTTTTCACCCGTGAACAAGAAGATGTAAAGATTGTATTTACTTTTACTTCTTTGTTTTCACCGCAAATATATATATATATATAAATAATTGAATTCTAGGTTTGAGTAATCAAAGCCACGTTTGCTCCTAATATCTTATCAAACTAAAATTCAAATCTCTCATCAAATACATTCAAATTAATCATCTTCTCCAAATTAAATCATTTTAGCTCAAAAATCTAAAATGAAGAAGAAATAAAATCCAATACTTTTAAGATAATTCAAATTTACCTAGAATTCAGAGTGTTGCACTTTCGAAAGGGTAAGAGAAATTAGAGGGAGAGCAATTGTTTTGCTGAGAGAATCTTTCTCTATGTTAATTTGATGGAGAATAATGGAGATGGAATTTTTTTTTTTGGTAATTATGCAACTCCTTCAAATGTCATGGAGGCTGTATTCCCCACTTCCCACTCTCCCACTTCTCTTTATCAAGGGGTGCTATTTATTTAATTAATATAAATAAATAATAATTTAATTAAATATCTTATTTAATCAAGTTAATATTTGAATCATATTGAAATGTATAATTCTCGTAATCTATAGTTTAAAATGAATCTCATTCATTTTAACTTTTAATCTATAGTTTTATTATATTGAAATACATTAAATTTCTCATATTATATAGTTTAATTTTGAATCTTATTCAAAATTGACTATATATTTTAATGTATATATACATTATAATAATTGTATCATATACAATTAATATATATTTTTCTAAATTAATCTGAACATTTATAATTATTCTTTCAAATTTTTTGGTCCTTGTTAATTCCTTGTGAGCTAGCAAGGTGACCTAAATGACCTACAAATTATAAGTTCCAATGATAAAAAATTAATTAATTAATCAACATTCATTAACTATGAGGCGAGCCACTATAGACTCGTGGTTGAACTCTTATGCATTATAGAACATGTCGTGTTCATGGATATAATCTTTACACGAAATTCGATCCTTCAAAGTTATTTGTAATTATAACTGGGTCAAATGTTTGTTTACCCCTGTAATTGTCTTTATATTCTTAAGTACCAGTTATCTTTAATGAACAATTTGTTTATGGTCCAATAATAAATCAAGTCTCTTATAAATAAATGAGAAGGTGAAGACTCATTGTTTACATCTTTGAGTCAACACTTAAGGGAACTACTCATCTACTTACCCTATACGGGAAGGAGTGAATTTCATCTTGTGAAGTTATGTTCCCAACTCCCTACTTGGTCAAGTCCCCAAAATAGTAGGCTTAGTGATACAGCGAGTCGTGGCAATCTTGCTTATGCAAATCATAGGACAAACTCTCACAAGAAGGAGTTCATAGCTAACTTAGGATTAAGATCGAGTTACACATGATCATTATGTGAAATATTAATCTATTCAATCAACGAAGTTACAGATAGAGATTAATGATTTTGTGGTCCAGTCTTGTACAAAGTCATGGCATAGGATACCCTTATTCACATGTCTCAATATGAACGATTTAGATCAAATCATTTTTAACAATTACAAAGTGGGCCTTATCCATAGTGTCACGAGGATAAAGCACCCAACCTTATCAATATACTATAGACCTTTTAGGTGATTACTTAAAAGTGATCCATATGTATATCAATTACGTACTATTCAAGTGCCATGTAAATAACCTTGAATTTTGCTGGATTGAATTTATCTATGAAAATTTAAAATACAAAATAAAATAATAAATTATTTTATTAATAATCAATAAATTTTTTATTAGTTTACAAACCATGAGCTTAGGGTATAAAATCCAACATAAAATTCATATGAAATTGTGCTAGCTCTAATGATTGATGCATAAAAAAATGATGCTTGACACATCTGGAAAAATGATTGTTGAATGTCAATGCATCAAGGAAGCTCATTTCTATAACATGGTGGGATTTCTGACACATGACAAGATACTTTTAGGACTACTAACATTGAGAGACCACATTCCAGATAATAGCACATGGAAGCATGCCAACAACTTGCAACACTGAAAGCCGTTTGCAGCGATGTGACTTTTTGAGATATCTAACTAGGGTCATTACTTCATAAATATTAATTTAAAACCAGAACATTGAACATAGAAGTAAAATTTATTAAAATAAATATAACAAAATATAAAAATGATTGAAGTGATTTGGAAACATAAAAATGATTGGATGTGTTGAAACTAGACCCATGGCACAATCACGTATCTCCCTCATTATACACCCAGTACATTCTCTCCCATACCTTAAAAGAATGTTAAGAAAAGGTTGAGTATATAAAAAACTCAGTAAGTAATCAAAATATCGGGGTCAGACTATGCAATCATAATTTTAAAATCATTTTAACTAGTGGGTCCTAAAAGGTAGCCCAAAGGCCAAAACAGCATTATGTGCCACTTAAGGGTCTTTCCTTTTCATATGCCTTTCCAAGACGTTTTTCATGTCATGTATCATATAGAGCCTGGGAAAAATCACATGTGCCTATTCAGGCAAGTGTATCATGTATCTGCATGGCGGGTCGTGTCATGTACCTTTCCAGGCAAGTCGTGTCATGTGTCTTTTCAAGTGAATCGTGTCATATGTCTGGAAGGTGAGTTGTATCGTAATCTGTTATGTATAAAATTTTCTGTAACATACACATGCAGGTCCCACATAAAATTCACATATAATCACATAATATCATAGTTCATGCTAAACTTATAGACATGTTTATCACTCATTATTGACATATTCAATCATATAAAGAAAATCATGCTTAATCAACGTACACAACAATGACATTATCAATCAATTCGCCAGACTCGATGACATTCTAGTAGTAAAGCTACTTACCTCGAAATCTAGTCCAAATAGTTTAATATCTTTCCTATCTTAAATGAAATTTTGAACTAATCTCCCAACTCTCCCTTGTTTCATGACTACCTTCAATCTCCTAATAAATACTTGAATCAAGAACGTGTCAAAATGCTTCGAAGCTTGCTGGACAACAACCTTAAACACCTTAGGATTATAACCTAACACCTAAAACATCGTGCTAACATCGAAACCATGCCAAAATTTGATGGGTATTAAAAAAACTAACCAAGAACCTCAAGAAAACTCACCAAATCTTGAAGAAGAAGTCCTCACTCGTAAAATCCAAATAATCCATCGAGCGGCAGCGATGGTCGACAGCAGCATGACTGGCTGATGAGCCGCTAATGGTGTTGGGTGAAATTATGTAGAGAGAGAAAGAATGAAGAGAAAGAGATGGAGAGGAAAGACTTCTGCCGACGTTCGACGAAGGTGAACAATGGATGAACGATGGGTTTCTATGAACGGTGGTGGTTGAAGGTGTGGCTTGTTAGAGTGAATTTTGTCACACAAATTTAGACAAAATAATTTAACTGTATCCACCACAATAAATTGGTAGTCTTAGTGGCAAGACCAGGTTGAACATAGGGAGCTCTAGAATTTCTCAATTAAACGATTTAAAGCCACAAGGTAACTGAAAGAGGATTTTATGAAATTGTTTGTTGAAAATAAATTTGAATGCATACAATAAAATAAAGTGATGAAATTCAACTTAAGAAAGCCTAGCTTGGATTATTATGGAATTTTACTATTTGATGCATTTGATCATAGAATTCTCATTACTAGAGTCAAACGATTGTATATTTGATGGCAATGTTGTTATGCTATCCTGGTATATTGAATTCTTCCTTTGAGCGTAATGATATAGCATAAAGTTGGGGTAAGTATGCTTGGTGGAGGTTGCAGTGCTCTGTTCAGGGGTATTTTGGTAATTTTTCTCCTTTCATGCCCGGATGCTCAAATTAACTCCAAGTTGCTTCATATGGTCAATTCTACCTCTTGAGTGATCAATGCCTACAAAATAGCATAATAAAATTAGAAAACCATAGAATAATTCCAAATTAAGCAAAGTTAGATAACACATTTTCGATGTTATCAAACACCTCCAACTTAATTCCTGACCGTCCTCGAGAAAGGTAGGAATAAGCACACTGTCGTATAAATAATATGCTCACTTAGATTGCAAGATTCATTACTCAAGCCTCAATAGTCTCTCAGGATTTAATTTACAATCAACAATGAAATCAACTCGTAATCAGTCAATAAAGCACAATTTAGAACTGATTCTAGATTTATTCATGCAAGAGTAAGTTCAAAGCCCTTCTAGTTAAGCCATAACAACCCATAATAGGTTTAAATGGACCTTAATTTGTTTCCCTCTATACTAGCTCATACACCAACCATCAAGCACCAAAACAATCAAGATGGTAATATGTTAACTAAGGTGCCTAAAATTTAATTCTACGGATCCCTAAACTTGCATTTATTTTTACCCAGGGGCATTAGCTTTCACACAAGACTACAAGGAAGTATACTCGCTCTTTTCTCACGAGTGTCCTAACTAATCATAGCAAGGTAGCACTTTGTACCCCTAATCATGCATAACATTGCAAGTTCATTTTTTTTCTTTTATTTATGATATTTTATTTTCAGTGCAAACATATATGTTAGGTTTTTAAAGGATGTATATTTTCTATGTTAATTTGACCAAAATTTTGTTAATTATTTGCTTTGAATGCTAATTTTGTACGTAAAATGGTACCTGAGGCGTTTAGAAGTCATTAAGAGAAAATTGTGCCAAAAGGATCCAAAATAACCAAGAAAATCATCAAATTGAAGAGAATTGAGTAATTACCAAAATGCCATCGAGTAAGGCTGTTGAGTAATCAAGCATCGAGTATAATCAACCATCGAGTAAATTTTCATCGAGTAAAAAGGCCATCGAGTAAATACCTAGAATGCCATCGAGTAAGGTTGTTGAGTAATCAAGCATAGAGTAATTGAGTAATTGAGTAATTGAGTAATCGAGTGCCATCGAGTATTTAGTAGAATACTATCAAGTATAATCGAGTACGGTTGTCGACTCATCAAGTAGTTGTTAAAAAGGTCATCGAGTAAATGCTATCGAGTAATCGAGTATCGTGTATCGAGCAAAGGACCATCGAGCATTGAGTATCGAGTTAAAGATAGAATGCTCACTGCTATAAAAACTCGATGTGTTGCAATTTTCCTCACAATGTTACAACGCTACGGATTTTGATGCAATTCATCCCCACGCCTTGCGCAACCAAGCGTCAGCGCAACGTTGCAACATTAGCTCAATGCTTCTTGGCTTTTCTACAATTTTGTGTTTCAACGCTACTCTTGAAGGGGAGGAAGCACGATTTCGATGGAGGCTGGATTTTCTCTCTGTATCAATAAGTCTCTATGGTAATTTTTTTTCCTACCTAGGTTATATTTTGATTTATTTTTTATTTGTAATCAATAACTTGTAATTCTTCATGAATTTGTCTATGGATATATGAAGTAATTCAATCTTGTTTTTATTTCAAAAGTTTTTGCTAATTCTTTTGAGTTTTATACTTTTCTTTATCATTAGCAATTTGAATTTGAGCATTCTTGAATCTAATTTTAATTTTTGAAGCATGTTGAATGATTTATATCTTGAGGATATTTAGCCTAGATGTTTGGTTTTGTCACATTCATTCATGATTGAATACGTTGCTTTTTAAATTGTTCGATAAAATGTCTAGCCAAGATCTCCAGGAGGTGGTAGTAATTGTTTGTTGAATGGCTGACTAACCTAGGATGCACTAATTACTAGATTTGGAGAAAATTCGGTTAATTGAATAAGCTATCTTAACAATTAATCGATGCAATTCAATCTTAGAATTTAATGCGCGTGTTTTGTCTTCTATATGACCGCTAACGAACTCAATAAAGGTAGAAACATGTATATAGATTAGGGTTATGGCCATCCTACCTTAATCATTTATTAAACGCCTTCTTGACTAGGTTATTCTAGTTGTCTGCCTTTGTAGGGACTAGTTTAATCTAGAATAAGTAAGTAGTTGCGTGCTTAATCCGATTGTGAATTAAATTTGTAGAAATCTATGATAAGAATTGCAATAAGCGTCTAACTCGGATTAGAAGCAAGATTGTTCTAAACTTGGTTACAACTATCATTTATCTTCTTATTTTTAGGATGTTTCTTGTTTTAATAAAAAAAAAAAAAAAAAAAAAACCCCGTTTTATAGCTTGAGCTTTATAAATATTGTTTGTTTCGAGTTAGGTAGAACTAGACACCTACTTAGCTCTGAACAATATATCAGCTAATTTTTTTAAGGCATATAAATCATCTTTCTCCCTTAGTATTACATTACAACCCATCATGTAAGACACTCTCTAATTAATGGGGCCTATCGGAGTGACAACAAAAATACAAGCTAAGTAATACGATAGTATGCAAGGCCTAATTTAGGCAGACAGAGAACTTAAGCGTGCATAAGAAGAAAGAAATTTTTTTAATCAGGGCTAAAAATCATGAGTATTCGTATCAAACATCATAGACTGGTCATTGTAACGAATAACTTAACATGAACAAACATGCACATAAAGCATACAAGAAAAATAGCCTAAGCTCAGATGCTTAAGGGCTCTAGCCAGAACATATATATACCCCACCCCTAACTTAAAATATTACATTGTCCCCAATGTGATGAAGAATTGAAAATAAGTGACAGAATGAAAAGGGAAACAAAAAACATCGCTAAAATTTGACATGTTAGATGGCAGTGATATCTGGCTCATCAAGAATATCATTCTCTCCATCTTTTCAAGGATAACTAAAAGCCAAAGATGAAGAAAAATTGAAATAATTAAGCTCAAGAAAATTAAAATAAATATAAAAGAAACTTAAACCAAGAAAGCAATAAAAAAGATAAATACCAGTTGCCTCTAGGTAGCACAATTATTTAAGGCTGGTATGCTCGACCCGACTCAACTTCATAAACCATAACCATCACGAACAACCAAGTCTCCATGTCCCACCCCCAACTTAGGAGGTTCGTCACTATCATATAAAATATGAGTACTATAACACATAGGATTAATGGGGAAAGAAGAATCAATCATAGAATCTTTTCAATTTTCTCTTTATGCCTAAGAGTTAGGGAGCCTTGATCAACATCAATACCAGGCCTAGAAGTCTTTAAGACGGGTTGACCTAGTAGCACAGATAATTCTAAAGAAAAAGAGATATCAACATTCATATTAGTTACATAAAAATCAGAAAGGAAAGTTAGGCCATTGACTTTAACAAGCGTATATTTGACTAAACAAAATGGCCTAACAAGGAATGGTCAGGTAATTACACCAAAAATTTCTAGTGCCAATTAGACAGGGCATAGAAAATGCACCTGGGTCATCCTGTTTAATAGGAAGATTACCTGGTAGTATTACCTCTTATTTGATCTCTTCCTCTTGTTTCTTTTCCTTATTCTCAGGAACTTCAACTTTATTTTTCTTCGGACTCTTAATCTAAACCTTCTTGCCCTTTAAGCTCTTGGCACCAGAAGACTGTATTGAACTCACCTCCTCCTTGAGTGATCCTCCCTGATAACAATCAACCTGCTAGGAAAAGAAGCATGAGAGATATTGGCTTTTAAATTCAAAGGTGGATCAAATCTTATATCTTTTTTTTTTTGGACAGGTTAGCAATCTTCTCTTCAAAATCCCCACCCTTCTCTTCACTTAAAACCTTTACTGGATCATCAATAGGCATCTCAAAGAAATCCATATAGCTAACAGCTGAGATGGCACTAACATTACGTACATTGGGCACTAGCTGGGAAGGAAGCTTCCCATACTGATTGTCAAACTTATTGATCACGTCAACCAGTTGGGATATCAAGGTAACCATACTACTCATGTGGGAGGCATCTGTTGGAACATCCCTTAGTTCTATTGAATCTGCATGGTAGACTCTAGAAAACACTTCACCATATCCCTTAAAGGCATACTCGAGCTGCTCTGGCCCTGATGTCCTTGGTTTCCCCAACGATTGATGTTATACACCCGTTCGCTTTACAGATTTCCAGCATAAGTTACCTCAGCAGTAGTCTCTGAGATTGTGTCTTTGTAGAGCAAACCTGTTTCACAAAAGTAGATAGTTCAATAATTTTGGCTCTAAATTCATTTACCTATTGTGAAAATGTAGTTGACTAACATATGAGAGCTCAGGTCCCAAACTACTGGTTATTTTCATCCATGGTGGAATCAGCTTCATAATTTGAGAGAGGGTTTTCTTAACAAGTGTTTTGTTTATAACTTCATCGATATTACTTTTAGCCTACTGTAGTAATCCCTCATAAAAGTAGTGAATCGAGAGGTGGTATGGGATCTGATGATTAGGAAAGCCAACACAAATACACTTGAACCTCTCTCAATACTTCCTATAAGGTGCTGTAAATCTCTTAACTTATTCTGGTGGCTCTAGATATTGGAAAAAATTATCCAAAAGCCTCTTCTTTATCTCTGTCCACGTGGTAATGCACCCTGATGGCAGTTAGTACAATCAGTCTCCCGCATTATCCTTTACAGAGAACGGGAAAATTGCTCATAGGTTGAGTTGCTCCTCAATTACATTGTGAGGGTGCATTTCACTACACATGATATGGAAGTGTTGGAGTTATGTCCTTAATCGAGGGTATCTTGTAGTTTGTAAAGACAAACTATATATCTACCAAAATAAGAGGTATTTTGTTAATGTTAGACTACATTAAATCAATCCAATAAACTAAGATCCAAGGTTATTTTATGAAACTTAAACATGTACGTGTAGACATATAAGTGGATCACATTTAAGTGATAACCTAAACGGTCTGTAGTAGATGGATAAGGTTGGGTACCTTATCCTATTGACACTACAAATAAGACCTACTTTGTAGATGTTACAATTGTTGTAAAGTGATGAAATTCAATTTAAAAAAGCCTAGCTTGGGTTATTATTTAATTCTTCTATTTGATGCATTCAATCATAGAATTCTCATTACTATAGTGAAACAATTGTGTATCCCTAATCAAATTAGTTGGAACAACCAGTTAATTCGACCTAATCAACTAATTACCCAAATTTAAATCGATGAACAATATGCAAATTCAAGTTGGCCTAATTGCATTAAAATCTAAAGTAAAGTTATGTTGAATATCTAACAGGAACAACCTTAATTAAATATTGAGTTTACTTGATTCTAGGTTGTTTGGAACAATACTCATCTAAATGATTTGCATGCTAATCTAACCTATATATTCTAGCTAATTAACACAAGATTACATGCCACATATCAAATGTCAACCAAACATGAAAATTATACAATTTTCAGGCATCCAATAATATAATCATACATATTCAAGAATAGAATTATATTCGACAATTGCTATAATCTAGTTCGAAAACTCACAAATACATTAAATAGGAGGAAAAATCTAAACCCAAGATAGAAACAATTTCCTTAGCCTATAATATTTATAATAATCGCCAAGGAATCATTTTTATATATCTTAGTGATCAAAAAGAGGAGAAAAGTTTAAAGGAATTGTGTGGAAGTCGGCTAGTTAGTAGAATAATGACCTAATTCCACAAGAATTCAATTTATCTTAAAGTCGCAGCGTAATGACGATAAATATACCATAACTACACTGGATTTTAAAAATTGTAGCTTATGGTTGTAGTGTTGTTACTCTATAGGTTATGCTCTTATGATGAGTCACGCGTGTTTTCTCTATCAAAAGCCATAGAATAATTACGTTAATAGTAGCATTGTTACGCTACCTTGATATGTTGCATTCTGCCTTTGAGCGTAATGATGCATCGTAAAGCTAGAGTAATTACGTTGCTTATGAAGTATTGCTTCTGTTTTTTAGTTTAAGTCTACGCTTGCTGGAGGGTTGTAAAGCTCGGTTCAAGGGCATTTTGGTCATTTTCCTCCGTTGAAGCCTGGATGCTCAAATTAACTCTAAATTGCTTCAAATTGCTTCAAACTAACCTTAAATGACTCCAAATGGTCAATTCTACCTCTTGAGTTCTCAATACGTACAAAATAGAATAGCAAATCATAAAATGTTCAAGAACAATCCTAAATTAAGTGGAACTAGATAGTATATTTCGATGTTATCTATGGTGGTTGTTCCGGGGGCAACGCATGGAGTGTACCAAAGATAAAAGAGAGAATGGGATTGAGAGTGGGGGTCCTTGGGGGTTCTGCTCCATGTAGAAGAAGAAAAAAGTTGGAAAATCCTTTTTTTCTATATATAAATATACATATACATATCCATACATATATATACATACGTATATACATACATACGTACATACCTATATACATACATACATACGTACATACCTATATACATACATACATACATACATACCTATATATATACATACATACATACGTATATATACATACATACGTATATATACATACATACGTGTATATATATATATATATATATCCCTTATTCTCTCTTAAATCTCCAAAAATCCACAAAAAGAAAAATTCCCAAATAATTTATCCAACATTTCTTCAATTAAATCCAAATGAAATAAATCAATTATTTTCTCTTAATTAAATTTTGTCTTCAATAAACCAAAATCCTTTAATTTCGGATAAATTAAATCATTCCAAATATCTAATCAATTTAAATCCTCATAAAATTTAGGGGCCTTTTAAAATATAAAAAAGTATTAAAAAATATTTACACTTTATAGTAAAAAGTTTCAAAAGTATAAAACACTTTTTTGTTATCAAGTGTAAATATTTTTGGGATTTTTTTATTTATGAGAATTTTTCTAAAATTAATTATCTCCTGAATTATTTTAAATAGGCTCCATAATACAAAAATTAAAGTGAATTAAAGATCAACAATTTAAGATAATTAATCTCAATTTATATAAAAGTGGGGATGTTACAGTACTTATCTACAACATCTGCCATAAAGAATTTTTGTCCCCTTGAGTATATGAATAATTCATAGTAGCTAAAATGCATTAAAAATAGAGACTTTCATCCATATTTTATAGAGTAGAGAAAGAGGAGTTTCCCACCTTTTTTCTCCATCTTCACGTGGAGTTCATGGGTGGAGATGACCAAACCACCATTGTTGAGTTCGAGATGAAGTTGTTGTGCAAAAAAGTCTATTGCATCAGAATTCTATTTACTGTTATGCTCCAGCATCAACAGGATTTGGTTATTATATTTTCTTCTTTTCCATAGTGTTTAGTATTTATTCTTATGATCTTTATATGCATGTTTTTTTTCTTCTACCTTATAGTATGAGCTAAGTTCTCTTACGCCCTATGACTATCATTATGTTTTAGCCTAAGCTTTTATGAATCATCCCTTTGAATTTTCTTATTGAGAGTTCATATTTAAATTGTTTTTATCTACCTGATCAACTGATATAGATTAATAGCATGTTTTAGACATTGAAAGGTTTGAAATGTATAGAAATACTCCAGTTGAGCAAGTACGAATATAGCTTCACTAGGTTTTTATTAGGAAGGATACAACCACTTGTAAGCATTTAGAAGGGACGAAAGTGAACAAATTGAGTTAGAACAGATAACCTCTAACTAATTCGATGTTCTACATCGCATTGAAAGGTAGGTGTTGTAGATTTTCTCATTTAGATTTAGTAAGATGAGTAGTAAAACATAGGACTAACACATTAGGACAGGTGCAACGTAGAGCAACAATAATCGAGTCTTGTCTCACACTATATAAATTCCCTATAGCATCATTATTGTTTCTACATTTTTAGATTCACACATCAATCTTTTCATTGCATCACTTATTTACTTTTCCAGCATTTAGTTTTGCACACAAATAAATCCAATTTATTTTTAATCGATTACTTCCTTATAATGCGGTTGGTTAATTCCTTGCATCTTTTCACTAGTGCGTTAAAGTCTTTTTCTCTTTAGATTCGACCCTGGAATACTTCCTGGTATTACTTGTTAATTCCTTGTTTATACATGGATTAGTGCATCAAATGGAAAATATATTTGTATCCATTTATTGATCATATCACAGTATACTCATTTAATTTACTTTTCATCTATTTCCATAACATCTTGCACATATTTATTTCACATCATTTGCCCCAGTCACCTTTCAAAAGATTAAAAGGTGTCTTTGAAACACTTTTGGATGGAACTGTATTGAATAAATATATTGTAGTCTCTACTACATATTCGAAAAAGAATATGGCAGTTAGCATATCTCATCATCGACCGAACCATGTCTAAAATGGTTATGTTTCTCCGTTATAAAACATTCTATTGAGGCATATCAAGAGATGGGAATTGAGATGGAATTCCATTTTTTATCATACAGTTCTAAAATTTCAAATCCATATACTCTCCACTGTAATCTGATCAAAGTGTTTTACTCATTTTACCCAATAAATACTTAACTTCTATAACGACCCGACTTTTCTAAAAGTAACCTAAGTCCTCACTATGCATACAAGGTTCAAAAAACATAAAAGCTTACTTAAATTAGAGTTTGAACTATCAAAACTTACAATTTACTTAATTACATAAAATGTAAAAGATTTCATGCGATCCCTTAACAAAATTTTAAAACAAGGTAGAAATTAAAACCAATATGTGACACATTACAAGGCTAGTCCCAACAATTGGACAGAATCCACCATGTGGAAGCTCAACTCAGAAGAGTTCCCGACTCATGAACATCATCCTATCATCAATCTCACACACCATCACTTTTACCTATGGAAAAAAAAAAAAAGTGAAAATGGTGAGTACTATTCGAATACTCAGTAAGAGAGCCCACCATACAAAAACGCATCACATGGTCAAATAGATGTGTAAGGGCTACTATATACAAATGCGTCACATAGTCGAATGGATGTATATGATGCTCACACAAGAAACACAAGACACACTTACGTCTTGATGCACTCGCGTCACGTAGACTTGTCACACAGACCAACAGTGCACAACACTTAAGCATCAAAATAGCGCATGAGTTATGGCAGAGGTCACACAAACCTATCATACAAATTGGTATACATAATCAACTACAACTCGATAGATATGACAAAATGTCACAAAGACTTATTATCATACTGATTGGTGTATATATCCCATAGCTCGGGACTCATGTAATGCACATTCGTGTCACATAGACTCGTCATCCAGAGAATCAATGTGCACGAAACACTTCAAACAAATATCACACTAAGTATTAATTCGCAGTAAAATCAATCTATCAACATCAAGTTGAAATCAATCAAAATCAATTATGAGCAAAAGCATTATAGGCCATACTAAAGTTATCATGGAAAATCCACGCTCCAATTCCCTATCGAAATCATAGGAAATAAAATACAAACTCCAACATCCATAAACCACTCAGTTTAATTATTAAAATCAACCCCAACTAGTAAATTCAATTTGGAATCCTTAAAGAACGTACCCAAAAGTCTCTGGATCAAATTCACCCAAATTCTTCCACCAATCATTTCAAATATAAATACAAATAATAATTTAGGCTTAGTAATCCAAAACTACAACAACCAGATAGGCTCTTAACAAAATTACTTCTCAACAGCTCCAAACTTATGTGCAAAGTTATGTCCAAAATTACTTCTATTCAACAATTACATTTATACCAACTCCAAACAACCCACTTAACCATGAATAAAATCAAAATAAACTGCACTTTACAAAAAAAAATTAATTATATCTGAAAATGTGGGGCATTACATCTTCAATATTATATTTCGTGAACTTTTCAAGAACTCCAGACTTATGTTGCATTATGCAAAGATACTCATATCTTAAATAGTCATCTATATAAGAGATGAAATATTCATACCTACCCTTTACTTTAAAATTCATCAGACAACAAAGATCAAGTTTTGACAACTAAAAAAGTAGCCTTCAAAAAGTTTTTTTTTTTTTTTTTTTTTTTTAGAATTTGGCTAAGAATTCAACCATTGCATTTAAAGAAATACGCAAATCATTGTAGAAAACATGGATGAAATACCTTAATTTTAAAAAACAAAAACAAAAAACAAAATAGTTACCGAACGGGCACAAATTTTCCTAACGAAAACTCATTATCTAATGGAATAAACCAACTTGTATACCTATCGTAATTTATATTTTAATTAACATGGCTATTAATAAAATTACTATTTAAATATCCAAGATAATCTTTTTAGTGATCATCGTATACTAGCCTTTGATCTATACCTAAAAAAATAATAAAAATAATTTATAAATTTTAAGATTAATGAAAGAAATCGAAAACCCGAATAATAGTGTTTTCACCAAATTTAAGCCCCATGCATAATTAGTCATAAAATTAATTGTAATACCTTCCCAGATTAACTAATCTTGTATTTATATTCATTCGTCCCATCTAATATTTAAATAACTAAAAAGAAATATAACTAATTTGCTAATATTTAAAGTAAATTTTTAGAATTGTAATAATCATATGCAAACAAGTATTGGAATTGGCCTTGATAAATATATATATATATATATATTAGTTAAGCTTAATAGCTCTCAATCATCATAAATTAAGTTTCCAAAGTATACTAAACTAAATTTAAATAATTTATACACTATTTCATCTAAATTAACTAAAGCCTAATTATATTATAGAATTACAAAAATACACCAAATGATTGTGTGGATCATTACAATAAGACTATATTTTAAAAATAGATAGATTTATAAAAAAAAGAAATCATGTCAACAACAAAAAAAGATTAAAAAAAAAAAAAAACAATGTACCAAAAATAGAAAGAAGAAAAATATAACCATAATTCAAGAACAACAAAAGATACATTAAAAAAGATATACAAAAAATTGAAATTAAATTATGATTAGGGAAAAAACGAAGAACTATATGGAATTTAAAATTTCTAACGAAAGAACAATATGAAAGCATTTTTTAAATCCATTGTGGGCAATTTCTGTATATCAAAAAAAATGGGGCAGACCTTTCAAATGCAACGTTAAAAGTTGTTATAGTTCAATTTCTCAATTGATTAAGGAATCTTTTGTGTCGATTATTTGAACTTGAGCACAAATATATCACATGATTGAACTTATTCAAGTTACGCTCAATTGATCAAATACGTTATGTTGAAGACATGTAACATTATTTGAGATTTATTATTTTTGTCTATACGTGTTAATTCACACGTTGTCCTAAGTTTAATAAAATGTAATTGATCATTAATTTAGTGGAAAGAGTCTTGTAAAACGTATTTTGTGGTAAACAACTCGAGTTTGTCATGGTTGAGGAGTATTCTCAAGTCTCGACCTTTGATGCACCACGAAATGTTCGCAATGCATAAGAGTTATGGATGAAAGCTAATTCATTGGCCCGACTTCACATATTGGCTAGCATACCTAATGCTTTGGCCAAAAGGGTTGAGAACATGGTCATTGCATGTGAGATTATGGACTCGTTGCAAGATTTGTTTAAACGTCGGTTCTACTTATCAAGCACAGAAGGATGGATGAAAAATACACCAGTAGTGTCAGTTCCCAAGTTAAACTCCAGGAAGAGAAAGGAAATGTTGCTAACTCTGTTGAGATTAATAGACGAGAAGTGTTATCTAAAATAGAACTTAGAGTTTATTTAGGTTCTGATACTAATCCCACTATTCTTCAAAAGAGGAGGATATCTAAGGACATTAAATATGATTTATTGGTCTTGGAGACGTGTTTGGTGGAGAATGATGATTCTTCCTGAATCCTTGATTCGGGTATTGGGGTTGATGCCCTAAAGTCTCATGTCCTGTAGTTTATAAACATTATATATGAACACATGTTATTGTTAATATATGATATTTACTTCACATCTTGTTATTTTGCTCATTTATATGTTTTATTTGCTTTACACAAACCAATAAACATAAAATTCCTTGTTATCTGTATGTGACTCAAGCATGTACGTGGTTATATACAAGTGGATCATGTCTTGAGTGATAACAAAAATGGTCTGTAGTATATGGATATAGGAGGGAAACCTTATCCTGGTAATGCTACGAATGTAGCCCGCTTTGTGGAATGGTCACAAGTGTCTTGACTTGCCACAGATGGTCTGATCCTGATCATTCGTGTTGGGGACATGCGAGCGGGAACGTCCTATACAAAGAGTTTGTATAAGACCTGACCACGAAGTGTTAATGTCTCGTTATATAACACCGTTCATGACAGAGACTTCACTTCACTAGGATGACCATACGGTAATATGACCCCAATCTTGAATGAGTGTGGGAACTTCTGCATGAGTGTGGTCCTTTGATTTGTATGGGTGCGAGTGGCCATGTCGCCGATTTAAACCTACCATTTTGGGGATACGTCTGATTTGGGAGCTGAGAAACTCAACTACACAAGAATGGAATTCAAATTCTTCTCTGAGGCAAGGTAAGTAAATAGATGGCTCATTTAAGGGCTAATTCCGGGCTTGAACGATGTGGCAGCCACACACCTTTCTCTTGGTCCGAGAGGTTTCACACATAGTTGGACTATGTTTGTATTGTTCATTAGAGGAATCAGTGGTACTTAAGGAGTTGAGATGTAACTACAGTGGCAAAACGGTAAATTGGCCCAATTGTACTTATGAGCATTTGTGAAGGGTCATCATACTCATCATTGTTTATATCCAATGGACACAGAATATATCTGTGGAATCACTAACAGTTAACGGATGGTGAATCTCGTGGCTAAAAGAGTTTAGTCAGCTATTCACATGGTCGTTAGAGCTTCGAGCCAATAGGTTCATTAGTCACCTAGCTAGCTTTAATAAAGTCAAGAATCAAGCATGATATAGTTGAATTGGTAATTATATATGATATAATTGGCTAAATATATGAGATACATTATTTTGAAGGAAATTAGATATAAATATGATTTATCATCAGTAAAGGAAAATACTATAGTAGATATATGATATCAAACTATATGATATAAATATAATATGATTATATTTTATTAATTAAATTAATTGATTAATTATTTAATAATTAACCAATTATTCACGTTTTGAACGTGGGATCATGGGGTTCCGTGAAGGTTAAGGTAACCGGCAGGATTAAAGTATGAAAATCGTTTTTCTTTTTTAGAGAATTTAATTTAAGTTCGTTTTTGTTGAGATATATGTCTGCGCCCAAAGAATTCGTCGAAGAGACGATACCGCAGAGAGCCTATACGATAGAATCTCGTCTAAACACGAATCGTCTAGTTCACACGTTCCGTAAACGAGTCGTATACACTTTCACCACATAACGATTGTCCAGTTTTTTCTAAACGATCGTGTAGTTTATCCTATACGATAAGCGTCTCGGCTATACGATAGCAGAGTTCTTCTCGCGCACGCTTATCGTCTACATGAAATCATCTCCTCCGTCCTCTACCAAACTCACCAGAGCCCATTATTTGGGTTTTTGACATCGAAGATACCCAGGTTTCCCTTGTGGTGGTGTTTTCCCCGCGACCTTGTACATGTACGTTTGGATCGTGTAGTAACAGTCGAGAGACTCACCGGGTGTTGGTGGATCGGTGGGATTTTTTCCCTGTTGTGGGTTCACACAAACGAAGACTGTTTTCCTATGGTATGATCCCCTTTCTCTATGTTTTATCGTATTTTGAGCATGCTGTTGATGAGTTTAATATGCATAACTGTTAGTATAGAATGTATATCGTTTATGTCCCGATCACTGTGAAATTGGAGCGATCTAAACCCGCTCATGGAACTCTCGATTTGAGATCCTTCACCGGATGCTACTAATTACATCAATTCCTCTTACCAAGGATTCAGTTCTTGGTAAACGTTGCCATAGGGAGAGTTGACTCTTCAAGTCAGTACTGGTGAGGTTGTTTCAGTTGTTGCTGTAGGTAGGCTGAAGTTATTTTGGGATAAGAAACATTATTTGTTACTGGATAATGTTTTTGTAGTTTCTTATATCAAGAGGAACTTAATCTCGATTTCTTGTCTCATTAAACAAGATTATACCATCTCCTTTTCTGAGAGTAAAGTGTTTATTTTCAAGAATGGAATGAAGATTGATTTTGGTTCAATAGAAAGTAACTTATATGTATTAAGGCCTTGTTTAATACTAAAATGTTCAGTACGATAACAACAGCTAAAAGACCAAAGGTTTCTCCTAAAGAAAACACCCATCTTTGGCATCCAAGGTTAGGTCACATCAACCTCAATAGGATTGAGCAGATGGTGATATGTGGACTTCCATAGTGTTTAGAAGAAAACTCCTTGCCGATGTGTGAATCATGCCTCGAAGGCAAGATGACCAAATGACCTTTTACAGGAAAAGATTATAGAGCCAAGGAAACCTTGGAGCTTGTACATTCAGACCTCTGTGGTTCGATGACTGTTAGGGCTCGAGGTGGGTATGAATATTTCATCTCTTTCATAGATGATTATTCAAGGTACGACTATCTCTACCTAATGCAACGAAAGTCTGAAGCCTTGACAAGTTCAAGGAGTATAAGGCTGAACTTGAAAACTTGTTAGGTAAGAAGATAAAAACACTACGATCTAATCGTGGTGGAGAGTATATGGACCTCCAATTATATGATAGAACATGGAATTACGTCCTAACTCTCGGCCCCAAGTACACTTCAGCAGAATGGTGTATTAGAAAGGAGTAATAGAACCTTGTTGGACATGGTTCGGTCTATGATGAGTTATGTTCATATTTTAGACTCGTTTTGGGGTTTTGCAGTGGAGATTGCATATTACACTCTATACAATGTTCCCTCGAAAAGTTTTTCTGAAACACCTTTTGAGTTGTGGAGAGGAAACACCTTTTGATTTGGGGATGTCTAGCCCTGTCTCTTATACACATCTAGATGTGTATAAGAGACAGGTTATGCTCATCTTCCAGACTTGTTTTGGGGTTTTGTAATGGAGATTACTTGCTATATTTCGAATAACGTTCCCTCGAAAAGTTTTTCTGAAACACCTTTTGAGCTATGGAGAGGCCATAAAGATAGTTTACGCCACTTCAGGATTTGGGGGTGTCCAGCCCACGTGCATATGACTAACCTGAAGAAGTTCGAACCGCGTTCGAAAGTTTGCCTCTTTGTAGGCTACCCCATAGAAACGAGGGGTAGATACTTCTATGATCTGATTGAGAACAAAGTGTTTGTTTCTACAAATACTATCTTCTTGGAAAAAGACCATATCCAGGATCATAAACCACAAAGTAAGCTTGTTTTACGTGAGATTTCTAGTGAGATTAAGACTACTGAGTGTTCATCAAGAGTTGTTGAACAGACTGACAGATTAACAAGAGTTGTTGAGGTCAGTACATCTAGTCAACTGGCTCAAGAGTTGAGACTGCCTTGACGTAGTGGGAGGGTTATGAACCCATCAGATCGCTACATGGGTTTTACTGATGATGGGGTTGAGGATCCATTGTCTTTTAAGCAGGCAATGGAGGACGTTGACAATGATGAATGGATTAAGGCCATGAACCAAGAGATGAAGTCTATGTACTTCAATCAAGTCTGGGAGCTTGTGGATCAGCCTGATAGGGTAAGACCTATAGGGTGTAAGTGTATCTATAAGCGAAAGTAAGGTGTAGATGGAAAGATGCAAAGCTTTAAGGCTAGACTCGTGGCAAAGTGTTATACCAAGGTTAAGAGAGTGGACTATGAGGAAACTTTTCCACCTATTGTCATGCTGAAGTCTATCAGGATACTCCTGTCCATAGCCATATTTTATGATTATGATATATGGCTAATTGACGTCAAGATGACCTTTCTTAATGGTAGTCTTGAGGAGACCATCTACATGGCTCAATTAGAGGGGTTCGTAGTTCCAGATCAAGAGCAAAGAGTTTGCAAGCTTTATAGGTCCATTTATGGGCTGAAACAAGCATCTAGATCATGGAACATTAGATTTGACAGTGCGGTCAAATCGTTTGGCTTTCACCAGAACATTGATGAGTCTTGTGTTAACAAGAAGATCATCAACAGCTCAGTAACTTTCCTAGTATTATATGTGGATGATATCCTACTCATTGAGAATGATGTAGGGTTTCTAACTGACATTAAAAAGTGGCTAGCTGCCCTGATCCAAATGAAAGATTTGGATGAGGCGCAGTATGTTCTAGGGATCCAGATTATTCGGAATCGTAAGAACAAGAGGTTAGCCTTATCTCAGGCATCATACATAAATCAAATGTTGATCAGGTGCAGGATGCAAGATTCCAAGAGTGGTTTATTACCCTTCAGGCATGGAATCGTTTTGTCTATGGATCAATGTCCTAAGACACCTCAAGAAGTTGAGGAGTTTAAATGGATTCCCTATGCTTCAGCTGTAGGAAGCTTTACATATGCAATATTGTGTACCAGACCCGACAGTTGCTACATAGTAGGGATTGTCAATCGTTGTCGGTCCAATCCAGGATTTGATCACTAGATAGTGGTGAAGACGATCCTCAAGTATCTTCGGAGAATGAGGGACTACATGCTCGTGTATGGAATAAGGATTTGATCCTTACAGGATACACAGACGCTGATTTTCAGACCGATGGAGATAATGTATTCTCGATTTTAAAATCTAGAAGTTGTGAGCTCTGTATGATTTTGGATAGAGAGATGGAGGAAGTAAACGATCGAGTATGCGATCTAACGATCATGTGGAAGAAGAAGCCTGTCTTATAAACTTATACTCGATCATGTAGCCTCTCAAGCTATCATCTAGTATACTCGGTGCTATCACATAGACACTCGATTAGCAATTTGATAGTGATTTCTTTGAGATAAGTTGTTCGCATGATTTGGAAAACTATTTTTTCTTTTAACTCATAGTTACCATAGAACAATGAATAACCACCCACTCAAGTCGGTTATTGAGAAAAAGAAATATTAATTATCATATAATTAAAAAATTATAAATAAATACAATAACTAACTTATCATATTATATTTATAACATATAGTTTTAATATTGCATCATATGCAACATATAAACCATAGTTCTTTTTCTATTTTTATGGCATTTAATCTAAATCATATTTATATTAATTCCTCCAATCTAATAATATACCAAATACCTCATATCAATTATATTACATATAATTGAATCAATTTAATTATATCATATATAATCGAATTCCATCTTGTTAATTTGAACACTTCAAACTAACCAAAAATCTGATTCTCAACTTGAATCTATAAAGATATCAAGGGGACTTTATGGACCTGTAGCTTGAAGCTCCAACGTTACGTAAATAACAATCTAAACTCTTTAATCACGATATTCACCATCCGTTAACTGCCGAATACTCCACCAAAGACCGACAGTTGCAGTCTTCGCATTACAGATATATTTCTGTGTCCATATAACCAATCAACAGTACGATGACCCTTTATAAATCACTCGTAAATATAGCTGGGTCAATTTACCTGTTTGCACCTTTAGTTACATATAGCTACCTAAGTACCACTGGTTCATCTAATGAACAATAAGTTATAGTCCCATTATGGATGAGTCCTCTCTTCCCAAGAGAGGGTGTGGCCACTATGTTCAAGACCCGGAATCAGCCCTTATGGGAGCAATTTATCTACTTACCCCTGCATCGCAAAAGAAGTGAATTCCATCTTGTGAAGCTGAGTTCCTAGCTTCCCAATCAGACGAATCCCCAAAATTATAAGCTCGTTGACTTGGCAATCTGACCACTCTCACCCATACAAATCAAAAGACCACCTTCATGAGCTCAGTTCACAATTCACTCAAGATTCAGGTAATATCACCTATGTCATTCTAGTGAAATGTAAATCTCTATTATCAAAGGTGTTACAGAAAGAGACTAATCATTTCGTGGTCTGATCTTATACAAACTCTTTGTATATGATACTCTCGCTCGCACGTCTCTACATGAATGATAGTGATCAGATCATTTATAGCACTTTACAACACTTGTAACATCTATAAAGCGGGTCGTATCTGTAGTATCACAAGGATAAAGTACCCAACTCTATCCATATACTACAGACCATTTAGGTTATTATTTAAACAAGATCCACCTGTATGTCTCTACATGCTTGTTTAAATTTACATAAAATAACCTCAGATCTTAGTTTATTGGATTGAGTAAATGATTATAAAATAATACTTATTTTATTAATAACAATATGTTTATACAGAGTTTACAAACTATGAGACTACGAGGAGATTTGGGACACCATTCACAACCAATGAATGGTAAAGTTATGTTGAATATCTAACAGGAACATTCTTAATTAAATATTCAGTTTATTTGATTCTAGGTTGGTTAGAACAATAATAATCTAAATGATTTACAAGCTAATCTAACCTATGTCCTCTAACTGGTTAACACAAGATTACATGTCACATATCAAATGTCAACAAAATGTGAAAATTATAAAATTTTCAAGCATCCAATAATATAATCGTAAGCATTCAAGAATAGAATCGAATTCGAAAATTACAATAAACAAGTTCGATACCTCACAGATATATCAAATACGTAGAAAAATCCTAAACCCAAGCTAGAAACAACTACCTTAGCCTATAATATTTATAATAATCACCAAGGAATCGTTTTGATACATCTTAGTGATAAAAAAGAGGAGAAAAGTTCAAAGAAATTGTGTGGAAGTCAGCTGGTTCGTAGAATAATGACCTAATTAAGCAAGAATTCAATTTATATTAAAGTCGCAGCGTAACGACGTGAAATGTAGCATAACTACGTTGACTTTTAGAAATCGTAGCATATGGTTGCACCGTTTTTATTCTATACGTTATGCTCTTATGATGAGTCACGCGTGTTTTCTCTGTCAAAATTCATAGCATAATTACGCTAATGGTAGTGTTGTTACGCTACCCAGATAGGTTGCATTCAGCCTTTGAGCGTACTGATTCATCGTAAAGCTAGGGTAATTACGTGGCTTGTGAGGTGTTGCTTTTTTTTTTTGTGTGTAATTCTACGCTTGATGGATGGTTGCAAAGCTCGATTCAAGGGCATTTTGGTAATTTTCCTCTTTTGAAGTGTGGACGCTCAAATTAACTGCAAATTGCTTCAAATTAACCTTGAATGACTCCAAATGGTCAATTCTACCTCTTGAGTTCTCAATACCAATAAATAAAATAGCAAGTCATAAAAAGTCATAGAACAATCCCGAATTAAGTGGAGCTAGATAGCTTATTTCGATGCTATCAATGGTAGTTGTTCTGGCGGCTGCACATGGAATGAACGAAAGATAACGACAGAATGGGGTTGATAGTGGGGGTCCATGAGGGTTCTGTTCCATGTAAAAGAAGAAGAAAGTTGGAAAATCATTTTCTTTCTAATGCACACATCACGAGAGGCATTATATATACATATACATACATACATATATATACATATACATACATACACACATATATATACAGACATATACATAGATAAAAGCATATATACATATACATATACATATACATAGATATACATAAACATACATACATATATACATATATATACACACATATATACATACATACATACATACATACATACATACATACATCTGTCTCTTATACACATCTAGATGTGTATAAGAGACAGCATATACATAGATATACATAAACATACATACATATATACATATATATACACACATATATACATACATACATACATACATACATACATATATACATATACACATACATATACATACATACATATATATACATATACATACATACACACATATATATACAGATATATACATACATACATACATATATACATATACACATACATATACATACATACACATACACATACATATACATATACATACATACACATACATATACATATACATACATACCTGTCTCTTATACACATCTAGATGTGTATAAGATATATCCATTATTCCCTCTTAAATCTCCATAAATTCACCAAAATAATTCCTAAGTAATTTATCCAACATTTTTTCAATTAAATCCAAATGAAATAAATCAATTATCTTATCTTACTTAATTAATTTTTTGCTCCAATAAACTAATTTTTGAATCTTCTTCTTGAGAGTTCATATTTAAATTGTTTTGAGAGTTCATATTTAAATTGTTTTTATCCACCCAATAAACCGATATAGAGTAGTAGCATGTTTTAGGCACCAAAAGGTTTGAAATGTGTAGAAATACTCCAGTTGAACAAGTATGAATATAGTTTCACTAGGTTGTTATTAAGAAGGATGCAACCACTTGTAAGCATTTAGAGAGGATGAGAGTAAACAAATTGATTTAGAATAGACGACCTCTAACTAATTCGATGTTCTACACCACATTGAAAGGTAGTTGTGGTATGTTTTCTTACTTAGATTTAGTAAGATGAGTAGTAAAGTATTGGGCTAATACATTAAGACAGGTGCAACATAGTGCAACATAGAGCAACAACAGTCGAGTCTTGTATCACAACATATAAATTCCCTATGGCATCATTATTGTTTCTGCATTTTTACATTCACACATCAATCTTTTCATTGCATCACTTTTATTTACTTTTCCAACATTTACTTTTGCACATAAATAACTCCAATTTATTTTTAATCAGTTACTTCGATATAATGCAATTGGTTAATTACTTGCATGTTTTCATTAGTGTGTTAAAGTCGTTTCTCTATAGATTCAACCCACAAATACTCCCTGGTATTATTTGTCAATTCCTAGTTTATATATAGATTAGTTCGTCGAATTGAAAATATTTTGTATCTATTTTTATTGATCATATCACACTATATTCCTTTGTATAGAATATTTCCGCTTGCGTGTCTAATACATGAATGATCAGGATCAGATCATTTGTAGCACTTACAACAATTGTAGCACCATAGGTCATACTCTTAATGTCACCAGGACAAGGTACCCAGCCTTATCCATATACTATAGACCATTTAGGTTATCACTTAAACATGATCCATCTGTATGTCTCCACATATATGTTTAAGATACAACGATAGCCTTAGAAGTTAGTTTATTAGTTTATGGTTAATGCAACTAAAATATCACATATTTTATAGACAAAGTGAATAAAATATCATATATTATTAATCACATAAAAGTTTGTTCATACAAAGTTTACAAACTATAGGACCCTATGAGAATTAGGGCATCAACCCCAACAGCTTGATGGAGTTTGTTTTCATGAGATGTGGTAGGAAGATTTCCCTAATTGGGTCGACCATCTTGCTGAGGTGGATTATAGCTTTGTTACTTCTTGATTTTTCTTGGTTCTTCTTTCATGTATTCTGAAAACAAATAATTAAGGTCTCCTTTGGTAACTATTTTTTTTTTTTTTGAAAATTAAGCCTATAGATACTACTTTCACCCCCAATTTTCTTCTTTTGTTATCTACATATTTTTTTTTTTTTTTTTTTTTTACAAAATCAAGCTAGATTTTGAGAACTAAAAAAATAGCTTTTAAAAAATTGTTTTTGTTTTTAGAATTTGACTATGAATTCAACCATTATATGTAAAGAAATATGCAAATCGTTGTCAAAAATGTGGATGAAATAAGCTTAATTTTCAAAAACAAAATGGTTACCAAACCAGCATAAGTTCTCCTAACGAAAACTCATTATCTAACTGATTAAATTAACTTATATAGCTATCATCATTTATATTTTAATTAAAATGGTTACCATTAATAATACAATTACTATTTAAATATCAAAAGATAATTTTTTTGGTCATCATTATATACTAGCCTCTGCTCTATACCTAAAAAGAAATAAAAATAGTTTATAGATTTTAAGATTAATGAAAGAAATAAAAAATCCGAATAATAGTGTTTTCACCAAATTTAAGCCCTATGCATAATTAGTCATAAAAATTGATTGTAATGCCTTCCCAGATGAGTTAATCTTGTATTTATATTCATTTCGTCCCTTCTAATATTCAAATAACTAAAAAGAAATATAACTATGTTTTTAATATTTAAAGTAAATTTTATAGAATTGTAATAATCATAAGCAAACAAGTATTGGAATCGACTTTGATTAAAAAAAATATTTCAATTGAACTTAATAACTCCCAGTTATTATAAATTAAGTTTCCGAAGTATTCTAAACAAAATTTAAATAATTTATACACTATTTCATCTAAATTAAGTAAAGCATAATAATATTATAGAAATAAAAAAATACACTTAATGATCGTGCGGATCATTACAGTTAGACTATATTTTAAAAATAGATAGATTTTAAAAAATACAAATCATGATTAGGGAAAAAATGAAGAACAATATGGAATTTAGAATTGCATACAAAAGATACAATAATATTGTATATGTAGATGATGATGAAAACATTTTTTAAATCCATCGTGGGCAATTTTGGTATATCAAAAAAAATGGGACACACATTTTAAATGCAACCTTACAAGTTTTTATATAGTTCAATTTCTCAATTGATTAATAAACAATTTTTTTGAATTATTTGAACTTGAGCTCAAATATATCACATGATCAATCAAATGCGCTAGGTTGAAGATACATAGCATTATTTGAGATTTATTATTTTTTTCTACACATGTTAATTCTAACGTTGTCCTATGTTTAATAAAATGTAATTGGTCAATAATTTAAAAATAATGAAGTGGTAATTTGTGATTTACCAAATTCTCATTCAGTATGTCTTTTTTAAAAGGTTAACATAGATGAATATGGCATATGCACAAGATCTATATCCCTTCTATGTTACATATTGTCTATATGATTCAAGAGTATAACATAAATAATCGATGGACTAAATTGGATGGAAAGATCAAGTACAATCGTTTGATTGGGTTGAAAAGATATTTACATATCAAGTAAACATAGATGAATCGAGTCGACACATCAAATTCTATGTTTTGTTTTGGTTTCAGTTATTTATAAATTCTGGTACGACCAAGATTATTAATATACAAATATGAACCACAAAAAGTTATCTATTAGAGTATACTATTATTTACATATATGTTTAAATTATTATATTTAGTGGTTGATTTCAAATTGCAAGTTTACCATCATATATGAAATGCATATGTAAGTAGCTTAAAAGTTCATTTCATTTGGATAAATTTACTTGCATAATCTATGAGTTCGTCAAGCTTAGCATCATTGATAAGACCGTCTTCATTAGCATCGGCGTACACCATTGCATAGCAAGCTTTGTTGAATGGAAACATTGAGCCTAGAAATGCAAAAGCTTTTGTTAACTCCCTTTTGTTGAGGAAACCATCATTGTTGCTATCATGACACTTGAAAATTTCTCTTATCTTCTCTCGACTAAATTGCATATTAGATGACTTTGTGTCAAGAACCCTTGTGGTAGATTTTTTACCCTTTCCTCCTATTTGCTTAGTTGGTTTTATATGACCATTTGAACCAACTGTGTGTACAACATCATCGTTAGGTCTTCGAATTTTCAATACCGTTCTTTGATAGTTGATTTGAGTTGAACCTCGAGCAACATCATTGAAAGCTTTTACTTGAATACCATCACCATTGTTTTCATATTCGTTGATCATCTTACTTACTTCATGCATAGCCGTGGAAGCTTAAAGTTGGCTATACTAATATTGTATTTGTTTCTACAAAAAATTTTGAAGATAACAAATTTGAATGTGCTACTTAATCTTTTATAATAAACCAAAAAGGAACTTTGATCAATTTGACTTTGGAAATTTATTCTTTTTTTTTTTTAAAGTGAATTGAACTTAACTGAAATATTATTATATTATTATCTAAAAGAAACTAGAATCTCTCCTTTCATCCCCTTGAAAATAGTAGTGACACGTGGCTAAAAGATTTCTACATGAGTTTTTTAATTTAAAAAATATAAATTTCCACTCACAATCTTATCTTTAAATATAAGAAAGAACCACTAAAATTTAAATACTGATAGAAGTGGATTTGGAGTTTAAAAAATGTTATGTAATAAATCAGTTTAATTTACAAAGGCCAGAATTTATAATTAAAAAAGGAATTTTAATGAAAAAATAGCTGCCTTTAAATGACCGACAACATAATATTTTAATGTTTTTCTAAAATATTATTAATGTGATTTTAAAAAATAATTATTCATATGAAATGGGTTTCATGTGCAGGATATGAAACTGATAATAAGATTAATGGTTTAGTCAAAGAAAATATTTTTATTCTCTCAACTCTTTGATGACACTTTATTCTTTTAACTTTATTATTATTATAATTATTATTTTTTAAAAGAAAAATTCATTTCCTATACAAATAATAACTTAAATGTGTACGATGTTTGTGATTGTACTTATCAAACTATTTTATGCATGTTAAATATGTATATATCAATATTCCAATTTTTTAATAAAAACACTTTAATTCAAAATACATAAAAAGAAATGTCTAAGATGTATGGATTATAGAAGCTTCAGCGATTCATCCACTCTAGATCTTTAACAAAGTTTCATGCAGACACATTAATTTAAAAGAAAAGTAAGGTATTTAATTGATGAAAAAAGCGAGAATCAACATTACAATGGTCTTTTTGGGTAGTGATAGAAGCCGAATAAGGAAACTATCAATCCACGATAAGGGGGAGATAGAACGAGAAGCAAAGGTAAGGCAAAGAGTAAGCCAACATATTACAAGTAGAGGTATATGAGGAATAGAAAAAAAAAAAAAGAAATGAAATGAAATTATCCCAAGAGAAGTGTAGCAACCCCACTTTATAAGACGACTAACCGGCTATTACCTCATGGATGCATAAACATTAAAAAAAAAAAAAAATCTCTTTTAAAAAACTTAACTAAAATCAACCAATTTCATAAAACAATCATTCAAATAAGTTAAAATCTTTGTTTGGGGTAGTCCTAAATATAAAAATGAAAAATAAGAAATACTTGAGAGTTTCTAGATTGCGTAAGTAGTAAAACTTTTCATAAAATATTTTAAGACTACAAATAAATCATAAGGACATGCATACTTTATACTATCAAAGATGGCCATCTATTGAGAAATTTAACCTGTCTTAACAAGTATCTTGTGGCTCGAATGCACACAAACACTGAAGAGGACCTGTCAATAACCAATATCATAGTAGAAAACCTGTTGGTACCAGATAACATGGTAGGGAACCCGTCGATACCCGATAACATAGTAGGGAACCCCTCAGTACCTAGTAACATAGTAGGGAACCTGTCGGTAGCCCATAACATAGTGAGGAATTCATCAGTTATCAATAATATAGCTTGTGTTAGCAGGACAAACTGTCACCTACTTAACTTACATACATCATTGAAGGGATCTAATCTCATAGAGGAAGCGCGTGAATACGTGTGATTTTATTTTACGTTTCATACTTACAAAAAACACAAAGAAGTATAAACACATTCTAGTTAAGAATGCTTTTAAAGGGGAAAGAAATCTTACCTTCCCATACGACCTCTCACGAACATCAAACCTCTTCCTCGATCAAGAACCAACTGAATGGAAACTACCACTAGTGTTATCTTTCTATTCTCTAGCAAGAACCAGATGGTGGGATCCAATTTTTTGATAAGGGAAGATGAATTTCACTAAAGAATTTTTCTATAGAAAACATTTGAGAGTGTGAGAGATTTCTTGGGAGTATTGAGAGAGTTCTAGGAAAGGTCAATCATCCATATATCAAATCTCTTCAAAATTCACATTAAAAAAGAGAAAAAGTTAATTGGAGGGGACTTATCTTATTTAACTTATTTAATTTATATTAAATCTAATTTAATATATAACTAAATAAATACTAATAATAAGTAATTAAAATTTAATTAATCATTAAGTTAAATATCACATATTTAATTAAAATTATATTTTAATCATGTTCAAATATGATCATCTCTCATAACTTATAGTTTTAATATGAATCTCATTCATATTAATTTTAACATATAGTTTTATACGAATTTTATTCATATAATTAATATTTGAATCTTATTCAAATATATACTTCTCTTATAATATGAAGTTTAATTTTGAATCTTATTCAAAATTAACTTTATAGTATAATGTAACTAGATATATTATGCTAATTTAATCTCAGACAATTAATTTATATTCCCTTATTTAATTTGGACAATTCAAATTAATCCAAAACTAAATCATTCATGTTTTATCCTCAATGAGCTAGCAAAGGGACCTAGTGGATCTATAGATTTAAGCTCCAATGATATAAAATCAATTAATTAAATTAGTCAACATTTATTCACTGTAGATCACTCCACGAAAGACTTACACTTGCACTCGTCACACTGTATAATATTTGTGTCCATGGACATAACTCATTATTGTTAAGTCAACCTTTCACGACTTGTTTGTAACTACGGCTGAGTCAAATTATCGTTTTACCCCTGTAATTATCTCTTACTTCTTAAATTTCATTGATCCTCTAATAAACAACCTATTTATGGTCTTACATAAACAAAACCCTTTCGATCCAATGAGAGGGAGGGACTTGATATGGAATGTTTACGCGCAAGCAAACACGGTCAACCTATAATTTATTAAAATAGCTTAAGAGGTTGAGTATCATCTTGAGAGATCAAACAAACAGTAATTACTTATTTATTAAGAACTGTATTGATTTTAGCTAGGAAATCGGAAAGTTGAATTGAATGATGTTTTGATTGATTTCTAGTAAAACAAAACAAAAAAAATGTAATTTCAGAATTAAATCGTGTTCTTGGGTGTCGATTTGCATTATATACTATTGAGTTTTATGTCCTAAAACTCGTAATTTGTAAAAATTAAACATATTCTATTATCAAATAAAAGATGTTATTCAACATTTCTTCAATAAAAGTATTGAATCTATTAATTGCATTCATAAAGTCTAAATCCAATAAACTAAAATTCATGGCTATTATATGAATACTTCAACTTTATGTAGAGACATAGAGATGGATCAAGTCCGAGTAAATAGCCAAAATGGTCTATAGTATATGATTAAGGTTGAGTATCTTATTCTGGTAACACTATTGGATACGGCCTACTCTGTAGCTGTTACAAGTTGTTGTAAAGATATTATAAGTGAAGTGATCCAGATTCGTTCATGTAATGAAATGAAGAGTGGGGGTGTCCTATGCAATGAGTTTGCATAAGATCGGACCAAGAAATTAGTCACTTTTACTTTATAACGTTGTTTACTATTTCAGACTGACTATTTTTCTTAGATGACCTAGGTAACTCGAACTTAATCCTGAGCTAACTATGAACTCCTGTTTATTTGGGATTATCCTTAGAAAAGTTCAAAGAGTTTAAGGCTGAAGTTGAAAGTACATTGGATAGACAGATTAAAAAACTTCGATTCGATCAAGGTAGATAGTTTTTGGGCTCGACATTCCAGGACTATTTGATAGGACATAGAATCGTTTTCCACTCTTAGCGTCAAGTACACCTCAGCAGAATGGTCTAGTGATGAGGAGAAATAGAACCTTGTTGGACATGGTTCGTTCGATGATGAGTTATGCTTCCTTACCGGACTTGTTTTGAGGTTTCGTAGTGGAGACTGCGGTATACATACTCAACTGTGTTCCTTCTAAGAGTGTCGCGAGAACACCTCTTGAGTTGTGGAACGGGCGTAAATCTAGTTTACGTCACTTCTGCATTTGAGGTTACCCTGTACAGGTGCTTGAGGAAAATTCCAAGAAGTTGGAACCACGGTCGAGGTTATGCCTCTTTGTAGGCTACCCCAAAGGTACACGAAGGGGTTATTTTTATGATCCATCGGAATATAGGGTGTTTGTTTCCACGAATGCTACTTTCCTACAGGAGGATCATATTAGGGAGCACAGTCCACGTACTAAAGTTGTGTTGCGTGAGCTTTCCATTGAAACTACTGAAACTTTAACAAGAGTTGTTGAAGGACCTGCTTCTTCAGTAAGAGTTGTTGATGATAGTTCATTTTGTAGGTCGGTTCCACCTCAAGAGTTGAGGAACCTCAATGCAATGGGAGGGTTGCGAACCCGCCCGTTCGCTATCTAGATTTCACGAAAATCCTTGCTATGGTAGCAGATGGTGACATTAAGGATCTGTTGTATTATCAGAAGGCAATGGAGGATATAGACCGGGATGAATGGGTTAAGACCATAGATTTCGAGATGGAGTCGATGTACTTCAACTCAGTATGGGATATTGTAGATCAGCCTGATGGGGTAAGACCTATAGGTTGTAAATGGATCTACAAGCGCAAACGGGGTGTTGATGAGAAGGTGCAAACCTTCAAGGCTCGACTTGTGGCAAAGGGTTATACCCAGGTAGAGGGAGTCGACTATGAGGAGACTTTCTAGCCTGTTTCCATGTTAAAGTCATCTGCATCCTTCTGTCCATTGCAACTTATTATAATTATGAGATTCGGTAAATGGACGTCAAGACGGCCTTTCTGAATGGCAATCTTAAGGAGACCATTTACATGGTACAGCCCAAGGGTTCATTGCCCAAGGTCAAGAGCAAAAATTTTGTAAACTGAATCGGTCCATTTATGGGCTGAAACAGGCATCTCGATCTTAGAACATACGGTTTTATAGTGCGATCAAGTCGTAGTTTTCTTAATGTTGTATGTAGAAGATATATTACTCATTGGGAATAATGCAGGTCTACTGATTGCAGTTACGAATTGGCTAGCGACTCAATTTCGAATGAAAGATTTGGGAGAGGCTCAATTTGTTCTGGGTATACAGATCTTTCAGGATTGTAAGAACAAAGTGCTAGCATTGTCTTAGGTATCATATATTGACAATATATTGCTCAAGTACTCGATGCAGGACTTCAAAAGAGACCTATTGCCGTTTAGGCATGGAGTCAGTTTGTCTAAGGACATGTGTTTTAAGACTCCTCAAGAGATTGGGGAAATGAGACGAGTCCCATATGTGTCTGCCGTTGGCAGTTTGATGTATGTGATGTTCTGTACTAAACCAGACATCTGCTACGCTATGGGCATAGTCAGTAGGTATCAGTCTAACTCAGGCCACGGTCACTGGACCGTAGTGAAGAACATCCTCAAGTATCTTCGGAGAATGAGGGACTACATGCTCGTGTATGGATCTAGGGATTTGATCATTACTGGATACACAGATTTTGACTTTCAGACTGATAAGGACTCTCGCAAGTCAACTTCAGGGTCAGTCTTTACTCTTAACGGAGGAGCTGTAGTATGGCAAAGCACTAAGTAGGGGTGCAGACTCCACTATGGAGGTGGAGTACGTAGCGACTTACGAAGCTGCTAAGGAGGCCATCTGTCTGTCTAAGGAAGTTCTTGGCAGAATGGGAAGTTGTTCCGGACATGTCTAGGCCAATCACCATCTATTGTGATAATAGTGGGGCCGTGGCAAACTCCAAGGAGCCTAAGAATCATAGGCACAACAAACACATAGAGCGGAAGTATCACCTGATCCGCGAGATAGTGCATCAAGGGGTCGTGATCGTCACGAAGATCACTCCGGAGCATAATGTTGCTAACCCGTTTATGAAAGCTCTCACGACTATAGTGTTTGAGGGTCACCTTCAGGGCATGAGTCTATGGGACCGCCCACGGCTAAACTAGGGCAAGTGGAAGATTTTCTTGTACTAGGCTTTTATGCCCTAGGTTATTGTTTTGTACTTGTTTTGTACACCCCACTTTGCTTTAGGAAAAGTGGGAGAATGCTGAGGATGATGCCCTAAAGTCTCGTGTCCTGTAGTTTGTAAACAGTTTGTACGAACACTTGTGATGTATAATATATGATAGTTACAAGTGTTATGACTTGTCACAGATGGTCTAATCCTGATCATTCATGTAAGGGACATGCGAGAGGAGGCGTCCTATACATAGAGTTGGTATAAGACCTGACCATGAAATGTTAACATCTCGTTATATAACACCGTTCATGATAGAGACTTCATTTCACTAGGATGACCATAGGTAACATGACCTTAATCCTCAGTGAGTTGGGAACACTTGCCATTGAGGGTAGTCCTTTGATTTGTTTGGGTGCGAGTGGCCAGGCCGCCGACTCAAACCTACCACTTTGGTGATTCGTCTGATTTGAAAGATGGGAACTCAACTACACAAGATGGAATTCACTGCTTTCGCGAAGCAGGGGTAAGTAGATAGATAGCTCCCTCAAGGGTTGATTCCAAGGCTTGAACGATGTGGCACCATACACCTTCTCCTGGCCCGAGAGGTGTTCACACATACTTGGACTATGTTGTATTGTTCATTAGAGGGATTAGTGGTACTTAATGAGAGAGATGTAACTACAGGGGCAAAACGATAAATTGGCTTAGTTGTACTTACGAGCATGTGTGAAGGGTTAACGTACTCATGATTGATTATATCCAATGGACATAGAAATATATCTGTGGTAAGAAGAGTTTAGCTGTCGATCTTTAGTGGAATGCGTGGCAGTTAATGGATGGTGGATCTCGTGGCTGAAGAGTTTAGTCAGCTATTCATGTACCATTGGAGCTTCAAGTCAAAGGTCCATAAGGTCCCCTTGGTAGCTTGGATAAAAGTTGAGAATCAGTTGTTGGTGCAGTTTAAAATGTTCAAATTGACAAGAGGGAGTTCGGTTATATATGATATAATTGAATTTGTTAATTATATATGATATGATTGACTAAATGTGTGAGATACTCTATTTTGGAGGAAATTGGATATAGATATGATTTATATCAAGTAAAGGAGAAAACACTATAGTTGATATATGATATTAAACCATAGGTTAAGAATATAATATGATTATATTCGTTATTTAATTAATTGGGCAATTATGAGATAATTGGCCGAAGTTTTCTCCGGATTCATGCGATAGTGGGAAGTTAATTTCAGTTCAAGTAATTAAAGAATAAAATGAAAATAGTTTTCATTTTGCAAAATATATAGAAGAGATCCGAAAATTCGCTCACGGTGTGATTACTAGACGATCGCTTAGTGTTGAGAGCCTATACGATAGAGCCCACCTTCCTAAACGATCGCGCACCTGCGTCTCTAAACGATCGCCCGCGATTATCTAAACGATTGCTTAGCGCGCTGAGCCTAACTAAACGATCGATTACCTTCTGATAGACGATCGCTTAGTGTTGAGAGCCTATACTTTCTATTTTTTCAAGTTCAGTCACTAATCTTCACCTCATGGCTACACGTAAGATCATTTCCATGAACCAAGATGCCATTCTATTTCAGTTTCTCAATGTTGAGGCAATCATTAAAACTTCTGACAAGAGATGGCTTTAAGATTGTATAGAAGCTTCACCTAGAGACAATCCATATTTTTTTGTACCGAGAATTAAGAGAAACATACAATGCAATCTACTTGAACCTGGTGGCATGCAGACATGGGTTGGCGGAAGATGGCCAAGAACGGACCTGGTGGCGCGCACGACAGAGACACGCAAACGACGAATGAGACGTAGGCGACTGGGTGCGATGGCGCACACTAGATCTAGACGATTGATGAAACGCAGGCGGCTGATGAGACGTGGAGCAGATCTGGGCCAAGAACGGACCTGGTGGCACACAGCAGATCCGAGTGACTGATGAAACGCAGGCGACTGATGAGACGCAGAGTAGATCTTGGCCAAGAACGGACCTGGTGGCGCATAGCAGATTCGGGCGATTGATGAGACACAGGCGACTGGGTGCGGCGATGTGGGTTGCAGGACAAACAAACCTGCACGGAGGCCAAATCTGCACCACGGAAACCTCTTCACCCACGGTTGACGGACGAATGGCAAGGGTTTAGAAAAGAGAAGTGAGAAAGAAAAGGGTCTGAAAAGGGAAGTATGAGAATGAGAGGAAGAAGATAATAGGGGGAGAGTGAAGAGGGAAGTGAAAAAAAGGGGGGGGGGGAATAGAAGTGAGATAAATTAACGGGTCTTTAATGTCGATTTAAAACCGACATTAAAGGTACCCCTACAATGCCAGTTTAAAACCGACATTGAAGATCCATTTTTTTTTTAAAAAAAAAAATAAAATCGACATTATACATCCGATTTCACTTTTTCCATCCGACACTAAAGCCCAAAATTCTTGTAATGAAACGGATACTCGGGCTATAACTAGATTGCCATTGCACTAGAGGAATAGAACAAGACCACGTTCACATGCCCGTTTGGCACTTTTGCCTTCCGTCGCATGTCGTTCGGACTCTGCAATGTGCTAGGCAGCTTTTAGAGGTGCATGATGGCAATCTTCTCAGAGTTTTTGGAAGAATCAGTAGAAGTATTTATGGAAAATTTCTTTATCTTTGGCAACACTTATGAAGTATGCCTTAGAAATTTTGAGAAGGTGTTGAAGAAGTGTGAGGAAACGAATCTTGTTTTGTACTGGGAAAAGTGCCACTTCATTGTATTTGAAGGCATTGTGTTGGGACACAAAGTGTCCAAAGCAGGTATTGAGGTAGATAAGGCAAAAGTTGACGCAATAGCTAAACTATCACCTTCGGTAAATGTCAAAACACTAAGGTGTTTTTTGGGACATGCAGATTTTTACCGCAGATTTATCTGAAGCTTCTCCCAGATCATCAGGCCTTTAAGTACACTCTAGAAACCGATCGCATATTTGAGTTCAATGAAGCATGCACCAATGCATTTCACACTCTAAGAGATTCACTCATATCAGCACCTATCTTGGTAGCACCTGTTGGATGCAAACCTTTACGATCATGTTTGATGCCAACAATTATGCGGTGGAGGCTGTACTAGGCCAGAGACAAGATAAGATCTTGCATCCTATCTACTATGCTAGTAAAATGCTAAATGATTAGCAGAAGAACAATACTAATACGGAAAAGGAAATGCTTGCAGTAGTGTTTACATTGGACAAATTTCGACAATATATGGTAGGGTCTAATGTAGTTGTATACACTGACCATTCTACGATCAAACACTTGATGGCAAAGAAGGATGCGAAGCCTAGACTAATTTGGTATGTTCTGCTTATACAAGAATTTGACTTAGAAATCAAAGATCTGAATGGTACTGAAAACCAAGTGGCTGATCATTGGTGCGTTATTTTATTAAGTGGAAATATGGATGATATGCGTTGATGGAATTACGTTGTGCACTCAAGTTTCCCCAGCGGAATTCAAGTGTAAATTCCTCTGAGATTCCTGGTAAGTCTAGGGTCGAACACAGGGACTGGTGAAAATAGATTGCGTTGATAATTTTTTATGAAAAGTTTGCGGTAATCGGGAAAATAAATAAAGAGTTTGGTTGTCGATTGCGTTGATTTAAAATAAATAACAAATGCGGCAGAGTTTGAAAAGAGTTGGTAAACGGGAAATGCAATGAATATGCGGTGAACGGGTTGAGAAAGATTTCGGCTAACACTCCCTAGAATGCGTTCATGTTTGCGATCATGCAACATGCATACAATAGTAAACCACCTCTCCGTGTGAATACCACGGCTTCTAAGGCTAGAACGCATGCGATAATTATGCGATAAGTCTACAGGGTTTACACATAAACCTCTATCTCTACTTATGCGATGACAACATGACATTCACATAAATATGCGACCACATAATATCATTCCCATTCCTAAGATGCATGCGATGTACATTGACAAACAGAGCTTATCTCTAAGTCCCTATCTCTTGTTTATGCAAGCCTAATCTTGCTCTTTCCAGTACAGATTCTAACCTAGTTCTCTCGAGACATTAGGTTCTTTCTTTAGATTCTCTCTCGAGTAACTCTAAAGGGTATTTTGCATAACATAAATCAAGACAATCGCAGGCAATGAACTTCCTAGGTGATGTTAGCTTAGTTATTCTCAACCCATTCAACTAGTTTGGCTACTCATGCATATTAAGAGAGTGAGCAGATGTAGAAATAGAACATCCATTGAATAGATATGAAGATGAAGTACAAAATAACAACGCAACTATAATAAAGAGCCTAGTAGAAATTTCTTGCTGCCAGGCGTTTACATTATTTCTACTCGTGCTTTAAAGATATTCTCGCTCTCGTGAGAGTCGGCCCGCTCTCTGCTCTTACGCCTCAAGGTTCTCTCTCGAGTTGCCCTGGGCAATCTCCGGTGCCACCACTCTTCTCTTGCTCCACCTTAAAAATGGAAGAAAACTATGAACAGAAGACGGTGAACTGGTTATATATCGTGAACTCATTAACCCCTTTTCTGAAGAATGCACTTGGTATTTATAGAGCATCAATGGTGAAAGGCAGCTTCTCTCTCTCGGTTGTACAGATGGGACAGCTTTAATTCCTGATTGACGTGTCGAATGATTGTTATCGATAAAAATGAATGTACTTTGTGACTATTATCGGCTGTCAACTTAATTTGGATTCGACTGTCATTAGCTTTCTGTTCCATCGCTCTTAATTGGCCTTTCACCCAGATGCGCCCACCATATTGCACTGACCAAGTTGCGACGATCTTTCTCGAGTGAATGTTTGCGAGTACAATCAAGCAAAGTCTTGCGGTGAAGTTGCGCTCGGCGGATAATTTCCTATGGTCGCACTCTTGCATTGCGTTAACGAATATTCTGCACAAAAATATAGAAATCAATAATTCTAATACGCTGGACGCATGCGATCGTAATATTATAGAATTTATACTTAATGGACGCAATTTAACATATTTTATCAACACAATCCAACATTGTTTAATACTTAGCACTATGATAATGTGCATTTTTGCCTGTTATCAATCATTTGTCACGATTGGAGAATATTGAGGTTTAAAGAAAAAAAAAGGATATTGAAGGCTGCTTCCTAGATGAAAAGCTGATGACAATACGTGCTAATGAACCTTGGTATGCGGGCATTGTGAACTTCTTAGTTTGTGGCCGAACACCAGAAGGATACTCTAATTAACAGAACAAGTAGTTGAGGCATGATGCAAAATTTTACTTATGGGACGACCCGTTCTTGTATAAATTGGGGCCAGATCACATCATGCGACAATGTGTCCCTGAGCATGAAATCCAGCACATCTTAGAACAGTGTTACGAGTCCCCTTATGGAGGACACTTTGTGGGCAAAGGACTGCTGCTAAAGTCCTTCAGAGTGGCTACTTTTGGCCAACTCTATTCAAGGATGCCCATGCCCATGCAGTGCAGTGCGGTAGATGCTAGAGGATAAGGAATATGACTAGAAACGACGAAATAACGTTGACTTCTAGCTTGGAAGTAGAATTGTTTGACGTTTGGGGCATAGAATTCATGGGCCCTTTCCTAGCATCTGAAGGCCACCAGTATATCTTAGTTGCTGTGGATTACATCTCCAAATGGGTGGAGGCTATCTCTTGCACCAAAAATGATGCGATCGCAGTGGCTAAGATTCTTAAAAAGAATATTTTCACTAGACTTGGCACGCTCGGTGCATTAATCAGCAACGAAGGTACACACTTCATTAATCACATCATTACGAATTTACTAATCAAGTTCAATTTCAATCACAGGGTTACGACTACCTATCATCCACAAACTAATGGACAGACAGAGGTCTCTAACAAGGAGATCAAGTCTATTATGGAGAAGGAGGTGAGCACCTCATGAAAGGATTGGGCGCAGTGGCTAGATGAAGCCCTATGGGCATATCAGACAGCCTACAAAACACCTATTGGGATGTCCCCATATGCCTTTGTCTTTGGAAAAGCCTCCCATCTCCCTCTGGAACTGGAGCACGAAGCGTAATGGGTGATTAAGAAGTTAAACTTTGACCTAACCAGTGTAGGGGAGGTCTGGAAGCTGCAATTGAATGAACTCACTGAATGGCGCACAACTGCTTACGAGAATGCCAAGATTTATAAAGAGCAAACAAAGAGATGACATGATGAAAGAAATAGTAAGAAGAACTTTGCAGTTGGACAACAAGTTTTGTTATTTAACGCACGCCTTCAGTTGTTTCAATAGAAATTGAAGTCAAGATGGTTTGGCCCATTCATAATCAAGAGTGTCATTCCTACCGTTGTAGTGGAGTTAGCTAGCAAAGACGAGAGCAACTTCTTCAAGGTCAATGGTCAACATATAATGAGCAATGTCGCTAATTCGACTACGAACTGAAGCAAAAGAAAAATTTGTAAATACTGAAGTACTCCTATCACTACTAAAACGTAGCAACAGTGGTAAGTCCGAGTCGATCCACATAGAAGCGTGATTGGTTTCGTTGAGTTAATTTTCTAACTAGCGCGATAAATGGAGGTTTTGGTGTGAAATAGATAACATGCGTGAAATTCAAATAAAAGGATAAATGTAATATAGGATAGGAGTCTATCTAATTTCTAGAGTATGAGAGAGTTCCTATGCAATTTCTTTCATTAGGCACCAATTTATTACGTTGAATCTGTCAATCCCTCAACCTATTAGAAATTCTAATAGACCAATTAGCAAATTTTGATTAAAAATCAAAACCAACACTAATTCAGTCAAAAACTTTTCATTTTTAGAGACATACAAGTTAAAACTGAAAAGCATTAAGAAATGGTTTAATTGTTGAGACATACTACAAGCCGGAAAGCCATATCCTGTAGCATGAATAATTCAGAAAGATTATACAAGGGCATACATTAATTTGGCCAGAAAATGTCTAGACCTTAAACATGCGATTCTAATACTTGTAACTAAATCAATAAATGATGCATAGACTAGAAAGATTTTGCAAACAAGAATTTCAACAAATCAATTTGTCAGAAAAATTCATCGAAACTCTATTAATAATAAATCAAATCATTCCACATAATTCACAAGAGTTCAGAAAAATTAATTAGAAAACCTTCAAGAAATTAAACATAGGGACCTTGCTCAAAGAAACTAGATAGAAATTACTTGTTAATTCATAGACCAATCCAAGATACACATCCGTTCCATTGATTACAACCCAAAATAAAAGGCGAAACTAACGTAAAGATACCGAAAATTGAAGGGAATGAACAAAAGAACGAGTTTTACTTCGGCCTTCATCAATTTTCTCTCCCAAATTCAGCATATTTGGACATAGGGACGGAGAGATATGTTTATAGGAAAGATTGCAGCGTCGAAACGCTAAAAATAGTGTTGCAACGCTCATTTGCACGCACGCTAACCGTGTTCGTTTGTCAAAGTTCGCAGCATCGCGACACTGAAAAGCAGCGTTGCAATGCTGCACATTCTGCCTTAGAGCGTCGGGCTAGCATTGCAATGTTGTGACAATGTAGTGGCAGTTTCGTAATTTTCACTATTTTGAAGCCTTACAGCTCAAACCACCTTCAAATTGCTTCAAATCAGTCTCGTTTATCTCTGATTTCTTGGTTCTACCTCCCCAGTGCATGATACCTACAAAATAAGGCAATGAACACATAAAATCTATTAATGAGTCTAAATTAAGCTAAGAATAATAACTCTTTTTGAGAGTTAATAAACACCCCCAACTTAATTCTTGCTCGTCCCGAGCAAGTCAAAACAAAATATAGGTATGAAACTTATGATGGAAATGAGCGACTTAGATCACAAAGATAAAGATAACAAACTCTTCTCAAAGAAATGGTCATTTAAATGCATGCACTTAATCAAGAAATTTAAAACTAATTCTTTATCCCACATGTGTGTGTGCTTAGCCAATCCTATCTAGGTCTCTACTAGCCTGGGAAAGTTTTATTCATCCCTCAACTTGTTTTCCCCTTACTCTGACTCGGAGGATCAAGCATTAAGCTCCCTAGACTCAAGGTAGCAATGAAACACTTAAGGGAACCAAACCCCCTTTTTTTTTCTTTTACACACGAAAGAGGAAACCTTATCTAGACACATCGCTTTCATTTTGGATTGTCCACACAGGTGTAATGCGAATCATCCAACTATGAGCAATGTCTCCTAATAAGGTGCCGAAGCTCACTCAATCCTCGGGGTGTCATAGCCGCCCCAAGTTAATCATAACTCAATAAAGAGGAGTAATCCCCTTCCAAAATATCATACACTCTACAACATGCTTGCCTTATAATAAGCATAGAACAGGCTTTTACTTTACAACACAAGAGTTTGGAAAAAACCTAAGCATGCATTACTAAGTTGACCTTCAGTTACTTAACAACCCTCACCTAAACCTTTCGAAGTGAAAACAAGTCTATGGACCAAATAAACCGATCTTAAGTATTCAAAACCACAAATAAGACGACTATGTGCTTAAAATATCCAAGGGAATCAAGAAAACATTTTAAATTTAGCCCAAAATCATGCATACATTATGTGAACCCTAAACAGATTGAAGAGAGAGTTATCTAAATCCTACCACAAAAGGTCATCATCACAATACATGTATCATCATACCAGCAGTTCAACCACAAAGTCCGAGCTCAGGTGCTCAAGGACTTGCCAGACATGCATATAGAATTACCACCCCCGACCTTAAAACGATACATTGTCCACAATATATCTCTAATCAAAGTCCAAAGAAAATAAAAACAAGGGAACAGAAAACCTCCCCTAAAAACATAGTCGGCAGGGGATGGTGGTGGTCGTAAGCTCGCCTAAAAAAGATGCTCCTCTCCTCTAGGTCATCCTTACAAAACAAAAACAAAAAGAAACCTAATCTAGAAAACATTTGCAGTCAGTTCCCGAATACATCCTGAAACCCATAATAGAAACTCTCCTACTTGCGGACAGATCCCGAATACATCTTGATGGAGAGCTGAAAAATGCCACAATCTCAATTGATAAATTCATCTTAGCGGCAGACTTCCTCATTATTGATTATAAAGTGGACGAAGATGCTCCCATCATATTGGGACGACCATTTCTTTCGATCGGTCGCGCTCAAATTGATGTGCACAAAGGGGAGATCGTAATGAACATTCATGGTGAAAAGCTCAGGATTAAGGCAGTCAAGATCCCAAAGGACAAAGAAAAGAGGGAAAAGGCACCGTGGACGTGAAAAGACCAGCTTGGAATAAGCAGTCCTTTAGTTTCTATATAACTCAACCTCATCAGGGACGCAACTCTTTTGAATATCCTTTTTCCTGCATCAATACTTCATGAACTTTCATCATACTCATTATTATCTATTATCACAATTACTTTGTTGTTATCTGCACTTTTCTTATTTAAAAAAAAAATGCGATCGTGTTGAACGATTGCGGTAAAAGATTTTGTTTTGTTTAAAATCATTTGACCCTCTCACTGTTTTTCTTGCAACGATCGAGGCGCAGGATTGCGGAGGTGTTACACGAAAAAAAAAACTTATCTTATCCCATCACTGCAATCCAAAGAAGATAGATCGCCATAAAGAAGGATGCATCAACACACAATGCGGGCGACAACACAAATTTGGGGGTTGTATTCTTCCTTAACTTTAATTCAAAATTTTCCCTATCGCATCGCATTTTGATTTTAAAAGTTTTATCATCGCATCCTCTTTGACTACCACAATCATTTAATATTGATAAATTTAATAAGTCACCGCATGCTGTCTCTTTGCCAATTATGATTTCAATGATGAAACACATGCTTCTATTTTTTTTCGTATATACTAGAGTCAACTTATTTTTAGGACAATCACCTCAAGAAATGTTTCTAAAAGTTAGTGGTCGGCTAGCTTTCTTTCAAACTCCCTTTACCAAATTTCCTAAGAACATTGCATGACTTCCTTCAATCTTTTGGCAATGGGGACATTGCCGCATTTTAAATTTGGGGGTTAGGTATTTATTTTCGACCTTACTATTTTTAGCTTGATTAAAAAAAAAAAGAGGAAAATTTTGAGAATAACAACTCCAGTGTCAATGCAATGGGGAAAACCATGTTGATAAGAGTTAAGTTGTGAAGGGCACTTACCCATAGTTGGATGTCTGCATGACACACGTGGGGGCAAGCCAAAATAAAAGTAAGTCGCCAGGATCTACGCATAAATACAATGACCGCAACTCTGCTGCCAAGAAGGTATGAGTTTAGTCTGAGAAAGAGCGCATTGCTCATAGTTGGATGTCTGCATGACACACGTGAGGGCAAGCCAAAATGAAGGCAAGGCACTTGGATCAGCGCAAGGTCAGAAAAAATAATAATGTCAAGAAATATGCGAGGATAAAAATTATTTGACGCCCCGATGGAAATGTTTTCTTTTTGGAATAAATCGTGCGATGTCCCAGAAGTTAGTAAAACCCTTTTGAAGGTTAAGCTTGCGGTCTTTAGGTCTTAGAAATATTTTTAGAGGAGACTTGAATAAGACTTGAGGAAATTTTGGTGTATAGGATTGGAATGAAGTATCCTTGAGAAATCTAGGAAAAGAGAATTGCAGTCGACTTGCTAAAGGAAATCTTTAGTTTATGCTTGAGGACAAGCATTGTTTAAATTTGGGGGTGTGATAACGGGCAGAAATGCACGTTATTACATTGCTAAGTTATTAAATAATGTTGGCTTGTGTTGATAAAATATGTTAGATTGCGTCCAAAAAGTATTAAGTTTATAACATTGTGGTCACATGCGTTCATCGCATAGGAACAATTAATTTTTGTATTTTTATGCAGAATATGTGTTGACGCAAGGTGAAAAGAGCGATCACAAGAGATCAATGGACGAGCGTAGCATTACTGCAAGGCTTTGCGGTGATTTATGTTCGCAAACATCTACTCAAGAAGGATTTCCACATAGAGCCGACGCAACTTGGTGGGTGCATCTGGGTGAAAGGCATAATTAATCACGATGGGACAGAAAACTGATCACAGTCGAATCCGAATTAAGTTGACAGCCACTAACGATAACAAGTACATTCAGCATTTCAGTGACAAATATTCGGCGCATCAGTCGAGGAATTAAAGCCATCCCATTTGTGCAATCATAAGAGAGAAGCTGCCCTTCACCCCGGAGCTCTATAAATACCAAAGGCACCCTTCAGAAAAGGGGGTTAACAAGTCCACTTGTTCACAAAATTAGGAGCTTTAGCCGTGTTCATAGTTTTCTTTTATTTTTAAGGAAGAGCAGGGGAAGAGTAGAGATGCCGGAAGATCACTCAGGGCAACTCAAGAGAGAACCCGGAGGCGTAAAAGCAGAGAGCGGGCCGACTCTCGCGAGGGCGAGATTATCTTTTGAACAAGAGTAGAAAGACAGAGTAAAAGCCTGGGAAGCAAGAGATTGCTACCAGGCTCTTTATTCTATTATTGCATTGTTATTTTGTACTTCATCTTTATATTTATACAATGGAAGTTCTTATTCTACATCTGTTCACTCTCTTAGCATGCATGAGTAGCTAAACTTGTCGAATGGGTTGAGAAGAACTAAGCTAAAATGACCTAGGAAGTTCATTGCTTGCGATTATCTTGTGTTATGCTGTGCCAAACATCCCTTTAGAGCTACTCGAGAGAGAGTCTAAAGAAAGAACCTAAGGCTTGAAAGAGCTAGGTTAGAATCTAGACTCGAGAGAGCAAGATTTGAACTGTATAAACAAAAGATAGGGACTTAGAGATAAGCTCTGTTTACCAACCTGCATCGCATGCATCCTAGAGATAGGAATGATATTATGTGGTCGCCTTATTTATGTGTGTCATTTTGTCATCGCATAAATAAGAATAGAGGCTTATGTGAGGTTCTATAGACTTATCTCATATATCACATGCGTTCTAACATTAGAAACCGTAGCATTCGCATCGAGAAATGGTTTACTATTGTATGTGTGTTGCATGATCGCATAGCATGAACACATTCTAGGAAGTGTTAGCCAAAACCCTTCTCAACCAGTTCACAGCATACTCATCGCATCTTCCGTTTTATCAACTCTTTTCGAACTCTGCCGCATTTGTTTATTTTCATTACCGCAAAAAAAAAAAAACCGACAACTATTTGAGTTACTGGTTAGCACAAATTTTTCCTGAAGATTACCACCGCATATTGTTTTCCAAGTCCCTGAGTTCGACCTTGGACTTACCAGGAAACTTAGTGGGGTTTACACTTGGATTCCACTGAGAAAACTTGAGTGCTCAATGAATTCCATCATTGCAATTCATTCATAATTCCACATCATAAAATAACGCATCAATCAACATTCCTTAAATCATAATGCAAACCATTCCCCGATATAAATAACATATCCTAGTTTGTAAAATAAAAGGTATGCAATTAAGTTGTCAAAATAAGAAGGGAACTTTGAGCAAAAATTTGTCAAAACTAAGATTAAGAAAGATCCTTCTAAAGAAGGATTCAAAGTGACAAGAAGGAACAAATGATTTGAAAAGATTGTGTAAAGGAGAAGCATTCTAAGTAGCTAGTCGGCGCATTGCAATGATATAGGATGAGTCTGAATTTCTTAATTATAGGATATGCTTGAGGACAAGCATAATTCAAATTTGGGGGTGTGATAACTTGTAGAATGCGCTTAGACTTGACTTTGTCCCCCTTTTTTTCCCGGTCCAATATTTGATACAAGTTATTTATACCACATTATTTGAATATGCGATAATAGATACAAAGAAAATGTGCCAGTTATGGTTAAATTGATATAAAAACGCAAAGTTTTATAAAGATATCGCAAACACACCTGCTGACCGCATTTCATGGGAAAAAGAATGTCGAAGTCTATGTTTTGTAGGAAAACAGGAATCATTGTATGCGACAATCCTTCAAGGAAAGATGCGAACAATGCATGCCTTGGGATTTATGAAATCGTACAGCAGATACTCTGACATACGTCCTGATCCTTGACCATGATGCAACGCTGACATTCTCACGTACCTCCACAAATGATAGCTGTTAGGTTTTTAAAGGATGTATATTTTCTATGTTAATTACCCCAAAATTGTGTTGATTATTTGCTTGAATTGCTGATTTTGTAGGATTAAACGATCCCCGAAGCATGTTGGAATTATTACAAGAAAATTATGCCAAAAAGATAAAAATGACCAAGAAAAGCAACAAATTGAAGAGAATCGAGTAAACACCCAAAAGAGGATCAAGTAAGGTTTTTGGAGCATCAACCATTGAGTATTTAGCAGAATACTGTAAAAAAGCATTAAGTAAAGACTATCGAGTATTCAACCATCTTCCATCGAGTTATCGAGTTCCGTCTGATTCATCTTGCATCGAGTTAAGAGGATTGGGTAAAGAACATCCAGAGCATCGACGATCGAGTATTGATCGCCAAGTATCAAGGAGTGAGTATTAAACAAAAAAACTCGACGCGCTAGTTCTTATTTTCGGATTTTGACGCGATCCATCTGCATGCTTTGCAATGACTTCTTGTTGGTATAAATGAGTTCAGTTATTAAGCAAAGACAATGAGAGATATCATTTTTCAGAAAATCCATAATTCTCTAGAGAGAAAAACTTAGAAGAAGAAAAAACCATTTTTTTTAGAGAGCAATTTCGATTTCCAAGAGTGATTCTTGTAATTCTCTGTGAGATTGAGTCGATTTATACTCAAACTTGTATCAATATGCAACTATCAATGGAATGCTTAAAGAACTTCAACCTCCATGAGTAGGTAAATCTTTTTCTTGGGGTACTATGTAATTAGGCATTTTCATGAGACTTTTCTTGAATTTTCTTTCATGTAATTAGTTTCTTTTGAATGTTCTTGCTGAGATTTAGAATAAAATTGATTAGGATTTAATTGACAGATCAAGATTAATCAATTTTTGTATGCAAAAATTACATGGTTCTATAACAAAATTGTAATTGTAGTTGCAGGAATTAGTAATCGTGATAGAAAATGTGGACTTCTGTTAATTCAGAACATTCATGTAATCAATCTTGAATTTTCAGTCTTTGATTTCAAGATTGGAATAGTTAAGGAAAGTCATGAATTCAATGCAATTTAGGAATTAGTTGTGAAATGTCTTTAAGAAACAATTAAGACCTAGATTGGGGTTAATTGTGAAATTAGCTAATTAGGGCATTATGAATTTGTTATTTCAATTCTTGTCTTTTGCCTAGTTAGTTTCTTTTAGTTCTTAAAACAAACAAATCCCCCATTTAATCTTTTGCATTTAGGAATTCAAATAGTCAATTTTTAGGCCAATTATTTGCGATTCTCTTGGGATCGACCTCTTACTTCCACTATTACTACGTGTTAGTTCTAGTTGTAATTAGAGTTTAACTAAATTTAATTTGTTTTGGGTATATAGAATTAACGACACCTACTTTACTCAGAACAATAGCAACCAATCAGAGTAAGATTATAAAGGCAGACAAGTGCATGGCTCTATAAATAGAGCCTTAGCACAACAAAGTGACATATATCAAACAACATCAGAAAGCCTAACTTTTGCAGGGAACCTTCTATTCCAAAACTCCAAATCCACATAGAGAAGGCCACTAGAAAATTTACCTGAGAAGAAAGTTCACCAATCCACTCCACGTGTCACATCACGCCGACAGGATTTCATCATTCATCCGTTTTGTCAAGAGATTGACATTAATCTTGCAACCATTCTATTCTCTCTGTATTATCGTTTTGTAGAACATTGTTAATTAAGATATTAGTTAAATTTGTATCTAAACGATTTACTAATTCAATATTATCATCATGTTTATCCATGTTCATCCATCTTTCATTTCCTTACTCATGAGTCACTAAACCCCCAGGGTATGGGGGAAGGATAATCGAATGACTTGATCCATGTCGTGAGATGTTATCGAGATTGCTTAACACGGGCTGAAAAGCATACTCACCTGTGAAAGTAGAGTTGAGTATGATAATCAACTTCTCAAAAGAGAGGGGATGGGACTTGTTAAGCAAAGCAAGAAGTACTTTTAGAGGTAGAAATAACCTTGCGTTCTACAACACTTCCCTTTTTCACATCATAGAGATATGACTAGTGTGGTAACCACCGAAAGGTGTGAGCCAATGGGAAGTAAGAACTGGAGGAACTCTTATTGAAGAGAACCCATGAGCAAAAGCAAGATCTTTCCAAGCCCATTGTGATAGAATTAAAGGCCTTCATAAACATACACAGCAGTTATGCATCTTCTAACAAATTACAACATGCTTTCATAATTAAACACAAAAGGAGTGAGAGACTTACCTTTGAAGAACATTCTTCTGAAGATCTCTCGCTCTCGTGAAGAACTGGAACAACAACCTCTCACTGTCGCTACAATTGTCTAGCCAATGTCTTATTGTCGCTTAGATCACGAACAATCTTCTCCACGAACAAGCAACCCCTTAGACACCACCACTCGACAACCTTGGTATTCTTGGAGTGAGAATCCAAGAGGTGTGAGCTCTATTAGATTTGGTAGAGGGATGGAGGAAGGCAATGATCGTACTATATGATCAAGCAAGTGGGAGAATGTACTGTCTATCGTATAGACTGAGATGCTTGATCGTTTAGTAAATCTCGCTAGGTACACAATCATTTAGAAAAACACACTTGATCGTTTACACAATCGTTTAGATCGCTTGGCACGCAATCGCTTAGTAAATCACATGAATCGTCTACATGATCATTTAGTAAAAGGCACTTTACACGATCGTTTAGGCTCTCGCTTAAAAGGCTATCGTGTAGTCTCTAGTCAGCTAAACAATTAGTAAAATCACTTAATGAAGTGATTTTTTTCCAAAATGAAATCACTTTTCATTTTATCCTTCAATTATGAAAATTGAACATAACCTCCCACTTTCACGCACGGTTAAAGAAGCCCCACAATTATCATATAATTGTTTTAATTATAAATAAATATAATAACTAACTTATCATATTATATTTAAAATGAACTATTTAAACTTGGTTTTAAATGTTGTTGTGGCTCCTACTAACCAAGAACGAACAACCTTTGAGGAAGCAAAAAGTTGTGTTGATGTAAGGGATTGGATTGAAGCTATGAATGAGGAAATGCATTCACTAAAAGTATATGACACTTGGTCTTTAGTTCCTCTCCCTAAGGGTTATAAACCAGTTGCCTCTATATGTGTTTTCAAACTTAAGGAAGGTGCATCCTGTGATAAAAAAACCTAGGTATAAAGCAAGGTTGGTTGCAAAGGGGTTCACTCAAAGGGAAGGGATAGACTACTAAGAGATTTTCTCTCCAGTTGTCAAACAAACCTCCATAAGACTTCTTTTATCCTTAGTTGCTCAAGGACAAGGTTTACTGACTCATGTATGTGGATGATATGTTACTGGCTGGTAGGTCCAAGGAAGATCTAACCCATGTTAAAAATCTCTTAAAAAATGAGTTTGATATGAAGGACTTGAGAGAAGCAAGCAAGGTCCTAGAAACTGAAATCCAAAGGAACAAAGAGGAGTCTGTTCTAAGTATCAATTACTCTAACTATTGTGAGAAGATCCTAAAAAGGATAAATATGAGTGATGCTAAAACTGTGAGCTTACCTACTACTCAGCACTTCAAGTTATCCTCAACTAACTCTCCTAAAGATTTTGACCAAGAACATAAAAAACAGATGACTGTCATACCTTATTGTCAGGCAGTCGGAAGCCTAATGTATTTAAGACTTCTACCAGATCTGATCTTTCATATTCAACTAGCCTTGTTAGTAGATATATGTCTAGCCCTAGTAAGAGACACTAAGAGGCTACAAAATGGATCCTAAGGTACTTAGTTTGGTCTAAAAACTCAAGACTAGTCTATCAAAAGTCAGTTGAACCAAACTTGAAACTTTATGGATATGTGGATGCTGACTATGCTGGTGATTTGGACCAAAGGAGGTCCTTAACAGGTTACCTTTTCCTTTATGGTCCTAATCTAATCAGCTGGAAAGCAACTGTACAACCTATAGCAGCCGTATCTACAACAAAAGCTGAATATATGACTTTAACAGAAGCAATTAAAGAGGCATTATGGCTTAAGGGATTGCTGAAAGACTTTGGAATAGATCAAATAGTGGTAAAACTCTACTGTGACAACCAAAGTGCTATCCATTTATCTTGAAATCCATAATACCACACTAGAACTAAATACATTGATATAAACTATCATTTCATCAGAGACAAAGTTGAGACAGGGGAAATAGAAAAAGTTCACACACCAGACAATGCAGCTGACTTGTTGACAAAGCCTATTTCAAAGCTCAAATTGGTCAGAAGATTGAAAGGAATTGGAGTCAAGGTGGAGAATTTGTAGAAATTGTGACTCAAATACCTCAGTTACTTTTTGTTTATAACTAACGTTATGTTGTAACAGTTAGTTGCTATATGTTAAAAATACCGCTCATCAGAAAACAAAATAGAGTTGAGTTCAACATTTTCTATCTTTCTATAAACAAACAAAAGTTGTAAGCAATCTTCTAAGTGAAAAAGAACCTGAATCTTCTTGTGGATGTAGGCATCTTGGCCGAACCATGTAAACCTGTGTGTTTCTTCTTCTTGTCTTCATCTTCTTCGTTCGATCGACTGTAATCTTTCTGCAAATCGCACTCAAAACAATCTTGTTTCAAATCGTATTGAATTCTAGAGTATCGAGTTGGATCTTGCATCAATTTCATCTATTGAGTAGCTTTGAGTCAGTCATTTTTATATTCGAGTCGCATCGAGTAAAGATTAAGACTCATCGAGTAAGATCGAGTATCCTTTAGTATTAATCGAGTTCCATCAAGGATTGAATAGAAACTCGTCAAGAAAAGAAGGAAATTCGCATCGAACATCGAGTATCTAGCATCGAGGATTTGACAGAGTGTTTCTCAGCCATTTCTTCATCTTCTCAGTGTTGATATTGAGTAATTGGGCCTAGAGAAGATTAAATAACCTAACACCTCTTCTCTCTTTCTCCATTTTTTCTTCATTTTGTTTCCCTGTTCCGTTTCTTATTTTCATCTACATCTCTTTTCCTTCATTTTCCTTGTGTGCATATTTGAAATCACAACAAAAAATTTAAACGGAAGAAGTATAAAAGGAGATGGAAGAGGTGAAAATCATATTTTATTTTGCATTAGATTGAGTAATAAGTAAAATGAAAGGTGATGACTAAATGGAAAAAAAAAAAAAAAAAACCTAATAATATATATTTTTTAAACTAAAATAAACCTAAAAGAAACCTACATGTTTCCGCCCATTTAAATTTTTATTTCTTGAAGTGATTGTTGGTTACTTTTTATTTTTAAATTTTTTAAATTTAAAAGAAAAACAAAATCCATATGTTACAAACTTAAGGCACCATGTGACCTCCTCTACAACTCCATGTGACTCTAATTGGCCAAATTTGATTAATAAGCTTCCAGGTCACATCAATTGGTATTTTTAAAAAAAAAAAAAAAAAATTGTTTCGACTATATCTTTTTCCTATCCACTCTGATTTGGGTGATTTAAGAAAGGTTGGAATCGTTGTTTTGAGTTCTATACTATGGACAATTAAAAATTGAAAATTTTTTAGTAAAAAACTCAAGTTTGTAATGAACAAAACATTAATGATTTAATTAACTAAAATACAATTAATTTGAGATTAAGCGTCAAAAGGCCGATGAAAATCTTATCTAGCGATAGTACGTAATAGAAGTTAAAATTTTTTTATATTTTCAAATAATTTAAAATTTTGCTAAACTTGCTATTATTTAATTTGAAATTGCTATGAGTGCAATTTCCCCCTTTTAATGTAATAAATAACATTTAATAACGTTTTATACAACATTAGTAAACTATAGTAGTTCGTGGAATTAATAATTTTTTACACGACACCAAAAATTAAAAAAAAAACATTATATAAGAAAGAGTTTTATTCCAATTTATAGTGGGGCAAAGTATATATTTTTATTTCAAAAGTAACTTACAATTATTGAAAATATACATTTAGCAACCAACACATATATCGCTATAAAATACAAATAGTGACACCTAGTGTGTCGCTAGTATAAAATTTTACCAACATGCTCATGTTAGTAAATGATATATTTTAGTGACATTTAGTCAATACGTCGCTAAAACCATCACAATACCTATAATGACAAACACTAAGATGATACATCTCTAATACATTTTATCATGGATATTTAGATGTTGTTTGTACGCTATTAATTGTGATTTTTCTTGTGATTGTTGTAGATAAGGTGAGAAAGATGTGGTTTGAAGGAGGAATAATTTTAGAAGGAAGAAACAAAAATCCAAAAGAAAGAAGAAAATGTTGATAGCCACAAATTGGAGTAAAACATGACAAGGGGAAATCTCCTTTCAAGACCACATACTAAAAAACCATCAATATATAACATAGAAAAACATTCATAATTTCATCAACTTGAACAATCATATGAACTCAAACACTTATGGAGGTTTCAAAGAAGGTTTTGGTAACGGGTGTGAGCAAAGGGTTGGGAAGAGCTTTAGCTTTGGAGTTGGCTACCCACAACCACACAATAATTGGTTGTTCACGTAGCCAACTTAAACTTGACTCTCTTCAAGCTGAGCTTTCTAAATTATCTCCCAATAATCATCATTTGCTTATCAACGTTGATGTGGTAAATTTGTAAGCCTCTACTTCTATGGATTATTTTCAATTGTTTTTCGAAGAAAATTCATCACAAGTATTGTTTTTTATCGTGTTGTAGACATCGAATAGCAGCGTTAAAAAGTTCGCACAGCTTGTTGCTGAAAACAATCTTGTCCCGGACATTATTGGTATTTCACTCTCTTCTTCTTCTATGTAATTTATTTTTGGGCAAATTTTAAAAACCATCTCTAAAATATGGTGGTAGTTGCAATTACATGCTCAAACATACAATAGTTGAAGAAATCGGACTCTCGAGCTTATAATAGTTGTAGAAATTAGATCTCCAAATGATAAAAATTGAACCCTCAAACATATACAATGGTTACAACTTCTACAATAACATAAGGTTGTCCCTGTAAATCAACACAGATCCTTTGATTAGCATACTTCTCAAGAAAATTTCCAGAAGATCATCCAACATAGAATTTCTTCAAGCTAGAAACACTTAAAACATTAGAGTTCCTTGTTACTATCAGTAGTAGCTCGTCTTTTTTAACATTCATATCCTTATGATCTCTTTCATCTAGATGTGATCTTGATTCATTCATGTACCCTTTCTAAACTCGGATATCACACAAAATCAATATGATAGTTCAAGAACGTTTATAAAGCATTGTCCTAAAAACAATTATTAATTGTGCACGAGTACCAATTAGACTATAACCAACATTTCAACCATATAGAACAAATAATTTCGATAGAACAATAACTTCAAACTACTTGGATCTAGCAAAACTTTTTAGATACTTGATCTTAACTTAAGTCGATTGAAAAAATAAAACTAGAGCTATATGTTAAATTTGTAGATGAAATATCATCCCTTTTGATGTCTCAAACCCATTGAAATATTTGAACAATGAAATTAATGTACATATATTAAATCTAACTTGGATCGGATATATTGAACATTTATAAGATGTTATTTTGAAGAGAAATATAATAGAAAGTAATTGATTTATGGGGTTTATGGACAGTGAATAATGCAGCTTTGGCAAGTAGAAAAAGTAAGATATGGGAGATTGAGGATGAAGAAGTTGATAATGTGATTGATACAAATGTGAAAGGGATAATAAATGTTATGCGTCACTTTATTCCTCTATTGATTCACAACAAGCAAGGCGTCATCATTAATATGTCATCAAATGCAGGAAGAGAGGCATTTGGAGAAGTAACTCTAATTCCATCCATCTCTATTAATATCCAATTATATATCTTATTTCTCATCATTTTAGCCACTTACTATCATTTCTTTTTATCTTTTTCTTTCATTGCTAACATTTTTCTTCTTCTTTCATGGTCTATCTTACAAAGGCAAGGTTTGAAGTTCTTTCAAGTTGTTTTGAGTTTGTTGCAAATATAGTAGTCAGGTTTAAAGTATTATCAGATATGGCACAATGTAAAAGAATTTATAGATATAGTAAAATTTAGATTCAATATTCAGAGTGATTTTGAAATGAGTAAAATTATTTTTGTCATTTTCACCCGTTTTTTAATGATATGAAAATCAAGTGCAATTAAAAGTGTAAAATTAAATATTTTAAGTTAACTATAAGTTATTAAAGGCATATTTTAGAGTGATTTTGAACACGATAAAAGTGATTTTAACTATTTCAAAATCACTCTCAAACATTCACTATACATTCTACTCTAATATTTAATATTTTGGATCCATTTCTAAAATTTGGTGCATGTTCTTTTGAAGATATTCAATTCCATTATTTATGTCTTTGATTGGCCTTTTTAAGTTAAATCATTTCTCTTGCTAAAGGTTAAAATAATACATAATTTCAAAATGTAATTTTTAAAAAATTGTATATTGTTAATATAAAAATACTTTAATAGGTCCATTTTTCTAATAACAACATGAAATTTAAGTGTCAGCAAATTACTACAGCTTATTTATGCTATGTGAAATGAGTATTTAAAAAAAAAAATTAATTTGATTGTTGTTGTATATGCATGTGTGTGTATATATATATATACACATGGTTCATATGATCAAATATATGAAGCATTCTCAACATAATTAACATGGTATATGTCAATACTATCGGATAATATAGGGTTTAGCCATCTCAAAAATCAATATATTATTAATAAAATAGATGAAGCCTCTTTTGGATACACCATTATTCCATAGGATCTTTCTTCTTCTTCTTTTAATTTTTTGTACTCAATACCCATTTGAATTTTATGAGCTCTGAAACCAAATTAAAATAATATGAGATTATATCACAAAACTAGTTTAACTATGAGATGTGTCATTGATTTTTTTTCATGTGGGATCATCGACGAGACGTTCCTTCGTCGAAATTTTTCGTTTTTCGTGTTTCTTTCTTTCTTTCTTTTTTTTGGTTGATTTAAAGTTGAATAATAGTTGTTGTATTGTGCAGTATGCACTATATTGTGCATCAAAATGGGCAGTGGAGGGATTAAGCAAATGTGTAGCAAAAGAATTGGTGGAAGAATTAGCAATGGTGAGTTTGGATCCTGGAGTAATATACACAGACATGCTTGCCTTATGTATGGGTGATGATATGGCTTCACAATTTCAGTCACCTGAGGAATGGTATATGACATATCTTTATTCTAACTTTTTTATTTGTTTTTTTTTTTTTATTCTATTTTCTTCACATATCTTTCCTTCTCAAATATATTTTATATTTCAAAAAATTGAAACCTCACTATTAATTTTATTTATATTTTATTACCTTATACTTTACTAATAATAAACTTGTGTTTGGACGTGAGTTGGTTATTATATTAGTAAGTTATAATAATTTTAAGGAAATTATTTCAAATGGTAAAGCTGTTGAAAATATTTACAGGATATAATAAAATTTTAGCACTATCAAGGATTGACACTGATAGACACTGATTGTTTTAAAATTTTGCTATATTTTGTAAATATTTTGTTTTAGTTTTCTATATTTAAAAATGGCCCTAATCTTTATGTTATATTAAACTCAAACTATTTTAGTTTGGGTTATAATAGTCTGTGTATTTGGACTAAAATTTAAAGAATAGTTAAAAATAGCTATTGTACTTATTTCACTGTAAGTTGAGTAACAAAAATATGATGTTAAGAATGTTTAAAGACTATCTAAAACTGCATTATGTTCGAGATTTTTTTTTTTTTTTTTTGAGATTATGTGGGGTGGGAGAGTCGAATCTCTAATTTTGAAATTAATAATATAAATATTATGTCAATTGAGTTATGCTTATTTTAGTATACTGAATAATCCTACATTAGAATGGAGTAGCTTCTATTTGTATGTTACGTGTTTTAAGGTTTTTATTTAGAGTATTATTCTTAGTTTTAATGTAAAATTAAGAGAATTGAATTTTTTTCTATTATATGATGATGTAGGGCTTTGAAAGCGGCAACAATAATTCTTGGTATTACCACATCAGACAATGGGGCATCTCTTACAATTAACTGATGTACTGTTGTACAAACTATTTCAAATTTGGTCTTTATTGGAGCTTGATAGTTTTTTGTTTAAAAAAAATCCACCAATAAAATTTTAATTCTCACTTTTCATTTAAATAACTATTATTATAATTATTCTTGTTGTTCATAGACATATATATTAAATGGAAAAAGCCTAAACAATGTTGGGAAAACCATTTTTGATTGTTAAACAATTGTCGCGATAAACATTAGGATAGCCTGTAGAGATGTTACTATTGTTTGATGCCACATTGGTAGCATTTATATGTTCAACTATGTACGCCTAAACATAATTACATGTTTGCTAACAATAGCATGGCTCAATTGGTATAGTGTTTGTACTATCAACCTTGAGGTCTAATATTCGATTCTCCCACCCCACATTTTAATTACAATACTTTTTTTAAAAAAAAACCATAGTTCGGGGTATCCCTAAAATCATGAACCAAAACTAGAAAATTTGCATAAAGTGTTTAATCGTGTAAATACAAGAACTCTAGGTTCAAATATTAAGATTGACAATTTTGAATATGAAAACAAGAAAACATGAGTGGAAGTATCTAATTGGTTCCAATAACATGGTTACACATTCTTCTTGTCTTTGCTGACTTGTCCTTACCCTTACTTGAAAAATATATCATAATAAAGGGTGAGTGTAAAAAATTCTCAGTAAGTAACCCACTATCGGGATCAAGCTATGCATGCAACATACTAGTGGGACATGCAAATGCCATCTAGTCATGGATGATTATACCAATGAATAATTGAACCCACCCAATCATTGGTGAGGTGTACCCATAAATTTGGTGAATCTTGTTAGAACAATGATATTGTCTTCATAAATTTATTTAAGACTCTGGATTCTGCTAAAATTTTATATCTGTGGGTACTTGTCTCAATGTTGTTCTTCAAGATGCCAACTCTGCAAAATATTTCTTTTCTTATTTAAATTATTCTGCAGAATATTATCTTTGAGATGTTATCCTTTTTGGTGAATTATCGATTATATTTGGAGATATTTTTCATTTTTTCGTTGTGTTATTTAAGCACATGAAATCTTTGTGCTAGGGTTATCACACATATTATTTTGTTAAATCATTGATTGAGTTTAACAGACTTCTTTTTGCATTGTGTTAAATTGAAAAAGAAGGATTTGTTCTTTGCTCATGGGATGTGTTCTTCGCATTGTTCTAATAGTGAACGTTTCCATATTATAAAGTTTTGTTCGGCCTAAGACAAAGGATGTCGAGAAGGATTTCTCAACCCTAGGGAAATATTGTGTCATCGAGAATGGAGTTTTCAAGACTTGGGGCAATCTAAATTCTCATATGAAGGGAGTTCACAAGCAGAAGGAAAGATATCTCCAAGTAGAAGGAACTTCTATTAATAAGATAACAATCTGTTTGGGCAGCTTCCCCCCAAAATTTCAAGGGTAATGAAGCATTTGTCAAGAGACATCTTGTACGCTTCATAATTGTTTTGTTGAACCTCTCAGCTAAACCATTCTGCTGAGGAGTGTACGTAACAGTGAAATGCCTCGTAATTCCCTCAGATTTGCAAAATTTATCAAATTTGTGATTCAAAAATTCTAAACTATTGTCTGTCCTCAGATATTTTACCTTCCTGCCTGCCTGGTTCTCAACCTGCTTTTTCCATTCAAGAAATTTCTCAAAAGCTTCATCCTTCTGTTTTAGTGGATACATCCACACCTTTCTTGAAAAATCATCAATGATTAACATAAAGTATCTCGAACCTCCCATAGAAGGTACCTTTGTAGGACCTCACAAATCTGAATGAATATAATCTAAAATTCCTTCAGTAGAATGCTTCCCTTTCCCAAACTTCACTCTGGTAGACTTTCCCATTATGCAATGTTCACAAAATGGGAGTTCAATGTCTTTAACTCCTCCAAGCAAACCTTATTGTGAAAGAGCTTGTAGACCTCTTTCCCTCACATGAGCCAATCTGTTATGCCATAACATAGATTTATCTGTTTTTTTCCCAGATGCAATAGCAGCACTACCTGAAATTGCAGTACCTTCCAACACATAAAGACCATTCCTCAAAGTACCTTCCAACACATAAAAGACCATTCCTCAAGGTCCCCTTCAGCTTGACCAAAGAACCCTTGATAACCTTCAGAATTCCATTATCAGATTTATAAGAATAACCTGTTCTATCTAATTCGCCCAGAGAAATTAGATTTCATTTGAGTTCTGGAACATACCTTACATTTGTAATAATTCTGATCATACCATCATGTGTTGCAATTCGAACTGACCCAATTTCTTTTACATTACAAGCACCATTATCACCAAGCAGAACTGATCCCCCATCATTTTCTTGAAATTCAATCAAGAAATCCCGATTAGGAGTCATGTGAAATGTGCACTCTGAATCTATGATCCAAGCATTCTGAATGTCCCTGCTGGACACCATCAAAACCTCTGCTGAATCATACCCATCAGTAATATTTGCTACACTAGAATCCCCTGTATGCTTGCTACTTGATGCTTTCTTGCTCTTATTCAAAGGGCAATTCTTTCTAAAGTGTCATTCTTTATGACATAAGAAACACTTTTTGCTTTTCCCCTTTTATTTTGACCTGGATCTCGACTCTTTTCCTTTTCCGTTCTTTTTCTCATTTCTGCCTCTGGCCATGAGTAACTCTCCATCCTTGCGTTCCTTTTTAATCTCGAGATTTCTCGTTCTCAAGACATCCAACACTATATCCATGGACAATGAATCCCGTCCATATTTAATAGTTGCCTTAACTTCTCGATACGATTCTGGCAAAGAATTCAGAAGAATAACTGCTTGATTTTCATCTGCCATCTTCTCACATGTTATTGAGATCAACTATAATCTTCTGAAATTCATCTAGGTTCTCTTCTAAGCCTTTACTTGAGTCCATCTTATATCCAAAGAATTTTTCCTTTAGATATAATTTATTTGGCAAGGACTTAGTCAAATAAAGATTTTCCAATTTCTTCCACAACTCCGCTATAGTAGTGGCCTCATCTACTAGCCTAAGCACTCCATCTGACAGATACAGAATTATTGTTGAATAGGCCATCTCATCCATATCCTTTTTTTCGGCTTCTGTAATTGTTGGTGGAAGGTTATCTTCGTCTAAGATTTTTGCTACCTTTTGTTGTACCAGAATAGCCTTAATCTTTTTCCTCCATAACCCGAAATCACCTTTCCCATCAAATTTAACAACTTTGAATCGTGTAGACATCGAAGCCATCCGTCAAATTAAATCCAACAAAAAAAAAAAAAAAAAACTGAACAAAGAATATGTCAGCACACACTACCGCACAACCTCTTTGGATCAACTAGAGCTCTGATACCACTTGTGAGAGTTTCTGAACCTAACTTAGATGGCCAAACAGAATGCAAACAATCGGCAGAAATAAAACGAAAGCAGTAAAGAACACCAAGATATATAGTGGTTCGACCAGATTGGTCTACATCCACTTTGAGAATCAGCTTGAATAAATTTATTAATGAGCAATAAAGGAATTTTACAAATTACAGATAATTAATAAATTCACCAATCTGTAATTTCAGTATCCACTGATATCGAGAGAGATCCGCACACAACGTCGCCTCTGACAACTGAGAACAACCCGTTGCAAAACAACCAAAATAAATGGGTTACCCGTCTCTGACGGGCGAACCACGTATAGACTCGTGAGAAAGGGATATTACAAAAATGCCACTGCTCATTATTTACAAGAATGCCACTGGGCCTTTAAATTTCCAAAAAACCCAATAAACTACTTTGTTCGGCATCGAGGATTCTAACGTGCATGGTTAATTTTGGTTTCACCCCAAAAGGCCTCATACCAATGGAGATGGTCATTCTCACTTATATACCCATGATCCTCCTCGTATCTAACCAATGTGGGACTTTGAACGCATTCCCAACAGTTGAAGTGTATGTGTGCATGATTATATTGAGTTATGTACCATGATTTATGATGTGAATGTTATTGATGATATGTTAAAAGTTACGTTAAGTAGTTGTCAGATTATCCTCCTAATAGTACTATGTTACAGCTCTGTGGACTGACGGGTTCACTATTATGTTACAACTCTGTGGACAGACAGGTTCACTAATATGTTACAGTTCTATAGACTGACGAGTTCATTTTTATATTATTATGTGAGTCTTTAGGCCACCAAATTTTTGTTAAGACGGGTTAAACCGTTCACTAGATGACCATCCATGAATGGTTGAATTATGCATGTTCTACTATCATGTTGAATTTATTAGACATAAATGTATAGTCTGACACCGGTAGTGGGATTATTTACTGAGTACTTTTGTATTGAAAAGGTAAGGAAAAACCGATGAATGAGGAGAAGATTCTACAATCGTGCCATTGGGACCAATCAAATATGCTTCCACTAATTTTTCATTTTTTAAATTTTTATGTTTTAACTTAGAGTTCTAGTATTTACACTATAAAAAATTCTTATTTCAAGTTTTTTTTTTTTTTTTTTTTTTTTTTTTTTTTGTCTACTTTTGATTTAGAATTTTTATAGGACCCGGAACTGAGGTTTTAAGTTAATTGAACTTTTATTTTACCAAAGTTATTTAAATTATAAATTGGTTTGATTCTTTTTGTTTAAATGGTAAAGGATTTACTTCCAAATTTATGCATGCATTAGGTAAGAACCCTATTAATTTAACTATGCATAAAACGAAGTAAAAAATAGTTTGGAGACTACTTTACCCATAATTTCTTATTTAAAGGGTCTTACTTCATGGGTAATCTAATTCATGTCTATCCAAGTTGTGGATCACTTTTGAAACACCTTAAACATGTTGGATAACGAGCTAAAATCTTCCACCCTCCAAAATCATGATTAGAGAAATAATTAGGTCCATAATTGATTGGATAATCAAGACCTTTCAAGAAAATCCCAAAACTGACACTAGATTTTAAGAAATCTATTTTGATTTTTTAAAATCTACTATAGAAATTTATGTATATGTTCCATAAAATCAATTCATCTTTTCTTTTAATTCATCTTGGCTCCTCTTATAAATAATAATAATAATAATAATAAAAGACCTAACCGACTGACCGAGTCAACCGATGGTCGGACGTATTCCAAACTCTTTTTTTTTTTATCGGTTTTCAATGCCAGTTTTCTTCCAAAATCGACACCGACCGATCGGTGTATACCCCTAATATTAATTATAACATTGACTATTTCCGATACGTCACGTTAATAGGTTTCTGATTTTGCTTTAAGGTAAGTAAGTCTATGGAAATAACATATTAAAGGACATTCTTATTCAAATCGACTTCATTTCGTTTAATTTCTACTTTGATTCTAGCACGTAATGGTTCTAGGTAAGTAGACTATGGATAAATTAAATACAAATTTTGATTCAAATTCGAGAGTATTTTAAATTATAATGGACCAAACTTTATTATCCACATAGATAAGTTCGAACTCACCTTTTTGAACTGAAGCTTCTAGATGCATCTATCTTAGACATCCCTTTTAAATATTTTGAATTAATTAAAGTATTTTCTATTAAAAAAGTTACATATATAATATAGATATATATAACATGCATTGAATAGTTTAATAAATAATGACAAACGTTTATCTTTACATGTTTTACTAATTCTTTGTACATAAAATGATTTTTTTTTTTTTTTAATTAAAGTCGAAGAGAATAAAGTGTCAAAAAAATTTGAGACAACAAAGATATTATCATTGACTAAAAGAACTACTCATCTTATACCGAGTACCGACGTAATATATTGCACATATTGCACATGAATCTATCTCATATAGAATGGTATTTTGATATATTTGTAAATAAATTATCTTTTTTTTTTTATATTTAAAAATAACTCAAAAATATATTTAAGATATTTTTTTAATTAATCAAATTATTCAGTAAAAACATGTAAGTGGATTGTTTTTGTCGGTTTTGAATTCTAAAATCGAATTAAATATATATTTTAGTGAAATATTATTGATTTATTCTAGTTAAAAAATGAATTGCATTGATTTTTGTAAATTAATATCAATTATGTTAAATGAATTAACTTTATTCAAATAAAAAATAATAAATGAATGGAGGAAAAGATAACACCCACCTTTTTGCAAGCACATGAAATCTATGGGAAAAGAGACTGTTTGGGGTGTTGAGATGATATACGATATAGGGATTTCTGATGTCTGGAGAGTTTTCATGTCTGGAGTATTCTGATGTCTGTATTTGAGTGTGCAGAGTTGTTATGTCTGGAGAGTTCTAACCTAGAAATCTATTGCCAAACAAGGGTGTCAGAAACTCATAAAGTTTAAGGAATAAAAAAAAGTCATAAACTTTGAGTTTTAATTTTTTTTGGCCCTAAGTTGTTTTCAAATATTTTAATCCTTTACATTTAGAAAATGATTCTAAATCTTCAAGCTATTTAAATTGATCAACGAAAAAAAACAAAAATGTTAAATTAAATTAGGGTTTTCTATACATATAGCCTAAATAAATATACATACATATACAATTTCAATCGAATGGGTCAAATAGGCTATTGTTTTACACAAAGTATATATATATATATATATCCCAATTTACTTTTTTACCTCTCAGCATGTAAGAGAAGTTTCTTGTGGTTATAAGCTTTCCAAAATAGTTTTCTTTTCAAAACCTATACAAATAAGGAAAATATATATATAAAAAAAAAGTCTAAAATTGTTGCCCCATAAATGAAAGTAAGAATCGATGAGAAACTTTGAAGGAGATAACGAGGTATATTTGATATATACACCACTTTATGCTTAGGCCTCATTTGGTAACTTTTTTTTTTTTTTTTTAAATTAAGCCTATAGACACTACTTTCACCTCTAAATTTCTTCCTTTGTTATTAACTTTTCATCAATGGTTTAAAAAATAAAAAAAACTAAAACAAATAACTTTCAAAAAGTTGTTTTTGTTTCTCGAATTTGGCTAAGAACTCAACCATTGTACTTAAAAAAGATTTAAATTATTGTAAGAATTGTTTATGAAATAGATTTAATTTTCAAAACCAAAACAAAAAATCAAATGATTACCAAACAAAGCCTTAAATTTTCTAGAAATAAATTAATGTATATCTGATAAGTGCATGAACAATACAATTTGAATAATATATTCGATGTATATTTACATTTACGAGCATATTTGTAAACAAACAAAAAAATAAACCATGATATATGGGATGCATATTTACACTTTAGTACATTACCAGTATATTTGACATATGTTTTAGATCTCAATAGATAGGTGCTCGATTTTCAACTAGAAAACTAGAAAATAAATGAAATATTAATTTTAAACAAAGAAAGGAAGAGAGAATTAAAAAAAATATAATCTAATAATAATAATATTTAAAAAAACTCTAAAAGAAAAAATAATTAGAAGAAATAGTGTATTTTTAAAAAATATTATTGTAATTAATCTAAGGGCCTCTTTGGAATGACTTAGAAAAAAAATTCACCAAAGAGGTCGTCGGAAGTGGTGGCGATCGCTAGAGTTGGTTAACAGTGATCACCCATGGTGATATCCAGATGTTGGCAAATGAAATATTGATTTTAAACAAAGAAGAGAAGAGAGAATTAAAAAAGATAATCTAATAATAATAATAATTAAAAAAAACTCCAAAATAAAAAATAATTAGAAGAAAGAGAAAGTGTATTTTAAAAATATTATTGTATTAAGAGCCTCCTTGGAATGACTTAGAAGAAAAATTCACCGGAGTGATCGCCGGAAGTGGTGGCGATCACCGGAGTTGGTCAACGGTGATCACCCATGGTGGTATCTAGAAGTTGACTTGTGAACTTTCTATATTAAATTAGAAGAAAAAAGGGAAAAAAAGAAAAGAAAAACCGGTGACCAAGAATAGTAAATACTATTCAAACTCATGAAAAAAACATGTTGCTTCCTGGATCCTTACCCAAATAAGGATTCGGCTTAGGATACCTAACTCATCCAATCCCAACCCTTGAAACAAATGTCCGGTGAGGATTTTTTATACCCTTGTTTGGTCTAAGATTTCTAGTCTTTATATGAAAATATTGTATTCCCACGCAATTTCTTTTCTCATAGATTATTTTCCCACTTTAAAAAATGACAAGAAAAAAAAACTAGTTTAAAACATTTTTAAATTGGCCTTTTAAATTTTAGAAAAACATTAAAAACTAAGCCCATTTTTTAAAAAGATTAATTTAGAAGACACATACGATGCACGTGACTTAAAATGTCTGTTGTCTATGACTTACTTTTCCTGACAATTTATTTTGATTGAATTTACTTACTATCGAGTTTAATTATTAAATGTTTATTATGAACTTGAGTAATTAGTAAATGTCTTGTTGTGTGTTAATTTATGATGTAAATAAAATTTGTTGGTTGCGGTAAAAAACTTTGAGACCTAATTTTTAACAAAGAAATAAGATTTTGAATACATATACTTATAATCTAAAGTTTAAAATATTTGACTTGAAATTTAAACGTAAAGATTGATGGAAGCATTGTTTAGAACGACTAAAAAATTTGATTGGGGAATATTTGGTTCTTCCCCCTGTTTTGATGAAATTTCGAGATTTCGAGAAGAGAATATTCTGCTTCCCCATATTTTCATGAAATTTCGAAAAAATTTTGATTTTTTTTTTTTAAAAATTAACTATGTTAACCTAGTTCAAGTTTTTCAATTTTATGGACCTGGTTACACATAATTTTATAGTTTCTCATACCAATGTCATTGTCGGCTAAGAATTAAGTTACGGACTTGATAATCATTTGGCAGTTACAGATCTGATGTTTTAAAACAATTTGACTGATACATATTTAAGATTTTAAAATCACTTGACAATTACAGATCTAAAATAAATTTAGATTTGAACCGTTTTTCCGAATTTCCATTTTAAATAGAGTATAAATCTTGGTATGTGACGGGGATTTTCTTCTTATCTATTTTCGTATCTTAGATTTCTTTGGCCAAGTTTTTCTTTTGATTCCATTCCTGATGAAGATTTCGAATGATTTGCTTTCAAATTGTAGAATTAGAGCATCGAACAAATAAATTGTTAGTTTTTGTCAAACTAGATAGTTAGTTATTGTGAAACTAGATATGTATTGTTGTGTCATGGAAACAACTACCTTAAAAGCAAATTCGGCACAACTTCGATACGAATCATTTATGTCGGTTGCTTTTCAAAGTTAATACAACACTCAATTTCAAACGTGCACTCATTAAGGAAAGGAATGGAATCAAAAGAAAATCTTACTTAAAAGAAATCTAAGAGATGAAAATGTGAAAAGAAGAAAATCTCTATCACATAGCTATAACAATATCTTAAACCACCATCAAAATCTACCTGCATTCACATAGAAATAATGAATTTTGCACATTTTTATTTTACCAACAAGCTAGGTAATAAGCAAATAATGATATGCAGCCAAATTAAACTAAAAATAATAACAATAGTTTTCAACTTCCGGGAAATTAATGAATACTTTTTAACTTCATGAAAATTAATGACCAAATACAATATTTTTTAAAATGATCATTTATGCATGATTCATGAATAAACCTGGTCAAATATAACACAAGTAGCATCATTTCCAAGCTATGCTAACATGGTAATTAAATTTGCTCAAAATTGATCATTATAACATTTCATTTGAGTTATGAAAAGCAATACAATAATAATAATAATAATATTTTCTTATTGCACATGTCGTTTACTGCTCATGAATATCATGTTCAACGAAATAAGAAAATAATAATATCTTCAATATATTTGAAATTTGAATTTAGATTCAAATTAAAATAAAAAATTTCATTTATTTTCTATTTAATTATTTGAGATCATTTTTTTTTTCAATTTATTATGTCAATATCTACTTTTCTTCTCAATTTGGAATGAAAAACCTTTCCTAATTTCTTGTCGTCCCTTAGCTCAAAAACAGAGAATCATAATATGATTTTTCAAAAATTTCTTCCCAAGAACAAAATGAAAAATGAAATCAAGATTCAAAAGAGGTTTATCATCCCCTACAGAAACACTCAATATCTCCGAAGACGAGCTTCAAAATTCCAAAGAAAAATTCAAATTTTCAAATTGAATTTACCAAGAATAAACTCATCGATTTCTATTAAGCAAAATAGAAAGTTCCCCACCAAATTAATGGAAGTTTCTTGCTATTATTAGAATTGAAATTGACATTCAAGAAATAAAAAAATAAATTAAAATAAGAGCCTCAGATTAGTGAAAAGACACTCACATACTCCACATGCTAACAGGTTAAAATTTCTATTGAAGAAAACTCAGATTAGTCAAAGGGGCAACAAATTAAAGAAGAAATAAGTTGCATACTTTTGCCGAGCAGAGAAAACAAAGACCAAGACCAAGACAACTCTTCCCGACAGACAAAATAAAGGCCAATGTTTTAGCAAACACAACTTTAGCTCATATATGTTTGGTTTTCTTATTTCTATGAAATATCTTCTCCCTAGTATAAACACGTATCCACTAATAGAGCGCACATTGTCATTATCTATTACCATGTTTGCATCACAATATCGCTATAAAAATTATTGACATGTAAAGAAAAATCCATTGTACCTCTAAGGAACCTCAGTATGAAAGCCTATCGAATGGTCCTTATAAATATCATGTTTATATCTGCTTAATCTACTCATAACATATGCAATATCAGGTCGTTGTTCATCAGAAACATGATACTTCCTACAATCTTTGCATATTCAGATTGAGAGACATTATCTCCTTTATTTTTCTTAAGGCTCATTTAGCATCATATGGTGTTCCTATAGGAACATCATTGAAGGATTTCGAATACCCTGAAGCGGAACAATTGACTGTCGTTGTGTCCCATATTCGTTTTATAGAACACAACATTTAGAGTAACGAATGCCAAGATAAACTAATATTAATTAAGCATGCTTTTCTACTGTGATTTACAAAGATGAGAAAGGGATCGAGAGATTAACCCTTGAAGAATCAAAATCTTATGTTTTCTCTCCTCAGCACAAACACGAACAAAACTCTTCTCGATTTCCCAAACTCGGCAATACCAACATAATGTATAATGAACCAAAATGACACCACCACAATTTCTTCCTTATTATTTTCATGGATGAGAATTGATAAAAAGTGTGTAGGCTTCGATATCTTAATTTTTGTGTAGGGGGATTTGTTTTTGAGAGGAGAGATTTCCACAAAGATTATACAGATAGTTTAATGAGGATGAAGATGAAGAATCATATTTCATAAATCACTTCTGTGTTTTTCTTTAAATGAGATATCACTTGGTTTTTTAAACCAACCACTCTTCTCCATAACTCCTTCTATTAATTTGAATTCAAATTCAAAATTTGAATTTAATATATATTATCTACTTTAATATATACACATACTAAACTATATGTTATATCACATATCACATATAACATAAAGTTTATAGTTTCTCATATTACCTATAATATTAATATGAATTATATTCATATTAATTTTAACCTGTAGTTTTTATATGAATCACATTCATATAAATAATACTCAAATCGTAAAATATTTGTTTCTCTCATTAAAACTTTATATTATAATGAACATTATATTAACTATATCTTATATAATTAATTCATTTGAATTAATTTGAAAAATTCAAATTAATCTAAAATTAATTTGAGTCTCATTAATCCTTATTAAGCTAACACGGGGACCTTATAGACCTATAGATTAAAGCTCCAATGATACTTGATTAATTAGTTAAACTCTTTAATTAAATTAATTAACCTTTGTTAACTGTCTATCACTCTACTAAAGACTGAAAATTGTACTCTTCGCACTATAGATATATTTCTACGTCTATTGGATATAATCAATCAACAATGCATTAACCATTCATAAGCTGCTCGTAAGTCTGTTGGGTGAAAATTACTATTTTACCCCTGTAGTTACATCTAACTCCTTAAGTACCATTGATCCCTCTAATGAACAATTAGTTATAGTCCAACTAAAACCAAATCCATTTCGGGCTAGGAGAGGGTGTGACACCACATTTTTCATGAAGTGATAAAATCTCGAGAAGAAGCGTGTGAATGTCTTGCATTTCAATTTTTTAGTTTAACGAAACAAAAGACAACAACAAGTATAATAAAACAGAGGACAAACATATTTAGTTTAGCATGCTTTTGAAGATAATAGAAGAGAACGAAGAATAATTTCTTTTGTAGATTCCTTTAGCTTTCTTCTTCTATTGTTATCAACGATCTCAAACTTCTCCAAGAACAAGGACACCACCAACAAAGCTACCTTGCTAATCTCTAGGATTCCAAAACAACTTGAAAGAGTGGTCTCCAAGAACTTTTTAGGAGGAAAATGGAAGAGAATTTCTAGAGAGAAGTTAGAGAGAAGGTGAAAGTTGGAGGCTAGGATTTTGTCTAGCAACTATGGGACCTTATGGACCTACAAATTAGAAGCTCCAATAATACGAGATTAATTGATTAAACTCTTTTAATTCAATTAATCAATATTCATTAACTACCAATCACTTCACTAAAGACCAATAGCTACATTCTTCGCACTGTAGATATATTTTTGTGTCCATGGATATAACCAATCAATTGAGCAATGACCTTTCCAAATACTCATAACTACAACTGGGTCAAAATACCGTTTTACCCCAACAGTTAATCTAACTCCTTAAGTACCACTAATTTCTCTAATGAACAAATAGTTTATAGCCCAACTATAAACTAACTCCTCTCGGTCAGTGAGAAGTTGAGGCCTCATTGTTCAAGACTAGGAACCAAGGAATGGGAAACAATTTATTTACTTTCCCAATGAATGGGAAGGAGTAAATTTCTTCTTGTATAGTTGTGTTCCTAGCTCTCTAATCAGACAAATCCCAAAAAATGTAGGCTTATTGAGTCGGCTATCATGGCAACTCTCCCATACAGATAAGAGGACTTCCGCCATAAACAGGATTTCATAACTCACTTAGGATTAAAGTCAAGTCTCCCTGGTCATCGTAATGAATGTAAGTCTCTTCTAGTAACAGTGTTATATAGAGAGTTTATTCATTTCGTGGTCCAGTCTTATACATACTCTTTGCATAAAATACCCCCGCTTGCATCAGAACGATCATGATCAGATCATTTGTAGCACTTTACAACAATTATAATATCTACAAAGCGGATCGTATTTGTGGTGTTACTAGGATAAAGCACCTAGCCTTATCTATATACTACAGATCGTTTAGGTCATCATTTAAACATGATACATCTATATGTCTCCACATACATGTTTAAGTTTCATCAGATAACTTTATTTCTTAGTTAACTAGATTGAATTAATACAATCTAAATATTAATAAAACACCTCTTATTTTATTGGATATGTAATTTTTCTTTACAAACAACAAAATACATGAGATTTAGTATATAAACTCCAAAAATCTCCCACTTGTCCTAAAACAAGTTGGTTGTACAGTATTAAATACATTACAATGAAATGGACTATAAATAGTATCAAATACCATGAGTGGGATGTTCAGTATAAAATACAATACAATAAACTAGGGCATACAGTATACCCAACAAAATTTTCCACTTGCCCTAGATTAGGTGACTCATATCTCATAGACCCAGACTGTCTAAGTGACCCTTAAATACTTTAGTTATGAGAACCTTTGTAAATAGATCACTAACGTTGTGCTCCAATGCAATCTGTGTGAAAGTCACATCTCCCCATTACACAATCTCCCTGACGAGATGATACTTGTGCTTAATATATTTTCCTCTTTTATGACTCCTAGATTTCTTAGAATTTTCCCAGACACCACTATTATCACAATAAAATGTGATAGAACAAAGACATATTTGGAACAACTTCCAAATCAGTAAGAAACTTCTTCAGCTAAATAGTCTCTTCAGCTACTTCATAAGCAATTACGTATTCAGCTTCCATAGCAGAGTTTACGATGCATCCTTGCTTGATGCTTTGCCAAACTGTAGTCCCTCAATGCAAAGTGAACAATGATCTTGATGTGGATTTTCCATAATTCTTATCAATTTAAAAATCAAAGTCAGAGTATCTTGTAAGGATCAAATCCTTAACCCCATACACGAGCATCTAGCCCCTTGTTCTCTGTAGATACTTGAGGATCATTTCGACCATTGTTCAGTGATCTAATCCTGGATTAGATTGATATTTATTGACAATCCCTACTGCATAGCAAATGTCGTGTCTTGTACATAACATTTCTTACATAAGGCTTCCAACGGTCGATGCATAGGGAACCCGTCTCATTTCCTCAACCTCTTCAAGAGTCTTAGGACATTATTCTTTAGACAAAACAATTCCATGCTAGAAAAGTAATAAATCCTTCTTGAAATTCTGCATCGAATATCTGACAAGCATCTTGGATATACGATGTCTAAGACAAGGCCGACATTTTGTTCTTACGATCCCTGATGATCTAGATCCCTAGAAAAAATTGCGTCTTAACGAAGTCTTTCATTTGGAACTACGCGACTAGCCCTTCCTTTACATCTGTCAGTAAGCGTACATCATTCCCAATGAGTAGGATATCACCCACATCCTATAGAAGGAAAGCTATTGAGTTGTTGATGATTTTCTTGAAGGCACAATGTGAAGGAACTCTATTTACAAAGAACCTTTGAGTGGAAGCGGATCGTCCAAATCCCATTGTGATGAACGCATACATTTACAGTCATATAAGAACAGATTATGCATAAAACTAAATTACAGCATGCTTTCGAAATAAAAACAAAGGATCAAGAGACTATACCTTTGAAGAACCGTTCTTCAAGTAATCCCTCGATCTAACTCATTCACAAACGCGTTGAACAAGTCACGAACTCTCCTCGAACAGTAGCAAGTAAAAACTCGATCTTCGAACCTACTTGGACACTACCACTTAGTGTCCTTGGTATTCTCAGTGTGAGAATCCAGAAGTGGTAAGCTCTGGCTAATTTTGGTTATAGGAAAAGTTTGGAGTTGGAGGAGGAAGACGATCGAGTAGAAATAATGTAGTCGTGCAAACGACGAAGTCTATTGAATAGACAATGTTACCCGATTGTTTAGTCTCTCAAGTAATCATGTAGATACTCAATCGCTTACTCGATGGTGAATTCTGATCACATCTTTTGTTGAATAAATTAAAACCATTTTATCCAACTTTTGCCACAAAACTAAATAACTCCCCACAAAGGGTGGTTATAGAGAAAAAAGAGTTAATTATCAAATAATTAATAAATCATAAATAAATATGATAACTAACTTATCATATTATATTTATAACCTATAGTTTTAATATTGCATCATATACAATATATATATAAACAATAGTTCTTTTTCTCTATTTTATGGCATTTAATATAAATCATATTTATATTAAATTTAATAACTATGAATCTTATTCATAGAAAATATATTTGAATCATATTCAAATATTTATTCCTCCAAACATACAATAATGTATCAAATACATTATATCAATCATATCATATATAAATGAATGAATTTAGTTATATCATATATAATTAAATTCTTTCTTATTAATTTGAACATTTAAAATTAACCCAAAAAATGATTCTAAACTTAAATCCATTGAGCTACCAAAGGGATCTTATGGATCTGTAGCTGGAAGCTCCAACCATAAGTGAATAACTAATTAAACTCTTTAATTACATTATTCACCATTCATTAACTGCCTGACACTTAACTAAAGACCGACAGCTGCACTCTTCACACTATAGATATATTTTTGTATCTATTGGATATAACCAATCAACAGTACGATGACACTTCACAAATTGCTCGTAAGTACAGATTGACCAAATTACTGTTTTGCCTCTATAGTTATATCTAACTCCTTAAGTACCACTGATCCCTCTAATGAATAATAGATTCTAGTCCCACTATGACTAAACCCCTCTCAGGCCAAGAGAGGGTGTGGCGCCACATTGTTCAAGACCTGGAATCAACCCTTAACGGAGCAATTTATCTACTTACCCCTACTTTGAGGAATGAGTGAATTCCATCTTGTGTAGTTGAGTTCTCAACTCTCCAATAAGACGAATCCCAAAATAGTAGGCTTGTTGAGTCGGCGATCTGGCCACTCTCACCCATGCAAATCAAAGGACTGTCTTCATAGGCAGGAGTTCACAACTCCTCAGGATTAAGGTCATGTTACCTATGGTAATCCTAGTGAAATGAAAGTCTCAATTATGAACGGCGTTATATAACAAGACAAACATTTCGTGGTTCGGTCTTATACAAACTCCTTTGTATAAAATATCCCCGCTCGCATGTCTAATACATGAGTGATCGGGATTAGATAATTTATAGCACTTTACAAAATTTGTAACACCTACAAAGCGAGCCACACTCGTAATTTCACCAAGATAAGGTACTCAGCCTTATCCATATACTATAGACCATTTAGGTTATCACTTAAACAAGATCCACTTGTATGTCCCTACATACATGTTTAAGTTAGAATGATAACCATAGATCATAGTTTATTGGTTTGTAGAAATGCAACTAAAATATCATATATTTCATAGACAGAAGTGAATAAAATAACATATATTATAAATCATAGAATGTTTGTTCATACAAGTGTTACAAAGTAGAGGACCCTAGGAGATTAAGGCATCAACCCAACACAATGCTCATCAAAATTTTGATTAAAGCCATTAGACTTGATTGCACTATCAAATCCTATATATGAAGATCGAGACGTTTGTTTCAGTCCATAAGTGGATAGATTAAGCTTGCAAACCTTTTGTTCTCGACCTTGTTCAATGAATCCCTCTGGGTTAGTCATGTAGATTGTCTCTTCGAGATTATCATTCAAAAAGGTAGTCTTGACGTCCATTTGCTATATCTCATAATTATAATATGTGGTGTGGATAAGAAAATTTAAATAGACTTTAACATGACAATAGGTGATGAAGTTTCATAGTCTATTCCCTCCACCTGGGAACATCTTCCATTTTTTGATTCATGGCCTTGATCCATTCATCCTTGTCAACATCTTCCATTACTTTCTTGTAAGAGAATGGATCCTCATTACCATTATCAGATATCATGTTTTGGGCTTCATTTAAATCCACGCAACGAATAGGTGGATTCACAACCCTCCCACTATGTCGAGGTAATTTGAACTCTTAAGACAGATTAGCCTGGATGAATCGACGTCAACAACTCTTGTTGATGTACTAATCTCCTCAATAACTTTTGTGATGTCTTAGTATTATCATTAGAAGTCGTTCTTAAAACTATTTTGCTTCGTGGTTTGTGGTCCCTTATATGGTCTCCCGTAAAGAAAGTAGCATTTTTTGAAACAAACACTTTATTTTCCTTTGGATCAAAGAATTATCCACCTCTCATTTCCTTGGGGTAGGCTACAAATAGGCATACTTACGAATGAAGTTCCAACTTTTTGAAATTTTTCACAAGCATATGGGTTGGACATTCCCAAATCCTGAAGTGATGTAAACTACCTTTATGACCTCTCCACAATTACAAAGGTATTTCAGAAACACTCTTGGATGGAGCGTTGTTCTAAATGTAAACAGCAGTCTCCAACTGCAAATCCCAAAAACGAGTCAGGAAGTTGAGCATAGCTCATCATAAACCGAACCATGTCTAACAGGGTTCTATTTCTTCTTTCTGATACACAATTCTGCTATTTTATTCCTTGAACTTTTCAAATGTTTTAGACTTTTGCTGCATTAGGTAAAGATACCCATATCTTGAATAATCATCTATGAAAGAGATGAAATATTCATACCCTTCCTCTTGCTTTTACATTCATCGGATCACAAAGATTTGAATGTATAAGCTCCAAGGACTCTTTGGCTTTATAACCTTTTTCAGTAAAAGGTCTTTTTGTCCGTTACCGAGGAAAATAAGTTAATGAATTTTCAAAACTTTATTTTGACATGATTCAATATTTTCTTTACCAATGATGAAAAAAACCTTTAATTTCCATTTTTTGGAAAAGCATTAATCTCTCTTGCAAGAGAAACCATCTCTTTAACAATTTGAAAATGAAACTTGGGTAAAAAGGAAAAATAGAATGTTTTACATTTTATTTAATCTATGAAATAGTGTATAAATTCTATGAAATGGAATGAATGAGTTCAAAATTAAATTACTAATACTGAAAACAAAAATAAAACATACAAATTTTTGTTTTCGTTGTTAGATGGAAAAGTTTAAAATTAAAAAAAAAAAAAATACAAAACTTTTTTTCGGGAGAAGTATAAAATTGGATAATAAAAGTTAAAAATATCAACAAAAAAAAATGCAAAATGCAAATTGTAACCACCCAACCTTTCTAGAACTCTCTAACATAGGTCCTTTCTCATAAATACATAATTACATTCAAAATATTTTGACCAATAAAGTGGAATTCATATAAACAATGATGACTATCTCAAATCAATTTATTAAATGATAAATAAATAATATATTTAATCGGGGTCAAAACATCAAAATAGTATATCTAACAATAAATTTCAAAATTTCAAAACATTCAAATAACTATACGTGGACTGAGAGGAAGCGATTTCTTTTATCCCCATATGGCTCTGTCATGGGTCTCATCTGCCACTTGTTGACCTGTTTCTATCATTACCTAAAAAACATAAAGTAAGAAAAGGGTGAGTATAAAAATACTCAATAAGTAGCTCCACTAGCAAGGTCAGACCATGCATTTATATCCTATAAATGCAAACATGTAGGTGAACAAACACAAATTATAATTAACCACTCATAGGTAGTTATCTAGTGAATGGTTTAACCCATCCTAATACGAAGCTGTGACATGGTGTGAACCCATTAGTCCACGGAGCTGTAACATAATTTTGAACTCATCAATTTACGGAGCTTTAATAAAATTTGAACTTGTAAGTTCACAGAGCTGTAATATAGTTGTGAATTCGTTAGTTCACGGAGCTGTAATGTATTTGTGAACTCGCCAGTTCAAGGAGTTGTAATGTTGTCATGAACTCGTTGGTTTATAGAAATGTAATGTAATGATGTTAGGAGGGTAGTTGACGCTATCATTACATGGCATCTATCATAGCATTCATAATAGTCACACCATAAATAAAAACATAGTATATGTCTTACGGTCCCCAACATAAAAGTATATGTAAATAACATCGTGCTCATAAATCGACTCTATTCGTGTCATGCTTATCAATGTTAAAGGACAAATAAAACAATATCATGCTCATGGAACGGTTCCAATCATGTCATGCTTCTAAATTTCATCCAAACAATTGAAATAAAATGCTACGGTCTAGGTCGTCTGGCTTGAGGTGATTCATATAGTAAGATCACTTACCTCAAATTGCAAGTTCATATATTGTTCTCCAATCAAATAGTTGATGTAAAATAAATAGTATAAACTAGAACCTAGAGCACAAAAATGCATACCCAATGGGTACCCAAAACAAATTCAAGAAATCACTGAAACCTTACCCAAAATCCAAGACTCCGACGAAACCAAAGCAAAATCTGGTGATGCAACAACTTAACGGTAGGGATAAGACCCACTGTAAGGCAGCAGCGGATTCCTCGGTGGAAACCAAAGCACGACAAAGGATCTGTAGAGAACACGAACTGGCTGTAGAATAGGGCGAACTGTTGGATAATTATCAACATTTTTCAAGAAGCTTATTTATTATTAAGAAGTTTCTTGGAGACAATTTTAGGCCATTGGATCTTACATGTTGTCCAAGATCAACTCATGGCCATTAGATCTTTCACATCTCCTCAAGACAATTGAAGCCATTAGATCATTCACATCTATCAAGAACAATTTAGAGCCATTGGATTTGCTTGATTTCCAAGTTTCTTTGGGCTTTAAATAGGTGAGAACTCATGGTTGCCAAACCATCCCAAAACTCTAGTAAATAAGTGAGATAAAATAGAGAGAGCTTCTTCCTATAAGAGAGCTTGGTGTTCCTCTAAAAGAAAGAAAGTTTGTAACTCCTATTTTCATATAGTGGAATTTTTCTATCCTTGCCCATGGGTTTTACCCTAAATTGTTTAGGGATTTTTGATAACAGGCAGAAATGCACGTTATCATAGTGCTAAAGTCTTAAACAATGTTGGATTGCGTTGATAGAATATGTTAAATTGCGTCCATTAAGCATAAATTCTATAATATTGCGGTCGCATGCGTCCAATGCATTAGAGCAGTTGATCTTTATATTTTTGTACAGAATAATGCGTTAACGTAATGCAAAGAATGCGATCATAGGAATACATTGATCGAGCACAACTTCATCGCAAGACTTTGCGTTGATCGTGCTCGCAAACTTTCACCCAAGAAGAATTACCGTAACATGGTGGGCGCATCCGGACGAAAGGACAATTAAGATCGATGGGACAGAAAGTTGACGACAGTCGAATCCAAATTAAGTTGACAGCCGATAACGGTCACAAAGTACATCTAGCTTTATCGGTGACAATTATCCAGTGCGTCAGTCAGGAATTAAAGCTATCCCATTTGTACAACCAGGAGAGAGAAGCCGCCTTTCACCTTTGATGCCCTATAAATACCAAGTGCATTCTTCAGAGAAGGGGTTAAGCAGTCGATTACTTCACTTCACTTTACAAGTTCACACCTCTGTTCATAGTTTTCTTTTCCATTTTACGGCGGAGCTAGAGAAGAGTGGTGACATCGGAGATCGTCCAAGGCGGCTCAAGAGAGAACCTTGGGGTATAAGAGCAGAGAGTGGGTTGACTCTCGCGAAAGCGAGAATATCTTTAGAGCACGAGTAGAATAGTGTAACGCCTGGTGGCAAGAAATTGCTCCAGGCTCTTTACTATACTTGCATTGTTATTTTGTACTTCATCTTATATCTATTCAATGGAAGTTCTATTTCTACATCTGCTCACTCTCTTAATACGCATGAGTAGCTAAACTAGTTGAATGGGTTGAAAAGAACTAAGCTAACATGATCTAGGAAGTTCATTGCTTGCGATTGTCTTGTTTTATGTTGTGCAAAATACCCCTTTAGAGTTACTCGAGAGAGAATCTAAAGAAAGAACCTAATGTCTCGAGAGAGCTAGGTTAGAATCTAACTTGAAAGAGTAGGATTAGGCTTGCATAAACAAGAGATAAGGACTTAGAGATAAGCTCTGTTTGTCAACTTGCATCGCATGCATCCTAAGAATAGGAGTGATATTATGTGGTCGCATATTTGTATGAATGTCATGTTGTCATCGCATAAATAGAGATAGAGGTTTATGTGTAACCCTATAGACTTATCGCATATTTATCGCATGCGTTTTAGCCTTAGAAGTCGTGGCATTCACGCCGAGAGGTGATTTACTATTGTATGCATGTTGCACGATCACAAAACATGAACGCATCCTAGGGAGTGTTAGCCGAAACCCTTCTCAACCCGTTCACCTTATATTTTTCGTATTTCTCGTTTACCAACTCTTTTCAAACTCTGTCACATTTATTATTATTTTCATCAATGCAACAACCACCCAACACTTGTTTATTTCACTGGTTACCGCAAGTTTTCATAAAAATCTCCAACGCAACTATTTTCACAAGTCCCTGTATTCGACTCTAGACTTACCAGGAAACTCAGAGGAATTTACACTTGGATTTCTCTGGGGAAATTTGAGTGCACAACACTATCCATCAACACATATCATCCATATTTTCCACACCTCATAAATTCAAGCACCAGTTTTCCACGTAAAACCCCTTTGTGTTATTCTCTCATTTCTTCTTCTTCATTATTATTATTCTCAATCTACTTTAGTTGCAATTTTGTGTGTTAATATCTGCTTATCGTATGCTCTATGGTTGCCGCTAATAGTGGATCCTCCACATCAGAAAATAAGTAAGATATTTTCACCCAAATTCAAAGGCAAGATCAAGAATTGTTTATCTTTCATGAAGGAAGTAAGGACAACAAAGTTCAAGATTGAGAAGTTTAACAAAATTAATTTCTCATTGTGGAAGTTGAAGATGAAGGTTTTCTTGAGAAAAGATAATTGCTCTATAGCCAACGGCGAGAGGCCGACGGAGATCATAAATGATAACAAGTAGAATGTGATGGACAATAATGTTATGCCAAACATTCATATAACATTAGTTGATAATGTACTATTGAGCATTGAAGAGAAGAAAACCGCAAAGGAGATTTGAGATCATCTCACAAAATTGTATGAAACCAAATCACTTCACAACAAGATCTTCCTTAAGAGGAAGTTATATACTCTTCAATTGTTAGAATTAACGTCAATGACAGAACATATGAACACTTTCAATACTCTATTTTCTCATCTCACATCATTGGGTTATAAAATAGAGTCAAATGAACGTGCTCAACTTCTACTTCAGAGTCTTCTTGATTTGTATGATCAACTTGTCATCAATTTTATAAATAATGTTCTCACAACCTATATAAGCTTTAATGAAATTGCAGCTGCTACCATGGAAGAGGAAAATCGGCATAAGAACCAAAAAAATAAGTTGGTAAGTTCACAGCAAGCAGAAGCCATGACAAGAGGCAGATCAACGGAACGTGGCTCAAGTGGGAGCAAAAATCAAGGAAGTTCAAAATCATGAAGTAAGAAGAATATGAAGTGCTACAATTATGGAAAGAAGGGGCATCTGAAGAAGGAATGTCAAAACATAAACAAGAAAGATTCTAATCGTTAGGGAAATATAGCAAGCATCTTCAATGAAAGTGGTACATTGTCCTATGAAGCAGTTAGGGTTGGCAATGGGGCCGGGGTGGGGCGAGGCGGGGGAGCGTCTCTCGTCCCCAGCCCCGTGGGGGAAATTCACCGCTATCCCCACCCCTATAGCGAGGACGGGGTAGGGATCATCATCGGGGAACGGGGTCCCCGCGAGAGCCCCCATTCCCCTGTTTCCTGCGAGGAATACCCCTACCATATTCAATTTAGGCCTTTTTTTTTTTTTTTAGTTTTAATTAAGTTTGAGGCTTGGCTTCTTCAGCTTAGAGTTAGAAATTAGATATTCTAATATGGATGCCGATCCAACACTATACATTATAAACATATATATAATAAATTATTATATATATTATAAATATTATTTATAAAGATAATAAATGTATTAAATCGGGCGTAGGGATAATCGGGGTTGAGGTCGGTCGGAGGATGTTGGCAGTGGTTATACCAATCTCGTCCCGCTCACGTCTCGGACGGGGCCCCAAAAATTTTTTCCAGTTTGACCCCATCCCTGATCAAACTGGGGATTCCCCGCCCTGATCGAGTGAGTCCCCGTGGGGAATTTTGCCACCCCTAAAAGCAATGACAACTATGGAAGGCAGAAAAAGAATGGTTGATGTATAGTTCTTCGACTCAAGAGCCACTTATCACATGTCCTCTCGTTGAGAATGATTTCATCATTATGAAACTGCATCAAGAGGATCTGTCTTCAGTTGTAATGATCATGCCTTGAAGATTGTCGGTATTGGAACTATTAAATTGAAGTTTCATGATAATACAATTCACACGATTCAACAAGTGCGACATGTAGAAGTCCTGAAGAAGAACTTGCTCTTATTAGGTTAACTTGATGACCTTGATTGCAAGGTTGTAGTTGAGAAGGGAATCATGAAGGTGATTCAAGGTGCACTAGTACTTATGAAGGGAAGAAAGGTGGATGCAAATTTGTACATGTTGGAGGGAGAAACTTTGCAAGAAGGAGAAGTATCAGTTCCTTCAAGTAGTCCAAGTGAAAATCTTTCGACGATGCAGCATCAGAAACTTGGGCACATGTCTGAACAAGGATTAAAAGTTCTTGCAGAGCAGAATCTACTCACAAGGCTTACTAAGGTATCTATACCCTTATGTGAGCATTGTGTTACAAGTTGAAGGAACTTTATACAAAGAGAACAAGTGAGCAGAAGCAAGATTGTTCCAAACCCCATTGTGACAAAACATACACATTTACAATCAAGTAGGGGATTTATGGAAACCATTGAATTCGGAAAACATCACTTATGCATAAAATCTAAACTACAACACGATTCATAGAATTAACACTAAGGACCAAGTGAACTTACCCTTGAAGAACTTTTCTTCTCGTTCCCCTTGATCTAACTGTACAAACGTTTAATAACACGAATGTCACACCTCAGCAATCTCCTCGAACAGTAATAAATAACACTCAACCCTTAAACAGCAAGCAGACACCACCACGAGGCTACCTTGGTATTTTTGGTGTGAGAATCCAAGAGTTGTGAGCTCTATATGAATTTGGTAGAGGGAATGAGGAAATGACAGATCGTATAGACAATTGAGTAAGTGGGAGAAATCTGGAGTCTACCATATAAACTAAGTACTCATAGCAAACGAGTGTCTATCGTATAACAAACTCGATCCCCCAACAAGGCGACCTTGGTATTCTCGGTTTGAGAATCCAGAGGGTGGGGTCTGTTCGGACTTGGATTGAGGCAGACGAAGGAGGAAACACCGATCGTGTACACGACTGGGCAAGTTGGAGATGACAGAGACTTATCGTAAAATTCGATGCCCAATCGTCTAGACAAAGCTATGCGATCGTCTAGCAAAAGCTGTGCGATCGTTTATCTCATCGTTTAGCTCGATTTGTCGNGATCGTTTATCTCATCGTTTAGCTCGATTTGTCGCCTACAGATACTACACGATCGTTTACTTTGGGCAAGCGGTTGTCTAGTAAAACTATGCGATCGTTTAGTAAATACTGCACGATTGTATAGCTCACCACTGCACGATCATTTAGCTCGTCCTAACTGTCGTTTAGTAAATCTATATTTACTTGATGACTACCGTGAGATCCTTTTTTACCGAAAGAAATCTCCAAAACTTTTATGAAAACTTCTCAATAGTTTGTAAAATCTCACTAAAATCAAGGAAAACATTTTCCTTTTAAACTCATGGTTACCATGAATCCAATAACCATCCACTCATTTGGTTATTAAAGAAAAAGAATTAACTATCCAATAATTAATATTATTATAACTATAAATGATAACCAACTTATCATACTATATTATAACCTATAGTTTTAATATTTCATCTCATGAAACATATAAACCATAGTTCTTTTTCTATTCCATGGTACATAATGTAAATCTCATTTACATCAATCCTCCACTAGATGTATCTCATACATCAAACCGATTATATCATATATAATCAAAATACCTTTTGTCAATTTGAACATTTCAAATCAACACCAAGAATTGATCCTCAACTGAATCCATTGAGCTACCAAGGGGTCCTCATGGACCTATAGCTCAAAGCTCCAACGGTACGTGAATAACTGACTAAACTATTTAGTCACGAGATCAACCATCCGTTAACTACCAGGCACTCCACTAAAGACTAACAGTTGAACCCTCCTTACCACAGATATATTATGTGTTCATCTTAGCCAATCAGCAGTGCGACAACTCTTCACAGATCGCTCATAAGTACAGCTGGGCCAATAATTGTTATGCCCCTGTAGTTACATCTGTCTCCTTAAGTACCACTGATCTCTATAATGAACATAAGTCATAGTCGTACTATGACTAATTCTTCTCTTCCAAAGAGAAGTTGTGGCCACTATGTTCAAGCCTCAGAATCAGCCCTTAAAGGAGCAATCTCTCTACTTATCCCTGCTTTGGGAAAGGAGTGAATTCCATCTCGTGGATTGAGTTCCCAGCTCCAAGATCAGACAAGTACCCAAAAAGGTAGGCATGTTGAGTTGGCAATCTGGCCACTTTCACCCATACTAATTAAAGGACCATCCTTAAAGACAGGAGTTCCCAAAACACTCAGGATTGAGGTTGTGTCACCTATGGTCGTTTAGGTGAGATGTAAGTCTCTAATATCAACGGCATTATATACAGAGTCTAATCATCTCATGGTCCAGGTCTTGTACAAACTCTTTGTATAGGATACTTCTGCTCGTACGTCTCCACATGAATGGTTAGGATCTACCATCTATAGTAGTTTACAACACTTGCAAACCTCTATAAAGCGGGCATATCCACAGTGTCACCAGGATCAGGTATCCCACCTTAATCCTTATACTACATACCTATTTAGATCATCATTTTAGGCATGATCCACTTGTATATCACATATACACGCTTAAGTTCACATAAGATAACCAAGGAGCTTTGTTTATTGGATATGAGTAAATGCCAGAATTAAATAACAATTATTTTATTCATTAAACAATGTGTACCTTTACAAAACAACAAGATTCAAGGAGAATTAGGACACCAATCCTAACAATCTCCCACTTGTCCTAATGACTCGGTAGACTAATAATGTACAATACAATATAAAAAAGTACAATATATAATAAACTAGGGAATACCTCAGTATCATCTCTCAATTGCCCTAGACGAGATGTCGCATGTCCCGTAGACCTAAACTCTCGAGGTGACCCTCGAAAACTTTAACCGTGAGGGCCTTTGTAAAGGGATCAGCAACGTTATGCTCCGATGCGATCTTCGTGACTATCACATCACTGCGATGCACAATCTCCCTGATCAGGTGATATTTCCGTTCTATGTGCTTACCACGACAATGACTCCGAGGCTCCTTAGAATTTGTCATAGCCCTACTGTTATCACAATATAGAGTGATAGGAAAATCCATATTTGGAATTACTTCCAAATCTGAAAGGAAATTCCTCAGCCAAATAGCCTTCTTAGTTGCTTCATAAGACGCTACGTATTCTTCTTCCATAATGGAGTCCGCGATGCATCCTTGCTTAATGCTTCACCAGACTACAACCCCTTCATTCGGAGAAAACACTGACCTTGATGTCGATTTGCAAGAATCTTTATCAGTCTGAAAGGGGGGGGGGGGGAGTTCGTTATCCTATAAGAATAAGATCCTTATCTCCATACATAAGCATGTAGTCCTTCGTTCTCCGAAGATACTTGAGGATCGTCTTGACTGCCATCCAGTGATCAAATCCTGGATTGGACTAATACTGACTGACAATCCCTACTGCATAGCAAATGTCAGGTTGAGTACATAACATTGCACACATCAAGCTTCCTACAACAGAAGCATAGGGAATCCGTCTCATCTTCTCAACCTCTTGAGGTGTCTTAGGTCATTGATCCTTCGACAAAACGATTCCATGCCTGAAGGGTAACAAACCTCTCTTGGAATCCTGCATTCTATACCTGATCAACATTTTATCAATGTACGATGCTGCAGACAGGGCTAACCATTTGTTCTTGCGATCTCGAATATTCTAGATCCCAAGAACATACTTTTCCTCACCCAAATTTTTAATTTGAAACTGGGCAGCTAGCCACTTCTTAATGTCAATCAGATACCCTACATCATTTCGAATGAGTAGAATATCATCCACATACAGTACTAGGAAAGCTACTGAGCTGTTGATGATCTTCTTTAAACACAAGGCTCATCAACGTTCTGATCAAAGCCAAATGATTTGACAGTAATGTCAAATCTGATATTCCAAGATCTAGATACTTGTTTTAGCCCATAAATGTACCTATTAAACTTGCAAACTCTTTGCTCTTGATCTGAAACTACGAACCCCTCTGGTTGAATCATATAGATGGTCTTCTTAAGATTACTATTAGGAAAGGCAGTTTTGACGTCCATTTTCCATATTTCATAATCATAAAATGTGGCTATGGATAGGAGAATCCTGATAGACTTCAGCATGACAACAGGTGAGAAAGTTTCCTCATAGTCAACTCCCTCAACCTGGGTATAACCCTTTGCCACGAGTCTAGCTTTAAAGGTTTGCACCTTTTCATCTACACCTCTCTTTCGCTTAAAGATCCACTTACACCCAATAGGTCTTACCCTATAATGTGGATCAACAAGCTCCCAGACGTTATAAAAGTACATAGACTCCATTTCCTGGTTCATGGCCTTAGCCCATTTATCTTTGTCAACATCCTTCATTACTTTCTTAAAAGACAATGGATCCTCGACCTCATCATTCATAATGATGTTTTGGGCTTCAGTCAAACCCATGTAGCGATTTGGTGGGTTCATAACCTCCCTATTAAGGCAGTCTCAACTCTTAAGCTTGTTGACTAGACGTTCCGACCTCAACAACTCTTGTTGATCTGCAGACCTGTTCAACAACTCTTGTTGCTCAGCAGTCTCAGTCTCACTAGAGATCTCACGTAAAATGAGCTTACTTCATGGCTTATGATCCCTCGTGTGGTCTTCTTCCAAGAAGATAGCATTTGTGGAAACAAATACTTTGTTCTCACTCGGATCATAGAAGTATCCTCCTCTCGTTTCCTTGGGGTAACCTACAAAGAGGCAAACCCTCGAACACGATTCCAACTTCTTTGGGTTAGTCGCTAGCACATGTGCCGAATAGCCCAAAATCCTAAAGTGGCGTAAACTACCTTTACAGCCTAACCATAACTTAAAAGGTGTTTTAGAAACACTTTTTGAGAGAATGTTGTTCAGAATATAACATGTAATCTGCACTGCATAACCCCAAAATGAGTCTGGAAGATTAGCATAACTCATCATAGATCGAACCATGTCTAACAAGGTCCTATTTCTCCTTTCTAATACACCATTCTGCTGAGGTATACCAAGGGTCGAAAGTTAGGACGTAATCCTATATTCTATCATATAGTTCTAGAATTGAAGGTCCATATACTCCTTGAACTTGTCAAGGGCTTCAGACTTACTATGAATTAGGAAAAGATATCCAAACCTTGAATAATCATCTATGAAAGAGATGAAATATTCATACCCACCTCGAGCTCTAACATTCATCGGACCACAGAGGTCTGAATGTACAAGCTCAAGGCTTCTTTGGATCTGTAACCTTTTCCAGTAAAAGGTTGTTTGGTCATCTTGCCTTCGAGGCATGATTCACATACTGGCAAGGAGTTTTCTTTTAAAATCTTTAGAAGTCCACTTTGAACCAATTTCTCAATCCTATTGATGTTGATGTGACCTAACCTTAGATGCCAAAAATGGCCATTTTCATTTGGAGAAACCTTTGGTCTTTTTGCTGTTGTTGCCGTACTGAACATTTCAACATTAAACAAGGCTTTTATGACTAACGACCTTACTACATATAAGTTATTTTCTAATGAACCTAACAAATCTCTATTCCATTCTTGAAAATAAACACATTATTCTCAGAAAAGGAGACGGTGTAGCCTTGTTCAATGAGACAAGAAATCGAGATTAAGTTCCTCTTAATATGAGGAACTACAAAAACATTATCCAATAACAAATAATGTGTCTTATCAACAAATAACTTCAATCTGCCTACAACTTTCAGCTGAAACAACCTTACCATTACCGACTCGAAAAGTCATCTCTCTCTGTGGCAATGTTTTCCAGGAACTGAATCCTTGGTAAGAGGAATTGGCATGATTGGTAGCACCTGAATCAAAGATCTAGGCAGAATCATCATTCTCTACCATACTTGTCTCCAAGACTAATAAATCATATATACTGTCTTGTCTCCTCTTTTGGAGAGTAGTGGGATGGAGGTCATTTTCCACGAAATTTGTTTCACACGATTCTTTCCACTGTATATAATCGGTCATTTTTAAAAGCTTTAGACGAAAATACTAACGAGTTGCTGAAAAGAAAAACACATTGACCTGTGTTAGGTTTTAAGCAAATATCCATTGTAAAAAACAACATCCAATAAGGTTTTAGCAAAACTAACATAAACCCCGTGTGACATCTAGTTTTGCAATAACGCTTCAAAGGTTTAGGACAAAAGCTGCCGAAGAGTGGTCAGTTATCCCTCCTCTGAATTGAGAAGTTCTCAACCAGTCATTAATACCAGAACAACTCTTGTTCCTATAATGACAAGCCATCATTGATTTGGCCAAGAGATCATTAACTTACTTAACAATCTCCCGTAAGTGTGACCCGACATTTTAAGCCCTAGAGGTCCGAAGGCCAATTCGAAGGGAAAAAATCCGATTGGGGCAAAACCTAAAGCGACCCTGTCCATTTCTGGAGTTCACCTTGATATTGACCAACTGCACAAAACCCATTTGAAGGGGGACGCTCCAAAGGCAACACGAGGGAGTACAAAATGATCTCACGGTGTGAACCAATGATAGAGACTATAGGACGCGTTGACACACACCCTTCACCCATTTACTATAAACACTCTCTCTATTCACTTTGATATTGACTCATGCAAACACCATCTGAAGAGGGATGCATCCTGGGCACCACGAGGCCAAGCATGAATCTCATGGCGTGAACATACAGGGAGAAATGTGAGTAGAATCATAGATATATCTGATATACCTCTTCCTTCCACTGAGTATTTTATAACCTAGGGTTTAGCTTACTTAGAAAAAAACACAGGATTTTAACTGACTTTTAGGTTTTCCCAAGAGTAAATTTTACCTTGGATAGCGAAACAACTTTTGATCATCATCCATTAAACTCTTTAACGGAGTCTTTGACCAAATCGTCGCATGTTTGTTGAAAATCTATCTAATTTACCTTTCCAAGTAGGTTCCCAGGTAGGGGTGTTACGTTTCCGTCAACTTAAGAACCCCAGCCTAGCCAGAACTAACCTTAGACAAAAGGTCCCTTATAGATAGGTTTACAATAAATTTAATCTTTTATCCAACCAATTTAATCCTATTAAACCGATTTTAAAAGATTAATCTAGGTTACTAAAATCTTTTGAACCGCTTGAACTTAGATCTATCTAAATCCAATTTTAAAACCCTTTTAAAAAACATGAGTTCACCCTAAGTCCGCATGCAACTCTGATTTATTGATTTTAGATCTAATTTCCTTTATAACAATTATAAATGGAAACAACCACCACAATGCTAAGCTAACATTTGCAAGGCATTCAAAACGCTTATAAACAACCTACGTGTCATGCTCAATGCATTGTCCATTCATTGCTACTTCTTTTATATAACACTTACACAAAACAACAATGAAACAAGCAAAACATGCTTCCATTCACCCTTAGACTATAACACTTATAATAAAAGGATGATTCATGATAATGCTCACTGCATGCAAAATATAACTCTTATAATTCATGATGCAGGCACATGCTTTCAAGTAATTTCTTCATGCAATATTATAACATTTATAATACATGATGCATGAATAATTGCACAACCTAAGGTGGCTTTTTAACTATATGACAAACACTTTGGCATATAAGTACCATACATCACATGTATAAGCAATAAAAGTTGATGAACCGGGTGAAATTGCCTTAAAAACACAAAAGGAAAGCTAATTATTACAAAGACAAGGAGGTTCCGATTCAAATAGGCGAACAAGGTCTTGAATTGCTCGGGCAAAGCATCGCTTCTCCAACCATCATGTACTAAGCACCCTGCGATTATCTAGACGATAAAACAAACACTTTGCTCTATCATTTACTAGCACTCCCAGAGTTTAACGATGATCTAGCATTTACTACACGATCGTTTAGAAAAATCCAAATGATTCTTTAGCTATTACTATACGATCGTGTACCTTTACTAAGCGATGAAGCATGAAGTACACGATCGCTTAGCGCGCTCCACAAAATGCCCACCTTCCGCGATCGTCTAAACGACTACGATGCCACAAAGCACCATCGCCTAAGAGATCGCTTAGCAGCGACTCTGTATCGCATTCGCGTGATCGCATAGGTAGTAACTAAGTGATGAAGCTTGCTAACTACACGATCGCCTAGCACGTGCCTTCTACTAAACGATGAGTATCGCATGCTCCCACTAAGATCGTTTACCTCCAGGGCCTATGCGATCGGGCAACCAAAGCTACGCGATATGGTAAACAATTTACGCCATCAATTAACATTAGCTAAACGATCATTTAGAAAATATTATACCATCGTCTAGAAAAATATAAACGATCGCTTATTTAAATCCCAACAATCGTCTACCTAAGGCTACACGATCCGACCAACACTTGGTCTTCTTTTTTGTTGAGAACCGCATCTCCAAGCGTCGAAACTTTATTACGAATGACTTGACGAACTCAAACTTTTTGAATTACAGACTCGATTGCGATGTTAATTTGCCCAATAACACAGGGGTCCTTGCAATTAACACTTTGTAATACCGAAAGCTTAAACAAAAAGGCAATTTAAACCCGAAACATTCATCAATGCAACCACAAATGTAGAAAACGATTAACTACAAATGCAGAAACCCACCGCGACTGTAAAATGCGTTCAATTTAGATCTGTATTTCGGAATATTAGAGAACCTAGCTCTGATAGCAATTGAAGGAAATTAGATTCGAGATTTCCATGAGCAGCAGAAACAAGATTATTCCAAATCACAATGATGATTGAACAATACATTTACAGCCGACTTCAAAACAAGCAGTTATATAATTAATTCAGTAATTATAGCATGAATAACTCAAATGAATAAAGAGAAAACTCTACGCACATTTGAAGATGCGTTTCCACGCTCTGTTGCGCATGAACGCTCGAACAATAGTAACCTCAAATGCTCGATCTACACGATCGCAACACAGCACGAACTCTTCGCGCTCATCCTCAACGATTGCCTCGATCATGAAAACCTCAGCAATAGCACAAACGACCTCCACAAAACCTCGATGGTGTCGAGTTGAGTATGACACCACCAACAAGGCGACCTTAGTATTCTTGGTGTGAGAATCCAAAGAGTGGCTATGCTCAGACTTGGATTGAGCAGACGAAGGAGGAAACACCGATCGTGTACATGACTGGGCAAGTGGGAGATGCCATAGACCTATTGTATAGGTCGATGCTCTATCGTTTAAATAAAGTTATGCAATAGTAAAAGTTGTGCGATCGTTTATGCCCAATCATTTACATGACTGGGCTTGGTCTGTCGCCTACAGACACTACACAATCGTTAACTTTGGGCAAGCGATCATCTAGTAAAACTATGCGATCATTTAGTAAATACTACACGATCGTATAGCTTGCCACTTCACGCTATGGTCATTAAGGTGAGATGTGAGTCTCTAGTATTGATGGCATTATATACAGAGTCTAGTCATCTTGTGGTCCAGGTCTTATACAAACACTTTGTATAAGACACCCCCGCTCGCACCTCTCTACATGAATGGTTAGGATCTACCATCTGTAGTAATTTACAACACTTGTGATCCTCTACAAAGTGGGCCGTATCCGTAGTGTCACCAGGATTAGGTATCCCACCTTAATCCTTATACTACAGACCTATTTAGGTTATCACTTAAGGTATGATCTACTTGTATATCACATATACATGCTTAAGTTTACATAAGATAACCAAGGAGCTTTGTTTATTGGATATGAGTAAATGCCTGAATTAAATAACAATTATTTTATTCATTAAACAATGTGTATCTTTACAAAACAATGAGACTCAGGGAGAATTAGGGCACTAATCCCAACAACAAAAACATTCAAGCATTTTTCATGACAAAAATTTCTAGATTTTCACTCAAAATATTAACTCACCCGAAGCATGCTTCGCCTGCCCCCAACTTAAAACTTATTCATTGTCCTCAGTGTATAATAATGTTTTAACTAGAGCTAAGGACAAAAGGAAAAAGGGGCAAGAGGAAACAAAAAAACTTCCTTGGATTTTTGTGCATAAGTATGAATATTTGAAATCATTCCTTTAACACCCAGGATTGTGATTCCTAAGAAGAAAAGTAAATGAAGTAGGCCTCTCTTTAATTAAAAAGGGAAAAAAAGAGAAACAAAACAAAACAAAGAAAAGAGAAGAAAGCAAAAGAAAATCGAACTCCTGATTGCCGCCAGGTAGCGCAACATTTAACATCTTTTGCTTGATGCCTAGTGATACGGCTCAAGAGATAAAAGGTGAAGTCAACATGAACCTTGAGCAAACAACGTTGACTTCTCCTTCATTTAAAATTTTAAGGCAGTGCTCGTTCACTTTGAACTTCTTCCCCATCTCTAGACTCCTAATCTCCACTGCACCAAGAGGAAACAAGTAAAAATCTCAGAGGGACCAAGCCATTTAAATTTTAGTTTACTGGGCATAAATGATAGCCTTGGATTGTAAAGCAACACATTCTGTCCGACTCCAAATTCCTTCCTCAAGAGACCCTTATCATGTATTAATTTTGACTTTTTCTTATACATTCTTGAGCTCTCATAGGCTTCCAAGCATAGTTCCTCAAATTCCTCAAATTCCAATAATCTCTCTTCACCGACTTGGGCTAAGTTCATATTATATTGCTTAACAGCCCAATGCTCTATGCTTAAATTCAACTGGTAGATGACATGCCTTGCCATAGACAAGCTTAAAGGGTGTTGTTCCAATAAGAGTTTTAAATGCAATCCGATAAGCCCAAAGAGCATCGCCAAAGCGTATGCACCAATCTTTTATGGATGGATTGACAGTGTTTTCCAAGATACTTTTGACCGCACGATTAGAGAATTTAGCTTGTCTATTTGTTTGAGGGTGGTACAGAGTGGCGACCCAATGGTGAACTCCATACTTACTCATGAATGCCTTGATGGTCCAATTGCAAAAATTAGTACCCTGATCACTAATTATAGCTCGAGGTATGCCAAACCTAGAAAAGATGTTAGCTATTAAGAAACCTGAAACCACAAGAGAATTGTTAGTCCTAGTGGGGATTGCCTCAACCTTCTTCGAAACATAACCAACTGCTAAAAGAATATATAGGAAGCCATATGAGGAAGGAAAGGGGCCCATGAAATCCATATCCCACACATAAAAAATTTCACATACCAAGATAGAATTTATGACATCTCATTTCTCCTAGACAAGGATCCTGATCTTTGACACCTCTCACAAGACTTACAAAGTGCAAAATAGTCGGCGAACTGAGAATTCCAAATTAACCAACTATCCAAAACTTTCCTAGCAGTTATCCTAGGACTAAAATGCTCATCACAGGCCATCTCATGACAAAATGCAAACACAGACTCAAACTCCTCATCTGGGACACATCTCTTAATGATTTGGTCATAACAAATCTTCCAAAGGTATGGTGGATCGCAAACAAAATACTTTGAATCAATCCTTAATTTACCCTTCCTAGACCTAGGCATGTCGTAAGAGAACTTACCAGTAACCAGAAAATTTACCATGTCAGCATACCATGGAGTGGGTGTGGTAATGTGGAATAAGAACTCATATGAAATATCCTCTCGTACAGGCTGAGGGTCCTCTTCTTGTTTGTGATTCAATTACCAAACTAAGTCACTCTCAAGCCAATGAGAGGGTGGGTCCTTTGTTCAAGACCCGGAGTCAGCACTTAAGGGAGAAACCTATTTACTATCCCTAAAAGTGGGTAGGAGTGAATTCCATCTTGTACTCTATGTCTCTAGCTATCTACCCGGTCTTACCCCTGAAATGGGCAGCTTATTGAGTCGGCATTGTTGAGACAACCTTCACCCATGCAAATCTAAGGATAATCCCAAATAAACAGAAGTTTATAGTTAGCTCAGGATTAAGGTCAAGCTACCTAGGTCATCGCTTTGAAATAGTCAGTCTTAAACAGTAAACAATGTTATAAAATAAGGATGACTTATTTCTTAGTCTGATCTTATAAAAACTCTTTCCATAACGCCTCCACTCGCATGTCTCCACATGGACGGTTCAGGATCACATCGTTTATTCTAAATACAAAGTGGACCGCATTTGATAATATCCCTAGAATAAGGTACCTAGCCTTAGCCGTATAATATAGACCGTTTTGGCTATCTACTCGAAGTTGATCCATTCTTATGTCTCCACATAAAGTCCAAGTACTAATGTAATATCCATGGATCTTAGTTTATTGGATTTAGTTTTTACAAGTGCAATTTACATATTCAATAACAGTTTTATTGAATAAATCTCAATAACCTTTTTTTTATTGAAAATAGAATATATTTAATTTTATAAACTGTGAGTTTTAGGACATACCACCCAACAAATGGGTGTATAAGATCAAGCACAACAATGATGAACAAGTGCAGCGGTATCGTGCAAGATTAGTGGTAAAGGGTTACGCTCAGAAAGAAGGCATCGAATTCAACGAGATCTTTTCTCCAGTAGTTCGAATTACTACTGTTAGAATAGTCTTGATAATGTGTGCTACAATTGGCTTATACTTGGAGCAATTAGATGTTAAAACTGTATTTCTCCATGGAGATCTTGAAGAAGAAATCTCTATGCTCCAACTAGAAGGTATTAAAGTAAAAGGAAAAGAGAACTTGGTTTGCAGGTTAAACAAATCTCTGTATGGTCTTAAATAGGCGTCGGGGTGTTGGTACAAGAGATTTGATTCCTTCATTGTCTTACTATTGCATGTGGACAACATGTTGGTAGCAGGACACAACAAAGATCGTATTGAAGAATTAAAGGCTCAATTGGCTAGAGAATTTGAAATGAAGGACTTGGGACAAGCAAACAAGATTCTTGGGAAGTAAATTCATTGAGACATAAATAATAGGAAGATTTGGCTATCACAAAAAAATTATTTGAAAAATATCTTGCAACGCTTCAACATGCAAGATTGTAAGCCATTTATACCCCTTTTCCTGTTAATTACAAGATATCCTCTAATATAAGACCTAAAAATGAAGTAGAGAGGATGAAGATGTCTCGAGTACCGTATCCATCAGCAGTGGGAAGTTTAATGTTCCCCATGATTTGTACCGGACTAGACATTGCACATTCAATGGGAGTTGTTAGTCGGTATATGGTGAATCTTGGTAGAGAGCATTGGAATGTTATTAAAAGGATCCTTAGATACATTAAAGGGTCTATAGATGTTGCTTTTTGTTATGGAGGATCTGATTTTACTTTTAGAGAATACGTTGACTCAGATTATGCAGATGATCTTGATAACAACAAATCCACCACCGGATAAGTGTTCACTTTTGCTAGCGAAGCTGTAAGCTAGGTTTCCAAACTACAGTTAATTGTGGTTACACCAACAATAGAAGTAGAATATGTTGTATTTACATAAGTTAGTAAAGAAGCGGTATGGTTAAAAATGCTATTGTAGGAGCTCAAACATGAACATGAGAAAATTTCTCTATTTTATGACAGTCCAAACTTTCCATGCCAGGATCAATTCATGGCCATTAGAACTTTCACATCTCCCTAGGACAATTGGAGCCATTGGATTATTCACATCTATCAAGAACAATTTGGAGTCATTGGAATTACTTGATGACCAAGTTTCTTTGGGCTATAAATAGGTGAGGACCCATGGTTGCCAAACCATCCCAAAATCTATGAAAAATGAGTGAGATGAAATAGAGAGAGTTTCTTCTTGTAAGATAGTTTGGTGTTCTTTTATAAGAAAGAAAGTCTGTAACTCCTATTTTCATATAGTAGAATTCTTCTATCCCTGCTCGTAGTTTTTACCCAAAATTGTTTAGGGGTTTTATATATAAAATCATTGTGTGTCATTCTCTCCTTTCTTATTCTTCATTATTATTATTCTCAATCTACTTTAATTACGATTTTCTCTATTCGATCAAAATCCTTTATCTCTAAACGAACGATGACGGTTTGAATGACGGTGAAACGGCACTGTGAGGGTGAGCAAATATGAGTTGTAATTGACTGAGTGGCGGCCTACGTTCGTGGGTTCAGAGTGAAGGAGAGAGAAAAAACGGCACTGCATGGTGGAGCTGTCTCTTATACACATCTAGATGTGTATAAGAGACAGCTGCGAGGGGGGTTCACGAAGGAGATTAAGAGAAACTAATCCTAACTATAATATATATTAATTTCCTATAATCTAACCCTCAGTATAATATATATAATCCTGTCTCTTATACACATCTAGATGTGTATAAGAGACAGATATATATATTATCAAAGAATTGTATTAACCGATTGTGTGAAAAAAATCACGTTTTAGATTTTTTTTTATTCAATATTATTAGAAATACATAAAAAAAAAAAAAACTTTTATCTTGGTTAAAAGGTTACTGAAACAATGAATAAAGGTAAGGGTTTAATTACTTTCACCCCATGCTGACGTCATCTAAAGAACCCCAAAAACAAGGCTTTAGAAAATGGACCAATCTTTAGAAATAAAAACATAAAAGGGCCCATTTTGATCTATTTTCCTCACAAAAGAGTGGGCTTTTTCTTTTTCTTTTGATTTATTAACTTTTTTTATTGAATATAGCTAATTAATTAAAACTAAGATACTAATTTACAGAAGTCAATGCAATTAGTTATTTAACTAAAATAACTCGATAATATTTCTTTAAAATATATTCCTAATGCAATTTTTCAAAGCATAACTATGCAATTACTTTTGTTTTATTAATTAGTAAACAATATCTTAAGTATATTTGATTATTTAATTATGACTAGTTAGTTATTTATCGGGATTAGTTTTTATCACTTCATTCACTATTAACATATCATAATTATAAAATGTTTTCCTCTCATTTCTTCACTTTTTATGTAATATAATTTTTTGTTAAAGTATATTTTGTTATATTATTCAATGAAGGTTAACTTCAATTTATATTACTGATATTAAACTCAATTAATTCAGAATAATAAAATATTAAATTGTAATTAATAAGACGTTTATTCCATAAATTAAACACAAACATAATATTTTGTTTATTAAATTTTGATAGTATTTCTCATCCACAACCAAAACACAATCATCTTTGATTCTTATGCATATTACTTCTAGACATCCTTTATTTTCAGACATCTATAAAATTTTATACCAAACAGCTCCTAAATGAACATGTATAAATTTTAACATATGTGCAACTTCTATTTTCAAAAGGTTCAAATATAAAATAATAATTTTAAAAAAGTAAGAAACAATATTTTCAATTATGTTCAATTCATATGAAAAGGAATAAGATTCCAATGTCAAAGAAGGTTCCTATTGTTTGGAGGAGAAAAAAACATGTTTCTTTTTCGGTGCTTATAAATGACTAAGTATCGTGTTGAAGTTTGTTCCATCTCCAAAATTCTCCTAGAAACAAAGATAGCACTATTATAATAATGTACATCCCACGTCTTCAAGTTTCGATGGCTAAGTATGAAGCAAATAAGTTGATCAAGAAGCATGATAAAATTGGTGAAGGTGTTCAACTAAAAGCTCTCAATCCCATTGCTCGAGGTTCAGCTCAAATCAACAATAATCAAGGAATGGAAACGAAAATCTTAAAAACTAACGACCATGTTGCGCTCATGTTTAGTTCAAATGTTCATATCAAACCAAATAAGCAAAAAGGAGGAAAAGCTCACGTACCTACCTCAAGAGTTCTTGATATAAAGGCGTCTAGTATGCAATTTAGTCGAGAGCAGATAAAGGAGATTTTTCAATACCATGATAGTGACAATGATGGTTTTCTCAGCATAAAGGAGGTAACAAAAGCTTTTGGTTTTCTTGGCTCAATTCTTCCATTCTACAAAGCCTACCATGGGATGGTGTATGCCGATACTAATAATGATGGCGTTATCAGTGAGGACGAGCTCGACAAACTCATTGATTATGCGATTAAATTTATCAATAAGAAATGATCTTTTGAGCTACATTCACACGAATTTTATGTACTAAGATAAATTTGCATTTTGAAGTCAACCATGGAAAATTATAATTTAGAATAGTATATTTGAAATAAAGAATTGATCTACTTTCTTACTTTTACTTGGGTTGATTATTTGTGATGTTCACATCTCTGTATTAATAATGTAGCAAGCATAAAAAATATTATTAGTTTGGCCTTACTCAAAGCATCATAAAGCCAAAACAAACTATAAAATTTGATGTGTCCACTCGATTCAATATTTATATCATATATTAGTATGGTTATAATCTAAACATCTTTTTAATCCAATCAAAAGATAATATTTGACATATTATATATGAATCATACAGAGAATATATAATATAGAAAGGGATCTAGAATCAATGCATATGAACAACATCTATCTTAACATTTGAAGAAAGACACGTTAAATAAGGCATTTTGGTAAATCACAAATTTTCACGTCATTATTTTTAAATTAAGGATGAATTTCATTCTTAGTAATCCGCCCTCCAAGCCCTCCCGCACAACCTTCTTCTTCTTCCCTTCCCGAGCACTTTACCAACCTTCTTCTTGCCCCAAATTCTCCAATCGCATATCCAGCAGCCCCATCCTCACCTTCAACATCATCACCGAAACATTCCCTTCCACCGCCGCATATTGATGACCCACACGATTTGGGTGAAGGCACGTCTGCCCAACCCAAAAACGTTGCTGGCGAGACATCGTAGGCACCACCCACTGTCGCCTCCTTGGCTGCTGAGTTAGCAGAAATGCGGTCCCTCTTCTCCCAAGAACAACAACTCTTTGCTCAGCAACAAGCCTTCTTCAACCAGAAATTTGATGTTGGTAATGGAGCAATGCGACGATATACAGCGCAGTGTTGCTACGTCAAGGGAGGCATTGATCAATATTCAGTGCAACATTTATAAGGTTCATCAGCAACCAAAGACAGATTGCGGACTGCAACCATGAGTACTTTAATTTTCTCACAGCATATCTTCATAGTCCCATGTGTACCTCCGCATCTCAGGCAACACTTGATTTTTGAAGAAGCTCCTTCGTACCACCTCAAAACCCTCCTCCAGACCCTCCCTACTCCTCAACAATAATCTTATTATTTTTATGCAGCCAATTCTATATTTTTATTCAATTCATTATTTTCTGAGTTTAACGAAATTCTTGGATTCTTTGTATAGGCAACAATTTTGTATTGCGTTAATTTTTAATTATTTGTTTATACTTAGTTATATTCAATACAACTAAGTAGCAATTATCTCTTTTTGCCTGTGCCATTTTCTTTATCATCCTTTGTCAATATTTGCGATATTTCTTTATCTTTTACTTTTGCGTTATTCATTGTGCTGCCATGATGAATAATATGGCATTCACATTAGAAACATTTTCCCACACTTTTGTAATCATTAACTAGCAATTAGTTAATTCGTAGCTTAGCAATACTTTACCTTTTATCCTTCAAAATTCTACTCAAATCTTCTTTTTGAAGTTTGTCTAAGTGTTTCTATCTATTTTCAAACAAACAATTGAGAACCTTTGCGCATCTCTAAAATTTGGAGGTGGGGAAGTCTAAGCAGATGAAATGGAAGATTATGCGGCTCATTTAGAAAATGCGTTCATTTTCAATTCCACAAAAAAAAAAAAAAAAATATTCATACAGATTCCAATGTCAGCGCAAGTGAAAACCCAAAACATTCCCAACCTGATAAGAGTTAGTTGTGAAAGGAGCCTGCTCGTAGTTGGATGTTCGCATGACACCTGTGGGAGCAAGTCAAAACGAAGGTGGGTTTCCAAGAACAACGCGATATGAAAAGAGAAAAATGCAAAAGAAAATAAAAGAATGCAAGAGACAACTCCTCTGAAATTCATGAGTTAAAGTTGAAATTGGCACACAACAGTGGTTGGATGTTCGCATGACACCCGTGGGAACAAGCCAAAATGAAGGGTGTAACCATGATCAACAGTCTCTAATAAATAATGCAAAAATTTAACCATCGCATACGGACGCATCAAGTTGTTTTGACAAAGAAGAGGTAAACATTCTTTTTAAAACTAGAAAAACTTTTTTTAGCAGAAATTTGTAGTATAGAAGAATAAAGTAGGGCTTTGATACGGCTTAGCAAGGATAGAAGGAAATTGCATTGTTAAGTAATGTGCCTAAGTGGAGCATTCGGAGCAACCAATTGACGGAAAAATTTAGGATAGGAATTGAGCTTTATTGTCTTAGTAGAAGATATGCATGAGGACAAGCATATATCTAAATTTGGGGGTGTGTTAACTTGTAGAAATATAAGTTATTTATACTGCTTTATTTAGATATTGTGGTTAAAAGAGAGGAAAGTTGCGTCAATTATATAGAAATAGGCTAAGAACTACAATAATTATAAATTTTCGTCAATACACCCACTAACACCATTGCGATAGTAGAAAAGAATCTTTCAAGTCTGTTTTGTAGGAAATCCAGTCACCGTATGCGTTCATGGCTCAAGAGAAAAAGATTAATGCATCTACGTCGCAGTGCACCCATCATTCAGGAATGAATAGACGATCAACATAATGATGGCACACGCGACAATCGATCTAGAGCTGAATTTCAACCACATGCGGTAATAAAAACAACACCGCATGCGAGGACACGATCGGAAGATGCAAATGAGCAACGCAATCGTGGAGGATTTTGACACGTGTACAACTAACCATTGTGTATTTTTGACGGACTGATTGCATAACAGAAGGAATATTTATTCCACCATTTTCGGAATTTCCATAACAATAAAGTGAGGACCACAAGTTAGAGAGTCAAAGCTTTCATCTATAAATACCCTCAAAGAATTCACTAAAAGATATACTTGATACGGGGGATAATTGATACGAGGCTATTGAGAGAGAGGCTGATCTGAGTGCTAATCGAAGAAGATCTGGGAAGAAAAGAGACAAGGCCAAGAAGTGAGTCTCAGGGCGAATCATTCCAAATCCCCACCGTGAAACTCTGTACCTAGAACAACTCTACCGGTTGAGCAAGCCTGAGAGGGAAGCTCATCCTTCTATTCACTCCATCTACGCCGACAAGAAACCCCTCCATCCAGATTGGTGTCAAGACATTGGCACTCTTCTATATCTGTTTCTAACTCTTATTCATCAATTGTATTTCATCTTCTTAGTCTAAATCATTCACAACCATGTATCAAATGCTTGATTTTATAATTAATTGTCATGATCATTCTCATTTCCACATTTCTGTCTATTTCCGTTCCTCCATTAATCGCTTTCTCCACGATGTTTTCTTAATCCCTTGGTAATTAATATGAATTAAACAAATAACTTAACCTGTGCAAAAGAAATAAAGATGTTTAGCTAAAGCATGCTAGACAGCATCTTCACCTATGAGAGTAGAAGTGAAGATATCATTCAGATCTGTCGAGAGAAGGTTAGAAGAATGCGTTAACTAAAGCGAGAATTAATTTCAGAGATGGAAGCAACCTTGCGTTTACTACGTTCGTCCCTGTTTAACCACAAAGATGTGGGAAACGTGGTCGATCACCGAGAGGTGTACGCCAAGGGAAAGCGGAACCATACTTATATCTTAACGTAGTTAAGGAACTTGCGATGTTTATATTCATTATCCTTTCTCTTTCTGCTTCGCACATGAGCCTTGCCACCGCATAACACGATCTTTGTATATTCTTCACAGTCAGTCTCAACCTTGGTATCCTGTATCATGTAACATATATCTTGTATCATCATAGCTTAGGTTTATTTTACCACACTTTACTTTTAACGCAATTTACTTTATTACCGTATTTTTTATCTTTACCTTACTGCACAATTTACTTTAACACATGTACAAACCACACTTTATTAAATTGAAAAACCCTCGATCGCATATATCACAAATATAACGCAATTAACCTAAAATAATCCCTGTGTTCGACCTCGGATCACATCGAGAAACTTGCGGTGGAATTATACCTGGTTCCAATGCAAGGAAACTTGTGACAACGCATAGTATACTACAAGATTCTTATAAATAACGCATATCTAGAAGTAGTATCACATAAATAAAGTGTGTCTGAATAAGCATAACACAACATCCACATTCCATTTCCATTCCAAGTCATTGAGTTTATGGTAACATGAGCTTGCATGATCCATCATTTATCACAATCCATATGCCTATTTAGAATCACCGTATCTTAAGCGTTGTATGACATAAGAAGATAAATTTTATGCACATCAAGTTTATGACATCATCGAATTCTATCCTTACATTGCATCTTATGTCGTAAAAAGTTTATGGCGTCGTTGCAGGGGATTGGTTAACGATTATTGTTTGAGTATGTTTGCGGTATTTTGCAGGACAGACCTCTTTGTACTGGCTGTTCAACGCGAAGACAGTTTATGAGTACTGGTACCCATAAACTGATATGGCAGATAATATGGACAACGCGGTTCCCGCATGGAATCAAGAGGAAGGGGCGATACGGATAGTAGAGGAGAATGCAAGGTTCGAAATAAAACTACTCATCACCCGGTGTTACCCCGAGGGTATTAGACTGTATTTATTCCCTTAAAACTTGAGGGACAAAACCAAGAGGTGGGGTGTGACATGCGTCCACTGACGAGAGTAGGAGGTGATGTTGCTCTGTAAAGCCGGCCTCACGCAGTTTCCTCCAATCTAAAGGCAATGCACTCTAGGCTTTCGTCAAGAATGCAATGTCCAACTCCCATCTTGAAATGGGCGATCAAGTAGAACTCTTCCAAGTCCCATCCAAGTAGAAGGAACAAACCTCCAACCACCTTAAAGCCCCCACATGGGTTACAAGCCTTTGCTACATGGCTTGACGATGGTCTTTCTTCACACTTCAATACATAAACAATTATGTAGTTTGATAATTTTCCATTGTGGGACAAGTATGACAATGGAAGTTAATGTTCTCCTCCCAAACTTGCAATGGCTTTTTTTTTAGAAAAACACCACAAGTATATCGTATAAGTCGTCACAAGAATAAAATTATCTCCTTTGGCGCCATAAATACATTTATTATATGAAAAAAAATTCCATGGAAAGTAAATATGTGAAACTAATGTTAACGGGTGATTTTTTAATTTTTTTTTCCAATAATGAAATTGACCTTTATAAACAAAGAAATACATGGAACAAAAAATAATTTCAAAATTCACATTCATGAGGTCGACTGATTTATTAAATTTGATTGTTTAGAAGAAATAAAAAAATTGTTGTCGTGTAGGAGGTGACATTGCTCTGCAAAGCCAGCCTTACGCAGTTTCCTCCAATCTAAGTGCAATGCACTCTAGGCTTTCGTCATAATGCAATGTTCAACTCCCGTGTAGAAATGGGCCATCAAGTAAAACTCTTCCAAGTTCGCCCAAGTAGAAGGAACTAACCTCCAACAACCTTAAAGCCCCCACATGGGTTACAAGCCTTTGCTACATGGCTCAGCGATGGTCTTTCTTCACACTTCAATGCATAAACAATTACGTAGTTTGATAATTTTCCAAGTTGGGACAAGTATGACAATGGAAGTTAATGTTCTCCTCCCAAAGTTGCAATGGCTTTTTTTAAAAAAACACCACAAGTATATAGTATAAGTCATCATAAGAATAAAATTATCTCCTTTGGCGCCATAAATACATTTATTATATGAAAAAAAAAATGCCATGGAAAGTAAAGATGTGAAACTATTGTTAACAACTGGTGATTTTTTTATTTTTTTTTTACAGATAATGAAATTGACCTTCATAAACAAAGAAATACATGGAACAAAAAATAATTTAAAAATTCACATTCATGAGGTCAACCGATTTTTTAAATTTGTTTGTTTAGAAGAAATAAAAAAATTGTTGTCGTGTTTAGAACATCCTACGAGGCAATATTGGGCTTTAGAAGAACTTGCTCGTTATCCATCCATTGACGAGAGTAGGAGCTGACGTTGCTCTGTAAAGCCAACCTCACGCAGTTTCCTTCGATCTAAAGGCAATGCATTCTAGGCTTTCGTCAAGAATGCAATGTGCAACTCTCATCTTGAAACGGGCGAGCAAGTAGAACTCTTCCAAGTCCCATCCAACACTACAGGAATTCTGGCTTCTCCCGACGCCATATATCGTCGGGAGAGTGTGAAAAATTCATCGGGAGTTGATCTCCTGACGCATAAACGGTCTTCGATAGTTTGGTCGGGAGAAATCCATCGGGAGAGGATCTCCCGGCGAACTTTTGAACGGCGTCGGGAGTTAGTGGGAACTCTGGACGCCTATGTGGCGTTGGGAGTTAGGGGAAACTCCCGACGCTTAGTATACGGCATCGAGAGTTCTTGGAACTCCCGATGGGCTATACCACGTATGGAGTTCCCCCTAACTCCCGACACCTTAAAACGGCATCTGGAGTGCCCCCTAACTCCCGACGCCGCGTCGGGGGATCCTATATGGATAAACAATTAATTCAATTTCCTATATGGATAAAATTTAATATATCATTTGTAATTTTTTAAAATTTGATCTGAAATCCTATGAAACATATTATACCAAATAAAGATTCACATAAAAGAAAATGAAGTCCATTTTATAACAAGTAAAAAATTACAATATCCAAATGTTGTCCCAACTCTAGAACACTTGTCCATTATATTCAGAAATACATAAAAGAAGTAAAATGAGAACATCATCTAGAACACTTCTCGAGCACAGCATCTTCAATAATTGTCCCAGCTCATCTCCGAACAACATTCTATAAAAAAACAAAAACATTGAAATGTTATATGGATAAACAATTCAATTTCCTCTATTTTTCAAATTTTGAAAGTCCTATATGATATTTTAGATTGGAATCTAGTAAAAATTAAATTTGCATGAGAAGTATGTAAGAAGGGCTAGCTTATCTCAAAATAATATTAGTGTATGCATAGGATAATGGGGTTGAATAATAGTAAAGAAATATTGTTGGAAGGGGGAAAGAAACAAAAACAAAAACCATAATAAGATTTGGGTGACCTAACTTTAGTTTATTGATATGACAAGGCATGGCAACCTTTTGAATTGATTATTGACCTTCTAAGCAATATGTTCAAAAAGGAAACAAATTGGCCTATTACTGATAGATTTTGTTATTTTGCAATTCTTTAAATATATTATTGTTCACTTGATTAATACCCCTAAAAGTACCACTTATTGCAATCACCCTTTCTTCTTTTATTCTACTGGGTCCAAGTGGAGAGCTTTTAATTCAAATCCATATCCATTTATGCAAGTTTGGGCCTTAGGAATATTGAAACAACAATTGTTGCAGGCATTTCATTTCTCTTGATGATAGGATGAGCCTTGATTCTAGCCCAATCCATAGTTGGGGCTCATTGGGCTAACTACCCCTATGCCTGTCTCTTATACACATCTAGATGTGTATAAGAGACAGGCTGAAGGGCATCTTTGCAAGCGAGATACATGGAGAGAGCGACACTGATGGAGAGAGGGAGATTGATTGAGAGAGCAAGATATATGGAGAGAGCGAGATACATGGAGAGAGCGACACTGAGGGACTGTGATTGGGCTTTTGAAACATCAAGTCATGGTGGGATGCTTATCTAATTTGTATGAGAGTGTTAAAGCTTTAAATGACACATATTTACAACCAAATCAGAGCAAATACTCCCTTTTGAAGCCTAATATTTGAATCTTCAGCTGATCAAATGAAGTTATACATGTGTTGTGACATTGATGGAGAGAGCGACACTGATGGAGAGAGCGAGATACATGGAGAGAGCGAGATACATGGAGAGAGCGACACTGAGGGACTGTGATTGGGCTTTTGAGACATCAAGGCATGGTGGAGAGAGAGAGATATATGGAGAGAGCGAGATACATGGAGAGACCGACACTGATGGATAGAGCGAGATACATGGAGAGAGCGACACTGAGGGACTGTGATTAGGCTTTTGAAACATCAAGTCATGGTGGGATGCTTATCTAATTTGTATGAGAGTGTTAAAGCTTTAAATGACACATATTTACAACCAAATCAGAGCAAATACTCCCTTTTGAAGCCTAATATTTGAATCTTCAGCTGATCAAATGAAGTTATACATGTGTTGTGACATTGATGGAGAGAGCGACACTGATGAAGAGAGCGAAATACATGGAGAGAGCGAGATATATGGAGAGAGCGAGATACATGGAGAGAGCGATACTGTTGGAGAGAGCGAGATACATGAAGAGAGCAACACTGAGGGACTGTGATTGGGCTTTTGAAACATCAAGGCATGGTGAGATGCTTATCTAATTTGTATGAGAGTGTTGAAGCTTTAAATGACACATATTTACAACCAAATCAGAGCAAATACACCCTTTTGAATCCTAATATTTGAATCTCCAACTGATCAAATGAAGTTATAAATGTGCTCTGACATTGATGGAGAGAGCGACATTGATGGAGAGAGCGAGATACATGGAGAGAGCAACACTGAGGGACTATGATTGGGCTTTTAAGACATCAAGGCATGGTGGAGAGAGCGAGATATATGGAGAGAGCGACACTGAGGGACTGTGATTGGGCTTTTGAAACATCAAGGCATGGTGGGATGCTTATCTAATTTGTATGAGAGTGTTGAAGCTTTAAATGACACATATTTACAACCAAATCAGAGCAAATACACCCTTTTGAAGCCTAATATTTGAATCTTNTCTAATTTGTATGAGAGTGTTGAAGCTTTAAATGACACATATTTACAACCAAATCAGAGCAAATACACCCTTTTGAAGCCTAATATTTGAATCTTCAGCTGATCAAATGAAGTTATACATGTGCTGTGACATTGATGGAGAGAGGTACACTGATTGAAAGAGTGAGATATATGGAGAGAGCGAGATACATGGAGAGAGCGACACTGAGGGACTGTGATTGGGCTTTTGAGACATCAAGTCATGGTGGGGTAATCATACCTAATTTAAATGCAAGATAGCAACATAACTGCGACCTAATTTAAATGCAGCTTTAAATGACATAACTAAAGACATAACTAAACTTTGCTACCATAACTGAGTAAAGCTACTTAAGACATAACTAAACTTTGCTACCATAACTGCAGGATTGCAACATATTACACAACTAAATAATGTAGTAATCATACCTAATTTCATGGGTCTCCTCTCTGTGATCGTACCATGTCTTCAATCAACTTTTTCATTTCATCCATTTGTCTCGCATGATCCTCTTGTATTCTTCTTTGAGCGTCTTCGAGTTCCTTAATTCTCGACTGAGACTGTTGGAAATTGACTCTCAATTCATCCACTTCCGCCTCCGTTCCTTGAGTAGATGACGAGCTTGATGACATGGTACTCCTTCTTGACTTAGGCTTAGGGCCCCAACCTAGACCTTTTGAATATCCGGGTCGTCTACCCAAAATCGTCTGACATATTTCATCCTCTGTT
>NC_052355.1:2746874-2756341 GCF_009727055.1 Benincasa hispida
TAACTCCTGGAATTCTTCATCAGCCTCCCGTTGCCTATTAGGGGTTGACATCGTATCTATACAAACACAAAAGAGAGAAAACAATATTAAATTAACAATAAATACGTGTAAGCTAGAGAAAAAGAGAATTTAGTAGATACATCATTACTCATCATCGTAATCTAATTCAAATTATTCATCAGCACTTGAACAGTTATTGGGAGATAATTGTTCTTCATCATCATCGTTTACGAAGTCATGATCGCCATGTATAGTAATTGGTCTTTCCAAAACTATAGGATCAACATCAACTCTACATAAAGTAACCTCCTCAATGGTTTCATCCACTCCGACGCCACCAACAATTTCTAGTAAATCTAGTTGTGCGTTTTCAACATCATCCACTTCCGGTACATCTCATATTCGTTTATTTTGGACTACTTGAACAACTTTCCAATTGCTACCATGTTTGATGTCATCAATGTACAAGACTTGTTATGCTTGGATAGCAAAGATGAAAGGCTCGTCGACATACCAAAAGTGTGATGTATTGATCGATTTATATCTTAAATTCACATGTGTCCTATTACTTTTGTTGTTATCTGTGTCAAACCATCTACACTTCAACAAGAAAACGCGTCTTCTGTTCGCATATTGCAAATCTAATACTTCATCTACAACACCGTAGAAATTGTTATCCACACTTGTGTTCTCACTAATCTCCCCGACCACTAGGACTCCACTATTTTGTGTAGCTCAACGATTATCACGCTCTACAGTGTGAAACCGTACCCCATTAACAATGAATCCATTGTAAGAGCGCACCTCAGACGAAGGTCCCATTGCAAGTGAGAAGAAATCAACGGAGATATCTTCTCTCTCGCGCCGTTGTAGAACCTGATAATTACGTATACGTTAAAAATGAATATGAAAAATGAATCATCTCTCAACCGTTGCCTATAAAATGACTATGTATACTTGAGATCTGAATCAATCGGAAAATTTGCATTGATGTTTTATATATAAGTCAGAGGTGCTTTGAGCTTCACGATGAATTAACCTCAAATGTTGCCTACAATATTTATCATTTAAATGTTATAACAAAGGAGATACCCTAGAATTTAGAAAAGGAAAAAGTTTGAAACGTACTTGCGATAGTCTGCTATTTCTTTACAATTGTTGAGAATGTACCAATGTTCAATACGCTTTTCCTCCGCTGATAGCGTCCGTAAAGTTGACGCCCCTAATGGTCGTACCCTCTGCCTAAATAATTCAAATTCACCAAATATCTCGTGATTGGGAATGCTATCATCATTTCGTTCATCTCTATTGAATCTCGTTTCAATCCCACTTAGATATTGCGAGCAGAAGTTCCATGATTCATTCATTGCATATGCTTCTACTATAGACCCCTCGGGACATGCTTTGTTTCGTACAAATTGTTTTAATGTTCGTAAACTTCTTTCAATAGGATACATCTAACTGTAACTAACTGGACCCACGACTTTGGTTTCATATTGTAGATGAACTGCAAGGTGTACCATTACATCGAAAAAGGCAGGTGGGAATATTCTCTCCAATTTAAAAAGTATGACTATGATGTCTACTTGTAGTCTGTTCAAATCACTTACAAATATTGTCTTTGCTCATAAGTCGCAAAAGAATGTACACAACTCAACAATAGAAGTGGATACATTCTTCGGTAGGTATGCTTGAATACCAATAGGGAGTAGTCTGTGAAGCAACACATGACAGTTGTGTGTTTTCAGCCCCGATACTTTTCTATCTTTGTCATTTACACATCGTGATATGTTAGATACAAATCCATTAGGAAATTTTAGTGATTTCAAATACTTACAAAACGAAATCTATTCACCATTTGTTAATGTGTATGCTGCGTGTGGTTTTACAAATCTGTTCTCGACCTGTATCAAGTGTAGGTCCTTTCTTATCTTCAAATCTTGTAAGTCCAATCGAGCGTTCATTGTATCGTTTGTCTTTCCTTCAATATTTAACAATGTGCCCACCAAATTGTCGCATATGTTTTTTTCAATATGCATTACATCCAATTTATGTCGTAACAATAGTTTGGACCAATATGGAAGTTGGAAAAAAATACTTTTTTTAGTCCAGTTTAGAATTCACTTTCTTTTTTTATCTTGCTTCGATGGATGTTTGCTAAGCACATAAAAGTTTAGCGTATTTATTTGTTGTAATATCTCTTCTCCATCCATTATGACTGGTGGAGGCCTACAATCAACTTTTCCATCATGTTGTCTACTTCGACGCCAACTATGATTCTCCAGAAGATAACGTCGATGTCCCATAAATGATATTTTCCCTCTTATCCCGAAGGACAAGCTATCTTCTTTGCATATTGGACATGCTTGATAACCTTTTGTACTCCATCCAGATAAGTCACCGTACGCAGGGAAGTCATTAATCATCCATAATAAGGTAACATATAGTTGAAAACATTCACCAGCAAAAGAATCATAAGTTTGCACACCAATTGTCCACAACTCTTTCAACTCTTCAATCAACGGTTGCAAGTAAACATCAATTTCCTTTCCAGGAGATTTTGGACCAGGTATGAGCAAAGACATGAAGAAGTTTGTTTCCTTCATGCATTTCCAAGGGGGCAAATTATAAGAAATTATCACCACAGGCCACATACTATAAGAAGTGCTCATATTTCCAAACGGATTGAAGCCATCTGAAGCTAATCCCAAACGAACATTTCAAGGATCTAAAGCAAAATGAGGGAATTCAGGATCAAAATTTTTCCACCCCTCTGCATCGGCTGGATGTCGCAATACATCATCCGTTTCAACTCGCTTATCTTTATGCCATCTCATGTCAGAAGCGCCTTTTTTTTTATGCAAACAATCGTTTTAATCTCGATATTAATGGAAAATGACGCAATGACTTATGTGGTATTGTTTTACCCTTGCCATCATTAACTTTGTACCGAGACTCACCACAAACAGGGCATTGTTGTAAATCTGCAAACTCTTTCCAATACAATACACAATCATATTTTCACGCATGAATAGACTCATAACCTAGGCCTAAATCATGCAATTTTCGCTTGGCTTCATAAAAGGAAGTAGGTATAGAGGTGCCAGCTGGAAACGTTGCTTTTAACAATTCCAGCAACATGTCAAACGATTTGTTACTCCAGCCATTCAGAACTTTGATATGCATCAACTTCTCTAAAAAGTTTAAGGACGAAAATTGCGAACACCCAGGGTATAATTCATTACATGCTTCGATCATTAAATCCTCGAATAAGTTCGTGGTATCTCTTTCTTGACCATTAAAGGACATTTCATTCTCAATCCTTCCTTCATTTGCATTTTCGTTTTCAATTGGAACTTGTAAATCGTTTATAAGATTTAACATCTCATTTTCTTTAACAGCATTACTCTCTATACTATCTACTTCAACATCTTCTATTGAATGACTTGTATGACTTCTAGATAAGTTTACTGGCTCTCCATGATATACCCATTCACAATATGAGGGATATATTCAATATGTTAATAGATGTCGTTCCACGATATCTATCTTTTCCCAAATTGAATTCATACAATTCTTGCATGGACATCTTATTCGTCCAGAATCATTTACATGAAACCTTGCCATATCTAAGAACTGTGATACTCCTTCTCTATACTCCACTGATAACTTATTCCATAGTTTAATCCATTCTTTATTCATTCTTAAAAAGAAATATTTTCTGACCAACTTGTAATCCAAAACAATAACCTGGATTAGAGGACAAAGTACAAAGTATTATTAAGCATCGAGTTCCATAATTTTCATTTCTTAAGGCAAAATAAGCACATAGGTCCCTAGACCGCTTAAATTGTCTTAACAACTTTCAAATATTTTATTTAGTACGTCTCCAAGCTTTCAATTTTGTGTCTAATATAGGCCTTTCATCTATTCAACATCTTCTAAAATTTACAAGCCTATTGGACACAAACTTTAAAGTTCAATTTTCTATTAGACACAAAATTTAGTTTTATATCTAGTAGATTCTTTAAACTTTTTTAAAATATTAAATGTGTTAAGTACAATATTTTTTTCTAAATTAAGTAATCCATAACTTTAAGAATTAAAAGAAAACAAAAAACTCAATCCACAATAACATCAACAATCCATAATTCATAATTCACATTAGATTACCAACATGCTAGAAATTAAACATTAGCAACGTTACCAACATGCTAGAAATTAAAAACAATGGTTTAAATTAAGATACAAAATAAGAGAAAATAAATGAAATGGATGTGCACGAACCTTGATGAAAGCTTTAAAATAAACAACAAATTTGCAAGCAATGAAAGGGGGCGGCGGTGGACGGCGACGCGAAGAGGGAAGGGCAAACCATAAAGCCTCCACATGGGTTACAAGCCTTTGCTACATGGCTCAGCGATGGTCTTTCTTCACACTTCAATACATAAACAATTATGTAGTTTGATAATTTTCCAATGTGGGACAAGTATGACAATGGAAGTTAATGTTCTCCTCCCAAACTTGCAATGGCTTTTCTTAGAAAAACACCACAAGTATATCGTATAAGTCATCACAAGAATAAAATTATCTCCTTTGGCGCCATAAATACATTTATTATATGAAAAAAAATGCCATGGAAAGTAAAGATGTGAAACTATTGTTAACAACTGGTGATTTTTTATTTTTTTTACCAATAATGAGATTGACCTTTATAAATAAAGAAATACATGGAACAACAAATAATTTGAAAAGTCATATGCATGAGGTCGAACGATTTATTATCTTTGTTTTTTTAGAAAGGAGAAAAAAATGGTTGTCAAGTTTAGAACATCCTACAAGGAAATATTGGGCTTTAGAAGAACTTGCTCGTTATCCGACCACTAACGAGTGTAGGAGGTGACATTGCTCTGTAAAGCTAGCCTCACACAGTTTCCTCCGATCTAAAGGCAATGCACTCTAAGCTTTCATCAAGAATGCAATGTCCAACTCTCATCTTGAAATGGGCAAGCAAGTAGAACTCTTCCAAGTCCCATCCAAGTAGAAGGAACAAACCTCCAACCAACTTAAAGCCCCACATGGGTTACAAGCCTTTTTTTCCTGGCTCGACAATGGTCTTTCTTCACACTTCAATACATAAACAATTATGTAGTTTGATAATTTTCCAATGTGGGTCAAGTATGACAACGAAAGTTAATGTTCTCCTCCCAAACTTCCAATGGCTTTTTTAAAAAAAAAAACACCACAAGTATATCGTATAAGTCGTCACAAGAATAAAATTATCTCGTTTGGCACCATAAATACATTTATTATATGAAAAAAATGCCAAGGAAAGTAAAGATGTGAAACTGTTGTTAACAACAATACATGGAACAACAAATAATTTGAAAATTCATATGCCTGAGGTCGAACGATTTATTAACATTGTTTGTTTAGAAAGGAGAAAAAAATGGTTGTCACGTTTAGAACATCCTACAAGGCAATATTGGGCTTTAGTAGAACTTTTTCGTTATCCGTCCACTAACGAGAGTAGGAGATGACGTTGCTCTATAAAGCCAGCCTCACGCAGTTTCCTCCGATCTAGAGGCAATGCACTCTAAGCTTTCGTCAAGAATGCAATGTCCAACTCCTATCCTGAAATGGGCAAGCAAGTAGAACTATTCCAATTCCCATCCAAGTAGAAGGAACAAACCTTCAACCACCTTAAAGCTCCTACATGGGTTACAAGCCTTTGCTACATGGCTCGGTGATGGTCTTTCTTCACACTCCAATACATAAGCAATTATGTAGTTTGATAATTTTCCAATTTGGGACAAGTATGACAATAGAAGTTAATGTTCTCCTCCCAAACTTGCAATGGCTTTTTTTTAAAAGAACACCACAAGTATATCGTATAAGTTGTCACAAGAATAAAAGAAAAGATGTGAAACTATTGTTAACAACGGGTGATTTATTATTTTTTTTTACCAATAATGAAATTGACCTTTATAAATAAAGAAATACATGGAACAACAAATAATTTGAAATTTCATATGCATGAGGCCGAATGATTTATTAACTTTGTTTGTTTAGAAGGGAGAAAAAAATGGTTGTCAAGTTTAGAACATCCTTATGTATACTGTATGTTAAGCCATAGTTTGGGAAATGTTATAGTACAAAGAATGTCTTCTCCCAATTATGGATAGAAAGGGCATCCTAAGAAGAGTGCTCTCGGTCAGGTCGAGAAGTCTAGTTGACACAAATATTGATTTCACAACTTGAAGTAATTCAAAGGTATGATAACTGAAAAAGAATGTTCCAGTGGTATTGCTGGGAAATGGAAAAGGACCACCTTAGTAATAAATGAATATTATGACTCAGTGGAGAATGGAAGAGTCACCAGGGGTGTGACAAGTGAACTATGAGGACCAAGTTGTTCAAACATATTAGTATTACTTAATATGAACAGAGTTAATATCAAAGTAGCGCAACGGAAGAGTAGTAAAAAGGAGAAAAGAAGAAAGAAAAGAAGAAGGTTATAAGGTTTACGATCAAAGGTTGTTATGAAACTCTGGTTATAAGTAAGTTCGAGCAAATTTCGAGGACGAAATTTCTTTTAGGGGGAAAAAATTTGTAAAACCCGAACCCTAATTACTTCAAGGAAGAGTAAGTAATGTGATGTCTTCTAAAGAGCTAAATGAAGCCATGTCTTAGGAAAGGTAGAAGATGAAAGCAAGAAGAAATAAGCTCTTAGGTAGCTAAGTGTAAAAGTAGGACAAAACTCGGCTATGCTAAGGATGGTCATGCTTGATGATGGAATGCATAATAAGCATATAAATGAGACCATACCATCTAATGAGGTATGGTGCTGAAGTAATATTGTGAGTGAAGTTAGCAAAAGGAAATTTGCTAAATCCTAGCCCTTCATCACCAATAGTGGGCCAGGTGGCACAAGAAGGGTTCATGCTGGATTAGGCGGTAATACAAGCAAAGAAGGTCGAGTTCATCTGGGTCGGTTTGGACAAATTACAAAGGCTAATTTGTGTTATTCTAGTACGAATTCAAAAGCTCTGTGTGTCTATTTTCTGTGGCTGGGCTGCTGGAAGGAAAACTCATCGAAATAAGGTCGAAGGGGAAAAATAAAGACGAACGGTTCGTTTCTCGGGTGAATCTAGGCCATCAGTGAAAAATTGAAGCTCCAGAACGAATTACAAAGCGTTTTGAGCTAAAATTTGAGGAAATATTGTTAACTCAATTATAAACAACCTTGTAGAATGAAACTTTTTAAGATGAGGCCTGGAAATCGAGTTATATAATTTTGAAGTTTGAACTGGAAATTGTTGAAAAAGCAGGCAGCTGCTTGAATTGGTGCCAATGATGAAGTTTTGAATCTTTAGATTAAATGATGAGGAATTTTGAGCTGAAATTTTACGATAATGTTGCTAACTCAATTCTAAACATATTTGTAGAAGGAAGTATCTTCAAAAGAGGGCTGGATTTTGAGTTATGAATTTTTGAAGTTGTAACAGAGAAGCTGTGCATAAGCAGATGGCTGCTTGGGAAGAACAAGCAAATAGCTCATATGGAGAAAGAGGATCTCGCTAATGAAGAAAATCTCGCTAATTTTGTGATGAGAATCTCGCTCTAGAAGGGAATCTCACTAGAAATTGGGCTGAATCTCGCTAGTAAGGTTAGTATCGCTAGGATGACAGTTTACCAGGAAAAGCTTGATCTCGCTCATGAGGATCTCGCTGATCTCGCTCATGAGGAGGATCTCGCTAGTAAAGCTGTCTTTGTTGATGAAAGTTCCTTTAGTAAATGAACTATTTGAGGTATTTTGCTAAGAATTATAAATGGTTTAACCGGGAATTATGTCCTTTCAGGCCAAGAAGAGTTAGGAAAGACGTATAACCCGTTAAGAGGCCAACAAACTGTGAGTGACTATATGATGAATTAATGTTTTAATGATTTAGAAACTATGATTTCCTTGAAGTTAATTCTCATGCTAAGTGTTATAACTATGATTTCTTTGAAGATATTCCTCATGCTAAGTGTTTAAATGAAGTTCCAAGCAATGTATTTGTGAAACTATTTCTCATGCTAAGTAAAGCATGTTTTCCATGGAATTGACATGATTTAAATATGTTATCTTGTCCAAATACTTTCAGCATGTCTTAGTAACTCCATTTTCATGATGTTTACTAGTGTATGGGTTTTCAATTTGGGACAAGTATGACAATGGAAGTTAATGTTCTCCTCCCAAACTTGCAATGGCTTTTTTTTAAAAAAAACACCATAAGTATATCGTATAAGTTTTCACAAGATTAAAATTATCTCCTTTGGCGCCATAGATACATTTATTATATGTAAAAAAAAATTCCATGGAAAGTTTTGAAGGAGAACATTATTATATGAAAGTAAAGATGTGAAACTATTGTTAACAACTGGTGATTTATTGTTTTTTTTTACCAATAATGATATTGACCTTTATAAATAAAGAAATGCATGGAATAACAAATAATTTGAAATTTCATATGCATGAGGTCGAACGATTTATTAACTTTGTTTGTTTAGAAAGGAGAAAAAAATGGTTGTCAAGTTTAGAACATCCTTATGTATACTGTATGTTAAGCCATAGTTTGGGAAATGTTATAGTACAAAGAATGTCTTCTTGGTGATAAGGGCCTAAGGATTTAAGCAAATTCCTTTAGCTACTTCACTCACAATACATTCTGTAGCACCATACCTCATTAGATGGCATTGTCTCATTTAGATGCTTATTTATGCATTCCATCATCAAAGCCATGACACGTTTGCCTTATGCTCAAGGCCGAGTTCTTGTCTTACTTTTACCTTAGTCTTATCCAGAGGCTCTTTTTTCTTCTTGGCTTCCTAATCTTCTACTCCTTCCTAAGACATGCTTCATTTAGCTCAATTAGAAGACATGTCACATTACTTACTATCTTCGCTGAAGTAAGATTTTTAGGGTTCGGTTTTACAATTCTTTCCCCCGTAAAATGAATATTTCTTCCTTTTGAAAAATTTTGAGCTCGAACATCTTACTTATAACCATGAGTTTCATAACATCCATTTGTTCGTAAAAACTTAAACCTCTCTCTTTCCTTTCTTCTTTGTCTCCTTTTTACTAGGTGTCTCTGCAGCTACTTTGGATTATTAACTCTGATCATTATTTATGATAAGTTAATACTTAATATGTATGAGACCAACTGGCTTCATAGGTTCACTGTCATCGCCCTTGGTGACTTCTTCTCATTCTACCACTGAGGGTTCATAATATATCATTTATTACTAGGGTGTCTTTTCCAGTTCCCAGGCTAAAGACCACTGGGACAGCGTTCTTTTCAGATTATCATATACTTTGAATTAGGCTTCAGTTGTGAAATCAATATTTGTGTCATTACAGGGTACTCTTCTCGACCTGACCGAGAGCGCTCTCTTTTAGGATGTCATTTCTATCCATACTTAGG
>NC_052355.1:2758205-2760317 GCF_009727055.1 Benincasa hispida
CACGAAATTTCTTTTAGGGGGAAGAATTTGTAAAATCCGAACCCTAATTACTTCAAGGAAGAGTAAGTAATGTGATGTCTTCTAATGAGCTAAATGAAGCCATGTCTTAGGAAGGGTAGAAGATGGAAGCAAGAAGAAATAGGCTCTTGGGTAGCTAAGGGTAAAAGTAGGACAGAACTCGGCTAGGCTAAGGAAGGTCATGCTTGATGATCGAATGCATAATAAGCATATGAATGAGACAATGCCATCTAATGAGGTATGGTACAGAAGTAATATTGTGAGTGAAGTTAGCTAAAGGAAATTTGCTAAATCCTGGCCCTTCATCACCAATAGTGGGCCAAGTGGCACAAGGAGGGTTCATGCTGGATTTTGGGTGGTAATATAAGCAAGAAGGTCAAGTTCATTGGGTCGGTTTGGACAAACTACTTAGGCTATTTGTGTAATATTAGTGGCATTCGAAAGCTTTGTGTGTCTATTTTCTGTGGCTGGGTTATTGGAAAGAAAACTCACCGGAATAAGGCCGGAGGGGAAAAATAAAGATGAATGGTTCGTTTCTCGGGTGAATCTAGGCCATCAGTGAAAATTTGAAGCTCTAGGACGAATTACGAAGTGTTTTGAGCTAAAATTTGAGAAATATAAAAAACCTTGTAGAATTAAACTTTTTAAGATGAGGCCTGGAAATCGAGTTATATAATTTTGAAGTTTGAACTGGAAATTGTTGAACAAGCAGGCAGCTGCTTGAATTGGAGCCAATGATGAAGTTTTGAATCTCTAGATTAAACGAGGAGGAATTTTGAGCTGAAATTTTACGGTAATGTTGCTAACTCAATTCTAAACATGTTTGTAGAAGGAAGTATCTTCAAAAGAGAGCTGGATTTTGAGTTATGAATTTTTGAATTTGTAACAGAGAAGCTGTGCATAAGCAGACAGCTGCTTGGGAAGAACAAGCAAACAACTCATATGAAGAAAGAGGATCTTGCTAATGAAGGAAATCTTGCTAATTTTGTGATGAGAATCTCAATCTAGAAGGGAATCTCGCTAGAAATTTGGCTGAATCTCGTTGGTAAGGTTAGTATTGCTAGGATGATAGTTTGCCAGGAAAAGCTTGATCTCGCTGATCTCGCTCATGAGGATCTCGGTCATGAAGAGGATTTTGCTAGTAAAGCTTTCTTTGTTGATGAAAGTTCCTTTAGTAAATGAACTATTTGAGGTATTTTGCTAAGAATTTTGAGTAGTTTAATTAGGAATTATATCCTTTCAGGCCAAAAAGAGCTAGGTGAGGCGTATAACCCATTAAGAGGCCAACGAACTGTGAGTGACTATGTGATGAATTAATGTTTTAATGATTTAGAAACTATGATTTCCTTGAAGTTAATTCTCATGTTGAGTGTTAGAAACTATGATTGACATGATTTAAATATGTTATCTTGTCCAAATACTTTCAGCATGTCTTAGTAACTCCATTTTCATGATGTTTACTAGTGTATGGGTTTTCCAAGTATGTTTTCCATGTCTAACGCATGCTAGTGGTTTTTACAAGTTGGTTTAGTATGTTTTAAGCCAACTTATTTCACAAAGTATGAAGCATGTGTTAGTGTTAAAGCTAAGGTTGAATGAAGCTTGATGTACTATGTTTTCAATAACCAAGGTTGTCAAAGTACATGCATTGGTATTCCTAAACAAAATGAAAAGGGGATACTGAAGGTAAGGAAGGTATCCTAAAAAGTTTTCTATGCTATATTTGAAAACTATTCTTTTAATGCTCTTCGAGAACTTGATAGCTTAAGTGAGCCGGATACTGAAGGTAAGGAAGGTATCTGAATAAATGTATCGAAGGTGTTGATGGTACATAGAAAACACCACGTGCACGTTGGTAATACGACGTTGAGGGATTGAGCAAAAAGGGTTCTCCCCGACTAAGGTTGACGTTGAGGGATTGAGGAAAAGGGTTCTTCCCGACTAAGGTTGACGTTGAGGGATTGAGCAAAAGGGTTCTCCCCGACTAAGTTTGACGTTGAGGGATTGAGCAAAAGGGTTCTCCCCGACTAAGGTTGACGTTGAGGGTTAGATCTAGTAGTTCACTCTCAACTAAGGATAAAGGGAGGTCGAAGT
>NC_052355.1:2760487-2893228 GCF_009727055.1 Benincasa hispida
GTCGAAGTATGGGTCTCCTAGGCTATATACCAGTAAAGGGAGGCCGAGGTATGGGTCTCTTGGCCGGTAACAGACGTTGGGAGTTAGAGCGATGTATAATCGTTCTCAACTAAGGAATAATGATGCTTAATGATGGTTCTAAAGGTTTTGTGTACACGTTTTTTTGGTACATTTTAGTTCCAATATTATGTTTTCGAGCTTTCAGTTTAAGCATGAAATTTATGTTTTTATTAAGTCACTCATTGGGCTTCTAGCTCACTTTTCCAAATGTTCTCCTTTTCAGGTAGCGGTCAGTTCCCAAAAGACTTTTCTGCTACTGCTCTTCCACTCAAAGAAACAAGTTGAAGGAAGTGTAATTGAAAACCTGTACTAGTTAGTACACATGTGTCTGTCTAGTGACTAGTATTCTAGATGGGGCTCAGTAAGTTGTAATATTCATGTATGAACAATGCTGCGAAACCCTACAATGTAAATGTGTTAAGTTCCGAGTTAATATGTTGGTATATTGATGATATGTATGTATTCAGGGTTTGAGTAAAAGTTAACAGGTGTGTTAGGTAGTAAGTGCCAGCAAAAGGGCTGGTAACTGCTGTAGTCACCATTCCATCGAGGTTAAGAAGGTAATCTGGAGTGGGGTGTGACAAATAGTCTTAGAACATAAAGATTGTTTTCCACTTTAGCAAAACAAATATTAATACCAATCTTTGAAATAAACACTTTATTTACGTAGAATTGAATACAATAGTTTTGTTCTAATAATCACTTTACATAAATTAAGTTCCTTTTCAAACCTAGAACAACATATATATTTTCAAGTAAAACATATTTTTTCTACGAAGTCAACTGGAGTCCTCCCACTGCCACAACTGAGACGACGTGCCCAGTTCCAACAAGCATCGTCATCTCTCCAAGTTCTAGTTGCCGCCAGAAACTAATTCCCTGAAATAAAGAACAAATATGGTTAGTGGTGCCTAAATCAATTATCAAGGCAAAATCATCATTCTCCACTAAACAGGTCTCTAATACAAGTAAATCATATTTACCTTGCTTGACCTTATTCTTTTCTGCCAAGTATTTGGGATAGTTTCTCTTCTAATGTCCCTCTTGGTTGCAATGAAAACAAATTCTCAGTCTTAGCCTTCTTGCCCTTTCCGGCAGCAGCTAGTAGGTATAGACTTTGTTCTAGAATGCAGTTTGTAGTTGTTACGAGTACCTATTTATGATACACTCTCTTTTATTTCCTAGCTTGACATTCTCCACATGTACTTCTATTATAGCTATCGATATTTGGAAGCCCAATCACAACATTTCTCATCACAACCTTCTATATAGTTTTAACACTGAGATGCTCAAGTCGTTTATACCATAGAACAAATTCATCTTAATTAGGCACAAGACAACTTTTCTTTAAGTTAGTAGGGGTCCACAGATAACAGTTTTTAGATGAACGTTTTCTAGTCATGACAAAAGTTTTAGCACTATTCGTGACAACACAACGATCTTTGGTAAAATTCACATTCAACCCCTAATCACACTATTGGCTTATACTAATAAGATTTGCTTTCAAGCCTTCGACCAACATTACATCATTAAGAACACACCCTAGATATTTTAATTTTCCTTTGCCAATAATCTTCCCTGTAGCTCCATCACTAAATGTGACATGACCAGATCCAACACCTTTAATGTCAGGAATATAGCTCTTTTCACCTATCATGTGCCAGGAGCAGCCACTATAAAAAAACCAATCGCCTTTAGTTGAGGACCAAAGAGATCTAAGAAAAACATTACAACAATTTGGGTTTGATTTTACTTTCTAGACTTGCTTAACCATAGGAAAACCTAAATGCTTAAAGATCCTAGTATTGTTTGTACATTTATGATATGTATCCATGAAATTTGTAGCAATAGGGTCTAATACGACCCATTTTTCAATAGAAATGACACGTCCATCACACTATTTTGATAATTTTTGTTTTGAGTTTGACTAAGGATAGAAAATTCAATCTGAGAGTTTTTCCAAGGCTTTTTCTCTCTAACAAAAAAAAATTTATGTTTCCCTTTCTCTAAATACTATTTTCCTTTTGAGAAGCTGGGACTAGAGAATTCAATACCACGAAAATCCCTAGATGGTTTACTTTCAGAAATAATTTGTTCAAGATGATCAGTTCCTAAATTAAGCATCCTTACAGATTTGCATATTGATTCTTTCTCAGCTTTGACTTTATTGTGTTCACGCTTCAAATCAAAGATAACAGTCATGATTTGAGTATTGTCAACAATAAGAGATTATATTCATCCCTTTTGAACATCTAGAGCCTTAGCATCCTCACATCATTTTTTCCACAGAACATGATATATAGAAGCAATTGTTGAGTCACAGGATCCACCATCACCACTAATAGCAATGAATTCATCAATGAGTTGTTTGTCCTTAGAGCTTTCAAATGACATGCAACTGACAAAGGCTTTGACATCTTTTTTCCTGATCACTGAAAAGGTCATCACATAACTCTTGTTCTATCTGTTCAGATAAGTTGGGCATCTAACTGATAGTGGCCAAATCTGTCACATTCTATGCATCCAAAAAACTTATCTTTATTTATATCGGTTCCTCTTTAGTTGTCAATGTTCCTTTTTGCATGTTGAGATCTTTGAGAGTTAGACCCGAAATTGTTACGATTCGTAGACATTCTTCGAGAGTAAAGTCCAAACTTCTTCTCATATTTTTTTCATAGCACGGGAAAACTGTTTTGATAATAACGATGTTGCATCAGCCGAATTTTCTTCAGGTTCCTCTCTAGATACAAAAGGGTGTTTATTAATTGAAGATTGCAGAGCAATTCTATTGTTTCTCTTCTCATGTCTGTCATTAAGTGACATTTCAAAGGTAAGTAATAATCCAAAGAGATCATCAACTTTTATAATGGAGATATTTTGAGCTTCTTCTATGATAGTGACCTTCATGTCGAATCTCTTTGGTAGAGATCTAAGAATTTTTCAAACAAGCCATTCTTCGAAGATCTTTTCTCCTGGGAAAAAAGAATCATTTTCAATATCAAGAAATCAATGACATTGATCTCAGCAAAAGTCTCATCATTTTGCATTTTTAGAAGCTGGAACAATCTGTTCTTCCTGAATACCTGGATTCAGTGCCAAAGAATTTCCTGTCGCTACCAAATTTTGTAGCCAACAATTGTAGTCTTGACATCTTAACTTCGGATGTTCCTTCGTAAGCAATAGAATATTTCAGGCTTCTTTAGCAGACATACAGGTGTTAACTAGGAAAAGATGTTTTTGTTGGGGTTGATGTCCTAAACTCTCGTTGGGTCCTGTAGTTTGTAAAACCTGTATTGAACCAATGCTTATGATGTAATAATATGAGATATTTTTTTCATTGTTGTTTATGAAACATGAAATGTTTTGATTGCTTTACCACAAAACAATAAACTAAGATCCCTGGTTGTCGTTGTAACTTAAGCATGTATGTGGAGACATACAAGTCAATCATGCCTTAAGTGATCACAAAAATGGTCTGTAGTATATGGATATAGAAGGGAAACTTTATCCTGGTGACACTACAGATGCGGCTCGCTTTGTAGATAGTTACAAGTGTTGTGACGTGCTACAGATGGTCTGATCCTGATCATTCATGTGGAGATATGCGAGTGGGGGTGTCCTATACAAAGGAGTTTGTATAAGACTAGACCACAAAGTGTTTAGTCTCGTTATATAATGCCATTCATGACAGAGACTTCAAGTCACTAGGATGACCATGGGTAACATGACCTTAATCCTAAGTGAGATGGGAACTCCTGCCTTTGAGGGCAGCCTTTGATTTGCGATGGGTAAGAGTGACCGATTGAACGAGCTTAAACCTACCGCTTTGGGGATTCGTCTGATTGGGGTGCTGAGAACTCAGTTACACAAGATGGAATTCACTCCTTCCCCGAACCAGGGGTAAGTACATAGATTGCTCCCTTAAGGGTTGATTTAGGGACTTGAACGTTGTGGCGCCACACACCTTTTCAGGCCCAAGAGGTGTCTACTCATAGTAGGACTATGATGTATTGTTCATTAGAGGGATCAGTGGTACATAAGGAGTTAGATGTAACTACAGGGGAAAACGGTAAATTGGCCCAACTGTACTTACGAGCATCTGTAAGAGGTTATCATACTGTTGATTGGTTATATCCGATGGACACATAAATATATCTGTGGTGAGAAGAGTGCAGCTGTCAGCCTTTAGTGGAGTGCCCGAAAGTTAACGGATGGTGAATCTCGTGGCTAAAGAGTTTAGTCAGCTATTCACATACCTTTGGAGCTTCAAGTTACAGATCCATAAGATCCCCTTGGTAACTCAATGGATTCAAGTTAAGAATCAGTTTTTGGGTCAGTTTGAAGTGTTCAAATTGACAAGAGGGAGTTTGATTATATATGATATTAATAAACTGGTTCAATTATATATGATATGGTTGACATGATGTATGAGATACAATAATTGGAGGAATTTGATGTTAATATAATTTATATAAAGTAAAGGAGAAAAGGACTATGGTTTAAATGTTGCATATGATGTGATATTAAAACTATAGGTTATAAATATAATATGATAAGTTAGTTATTATATTTATTTATAATTAAAACAACTATGAGATAATTGTTGGTGGTTTCTCCTTAACTGTGCATGAAAGTGGGAGGTTATATTCAATTTTCTTAACTGAAGGATAAAATGAAAAATGTTTTCATTTTGTAAGAATCGCTAGAATCACTTCATTCGAAGTACACTGCCAATTGTTTAGCTCGCGAGAGACTACATGACAACTTCAAGTATTTGTCTAATAGATCGTGTGCATGCACATTTTTCTAAACGATCGTATAATTTTTTACTAAACAATCGCGTGCCGGAGCGATATTCTGTCTCTCATCCCTTTGTATTTATTTATGGAAGCATGTCGTAATATTTTAGAAGATGTATAACTAGCTCGTATATTTGTGAATCCTTGTAATTCTATCACAATGAATTTGGAACGATCTTGCTTCCACTCATAGGTGCTCTTTGATAAGAGTTACTTCAATTGGTATCAGAGCCAGGTTCTAATATTCCAAATCCATTGATGTATAGAATAACATTTACTTTTTTGGTGGGTTTAAGCATGTTTACATTCTATTTAAGTGTTTAATATGTTTGTGGATGTGGATTAATGGATTTTTTAGGATGATTTCCTCTGGTTATTAGTTGTTTTACATTCAAAGTTAATTGTAAGGGCCCCTGCATTTTTGGGCATATTAACTTGCTATTGAGTCTGTAAATTCAAAGTGTTTGAGTTAGTGTGAGTCGCTCGTGATGAAGCTTCAAGGCAAGGAGTTGCACTGTACTTCGAAGAAGAAGAAGACCAAGCATTGGTCAAATTGTGTAAATGATGGGTAAGCAATCATTGAGTATGGGATGCTCGGCAACAAAGTGAACGCGCGCACACTAAATGATCGTGTAGCTCAGCAAGCTTCATTGCTTGGTCACTGACTACACGATCGTGTAGTAAAAGTTACATCAGAGCTTGTTCTTCGATTGTTTAGACGTTCATGCCTCACAACATAGTCGTCGTCTAAACGATCGTTTAGACTTGTGTGTTTAAATTTAAGTGCGCGCTTGTTCGATTGAAATTTAATTATGCAAAAACTTGTTGAATGAATTTTAATTGCGGCGGACGGAACGTAATGCGTAATACAAAGCAATGTAATACCGCCACAAAGATGGAGAAAATGGAGAATGGATGGTGATGTGTGGAATGATGGTATGGATGATGACGTGTGGATGATGTGTATGCGCTTCACGTTAATAAATGTGATACTACGTTCTAAAATAATGTATGCGATGATGCTAATATGCGTTCATAGTATGCGTTCATGTAGTACGTGCGTGTCACAAGTTTTCTTGTGTTGGAACTAAGTATAATTCCAACACGGGGACTGCGATGATCAATGCGATATTAATGTGATATATGCGACCGTAATCAAAATAATTATGAATTGGTTTGGAAAGATAAAATGCGATGAAAAAGTAAACTACAGTGATAAACTAAAATATGATGATAAATAGAATGCGGTGACAAATAAAATGCGGTGACAAGTAAATAAATAAACAAATTGAGGACTGTCTGTGAAGATGTGCAAGTATCTGATGGAATGTGATGGCAAGTCTTGTAAAATGTGTCAGAAAGAGAATGGGTTGGGGGAAAGGACATCACAAGTTCATCAATCCTGTTGAGGATGCAACTAAGGTTCCGCTTTCCCTTGGCTTACACCTCTCAGTGATTGGTTGCGTTCCCATATGTGTATAGTGAATCAGGGATGAACGTTGTGAATGCAAGGTTGTTTCCATCTTTGGAAATACTTCTCACTTTAGTTAACGCATTCTTCCAACCTTCCCTTGAGAGATGGAATAACATCTTCACTTCTGCTCTCACAGGTGAAGATGTCGTTGAGCATGCGTTAGCTAAACTCAGCTAATTTCTTCAACAAGGATTAGCTTACTCGCTTAATCCTTCCCTCTTACCCTGGGGAATTAGTTACACATGGTGAAGGAACTGGATGATGAATGTATGGTGAATAATAGAGAGATGACGATGAATATGATAATGATATTAAAAGATAATGATAAAGCGTTTGTTATAGATGGATGAATGAAAGATTAGAAATGAACACAGTTGATAAATAAAAAGTAAGAACAAATAAGGAAAGCATGTCAATGTCTTGATATGGATCCTGATCGGAGATGAAAATAGTTTTCATCATCATAGTCGTTTGATCAATTATGCCCAACTTGAACATCCCCAATAATAATAATAATAATAATAATAATAATAATAAACGACCCATTGATGTATCTAACAGATTCGGATCCAAGATCTCTTCAAGAACATAGTTCGTGAGGTTTAATTAGCAGAGTTTTCTTATTGTGTTTTCGACAGTTGTAGAGATGTGATTTGAAGGTGTGACGACAAAAGATTTGTTATTTGACTAACATCATGTTTAGGATTGTTTTTGCAATAGTAAAATATTGATTATATGAGAATCTTTAAGTGCCTATGCTCTTCGGTAAAACAACTTATTTATTATCTATCACAAATCACTTTTAAAAATTTGGTATCTTCCCTTACTCATCTCAAATTTATCATTCCATTAATTTATTTTTCACGTTTTTTCCAAATTTTAATTGACTTACTTTCTTATAACAAATATTTAAAAATTAAACATTGAAATTAAATAAAAGTAGATAAAATTCAAATCATATATATATTCAAATAATTATAATATAATCAATTATAAAATAAAAAAATAAAAAAATAAACTAAATTACATAAATTTAGTTAATTTACTAAACATTTCGTAGCTAGTTTTTTCTATTTTTAAATTAAACTTTACCAACACTATACACTATTTTACTTCTTCCATACAACTAATAATGGGCATTTATCTTACAGACGCCCAAGAAAGATGTAATGGCCCATTGAGAAGAGGATAAGACGAGATCTGTTATAGTGGACTAATGAAGCTACGTTGTTAGCTTTAAAAAAGAACTAATATTATGCCCTTAATCCTGCTATTATTGAATAATTCTCATGCTTAAAATGTCTAGTTTATATGTAAAACAATCTCTAAGGGAAAACATGTCAATTGGATGAAAATCGAGCAAAAAGAAGCAAAAAGGGGAGTTGGATGCTACATGTTGAAAGAAGACATAAAAATTACCAAGTCGTCCTTGAGGGGAGCGTTGCAACCCTCCCTTGACTCTCGCGTGATGCTGAAAGGCAGTAAGCACCACTTTTGGGCCAAGCAGCCAGCGTCGCAACACTCCAATGCAATGCTATTGGACAGAAGCGCGCGAACAAGGCAGCGTTGTAATGCTGACTAGGGCATCGCAATGCTTTGAACTTCAATTGAAATATTACTTCCGTGGGCGTGCAACATAGCGTCGCATTAGCGTTGTGCCCCTCCTTCAATGCTTGAGACCTGCTTTGACAAGGATGTGGCAACACTCTTGGCAACGTTGCGATGTTGCGATTGCATTACAAAAAGAATTCCTTGGTTCCAGTTGAAATGGTGAAGAAAAGCTAAGGGAGAATGAGTTAGAGTCACGATTGGGACAATTTTTTAGGAATTTTCACCCATATTTCATCATTCTTTCTTCTTCATCTTTCAATTTTTTTCATCATGCTTTTAAACTCCTCAATTGTTCTAGTTGATTTGAGGAAGATGCAAGGCTTGGTAATTTTCCTTCTTGGGTTTAGTAGTTTGTTCAATTTCTTGAGGATGTTTAATTAATAATGCTGAGTTCTATGAATTTTTGAGTTTCATTTTGGTTGTTTTTAATAGAATTTGATAGAATTGATCCTGAAAATCGTTTTTATTAGATTCTTGTATGAAAAATTTACATGGCGCTATGCATAATTGTAGATTAGGTTGCACGAATTAGGGATGCATGTGTCGGCTAAGACTTTTTCTAAACTCACACTTGTTTGCCCTAATTTATTCTTACTCAATGAATCATGCTATAAGCTTAGGCTTTCCAACTCGTAGGATGTCACAACGCATGAACCCTAGTCTTATTTCAAGTTTTTGCTTGGATTTTGCTAAGAAGGAAGAGTTTAAAACTAATTTAGGGTAGAATTTATTAATCTCAAATTTGTGTAAATGGGCTATTAGTTTAACTAATAGGTTGTGGAGTTCATGGAACCGACATTGTATCTTAGCATCTAATAATTGAAACTAAACATGACGAACTAATCTCAAGAGCCCTTTCATCAATTCATTTCAATCCAAATGTACGTTTTAGTATCGTTCAACCTTGTTTATTTTCAAATTCACTTCTTTAAAACCAAACCCAACCAACATCTCCCTCCCCCTCCCCCCCCCCCCCCCAGTTATATGGGTTCTTTCATCATCCTCGCTAGTCTATTTGTTTTCCTATGGATTCGATCTCGTTCTTACTACTTGTATTGCTCTTTTGTTGTAAGATTTAAGCTTAGTGAACATATATCTTTTGTCTAGTCAGAGAATCATAGACGACAACAAATCTATATTATCTAACTGTGAACAAATTAGCACCATTGCAGGGAGACTTGGCAACTAGCCTACGGTAATTTTAGAATTATGAATAAAAACAAAATAAAAAAATAAAGAAAGTGTGTTATTAATCTTCCTTTAGTGTATGACCCGTTCCTCTGGGAGTATAATGCTTAAATTTTTTACAGATATTATTTGGGAGGAAAGGCAAATCCAAAGGGAATGGAGAAGAGGGACATTGGAAGAAGAATATCATTAAGTTGCTGACAATCCGATAGAAGTAAAGGAAGAAGATATCACGACAAAAGAGGGCAGGGAGAAAACTCTTAGGGAGTTGGTTGAACCAGACATTGATCAACAACTCCTGTGCACTGTTTTTCCTCCAACCATTATGCCATTCGATCTCAAACCTAGTTTGATAAATTTGTTGCTTGTCTTCAGGGGAGTTTCAGGAGAGAATCTGCACAAGCTTATAAAGGATTTGTACATGGTTTGCATAAGTATGGGACCTAATGGGGTTACAATAGAAAAACTAAACCTTAGAGCATTTCCGTTATAGGATAGTGCTAAAGATTGGTTGTACTACTAAGCCTCTGAGTTCATAATCTTCTCTAGGTATGTTATTAAAGGACATTGTTAAAACTTTAGCTGACCACTCTTTGAAATTCCAATAGGACATTCACCAATTGCAAAGCCATCCAGTTGTCATAGGACACCAAAACATTGCAACATGAGACAAGGACAGGGCTAAGAAATTTGTGTACTAAGGTTACTCAACTAGTCACAACGGTGGACCATCTAGAAGGTAAGAGTTTGGGAAAGCTACCTACTCAATCAAGCCATGCTAATACGAATGCCATCATGCTTAGAAGCGGGAAAGAGCTTCCATATCCGACACCACTGGTTTCCATTCCATCAAAACTTGGTAAGTTCGCAGTGGAAATTAAACAAGAAGAGAAAATAAAACAGAACGGGAAAAGTGAATCAAAATCTGAGGCACCACCATTGACTCCTGAGATAAATGTATTCTTTGCATTCAATTGAACCTTATATACCTAAAACTTTTTTCCTAGTAGGTTGGAAAAATCAAAGTAGGAGAATAAGGATGAAGAAATCATAGACATGTTTCATAAGGTTCAGATTAATATCCCCCTCTTAAATGTAATTCAACAGATCCCAAGGTATGCCAAGTTTGTTAAGAAGCTTTGCACGAAAAAGATGATAGATAAGAACAAAGAATGTGTGGTGGTAAGTAGACATGTCTTGGCCTTACTTAAAAGACATGTGCCTGAGAAATGTTGTGACCCAGTTATGTTTACTTTTCTCTGTGCTATTGGAAATAGTGTTCTTCGACATGTTGTGCTTGATTTAGGAGCCTCCATTAAAGTTATGCCTTATCATGTATATGATGATCTTAAATTAAATTATTGGCAAAAAACTATCGTGTGCTTCCACTTGGTCGTTAGATCTTATATTCAGCCTCTAGGAGTAGTTGGAGGGTGTTTTGCTTCAAGTAAAAGACTTAATTTTTCTTGTTGACTTCTACATCTTAAAATGGAAGAGATTACTACACCTGCCTCTTCTACCATTTTGTTAGGGAGATTTTTCATGAAAACTGCCAAAACAAACATTGATGTTGATAAAGGATGTCTCTCTGTAGAATTTGATGTGGAAGTTGTCTCATTCAATATGTATGATGCAATGAAGTTTCCTGAAGAATATCTATCTATATGCATGATTGAAACTAGTTTTTACCATTTCCATAATCTTGGAGCTTGATTATTGGCATTTTGAAGGATGATTGGTGACTAAGGTAAGTATTCTAGCCTGAGTTTGATTGCTTTCCCCACTTAGCTTAGTTGTAAGACTTGTTCTTGATAAACCATTGTTCAAACTATTTTGTGTATGGGTTTTAATCTGATTGTATTGAAATGATTGGCTATTTCTTGCTATTTCTTGACAACCAGTGTTTGAATGTTGCTTTTCCATGGTCTTAATATATCCTTGATTGAGGTAATAAATTAATTAGGGGCAAAAGGTAAGTTTAACTTGGTCGTTCTGAGTCAACCATTGATGAGTAATACTTTAATCAACCTTAAAATAAAACCATACTAAATAAATTAATTTGACGAAGGAAATTAATTTATTCATCTAGCTTAATCCCCAAAACTTAATGCGATTAGATCATTTAAGTTAGTATGGATTCATCTAATTTAATTGAGCTAATTAGTACATTAGGACGATTGATTAGGATTCTAATCAATTTGGCTAGCTTTAATCAGAGAAGGGTGATCTAGAGTTCAATGATTGATTAAACTAATTGGAAAAGCACGATATCAAACCCGAGCTAGATCTTTTCATCATTAATTTTCATAAAGCTTCCTTTCTTGCCCTAGTTCTCATTTTTAATCTTACGCATTTATTTTATCTTGTTTCTTTTTAATTTCACAATTCCAAACCAAATACCCCCCCCCCCTCTTTTCCGTTACATCCTCTAAGTTTCGAAGTTAAGAAATCTAAATCGGCTTTTCATGGGTTCGACTCCGTACTTGTCTTTACTACTTGTTTAGTAGAGCAAAGGATAGGAAATTAATTTGGTGCGATACGACCTAGCACATACCAAATTTGGCACCATTGCTGGGGAGCCAACATATTTCTTAATTTTCTAGGCTTATAGTTCCTTTCTTGCTAATTCATTTTCTCTTTTTGATGCATGACTGATACTTTCGAGGGCTGTAGACTATCTTATTTTGCAGAAATTTTCCAGGAGAAGCAAAGAATCATAAGAGAAAGGAGACAACACAATGTTGAAGACACGTCAGAAGAAAATCTGAAGAAGACAGTGTTCCTGAAAACGCACCACTAATCATGGCTGAACGTGAAAAGACACTTAGGGAGCTTGCAACACCCAATTTAACTCAACAACCTCTTTGCATTTCCTATCGAGAAACAACAGGTAATTTTGAACTGAAATCTGGATTAATTCACATACTCCATTCCTTTTCTGGTCTACTAGAAGAAGATTTGCACAAGCATTTGAAAGAGTTCTACGTTTTGAATGATGGGATGAGGTTGAATGGGGTAACTCAAGAATAGATCAATATGAGGATATTTCCCTTCTCACTGAAGGATGATGCCAAAGATTTAGCTTGACATCCTACCACCAAGGAGCATTATATCCTGGAAGGAGTTACAAAGGTGGTTCTTGGAGAAGCTTTTCCCTACATTTTGACATGTTAGAATTAGAAAGGAGATCAACAACATATTGTAGTTTGATGGGGAAATACTTTATGAGTACTATGAATGTTTCAAGAAGACTTGTGCAACATTCCCTCATCATCATATTTCAGACCAGCTACTAATTCAATATTTCTATGACGGGATGATGTAGGCTGACAAAAGTAGTATTGATGGTTCTGCATGAGAAGCCTTAGTCAATAAAACCCCCACTAAGGCAACGAAACTGATAAAAAGCATGGCTACCAACTCTCAATAGTTTGGCACGAGAACCTTCGTCGGTGCAAAATCAGCCAATGAAGTAAGTGAACTCCGTAAAGAAATATTTGATCTAGTTTCTGTTGTGAAACAGTTAGCAAAGATGGAGAAGGAACAACCTGCTGTTGTTTGCCAAGTGTATCATGGAACAAGACACATAACCGATGTTTGCCTAAGTATTCCACAAGGGACGATATTTGAGGTAAATGCTATTGGAGGGTACAATTTCAATGGGCAAAACAGACAACGAGACCCCTACAGTAAGACACCAAATGGCAGGATCACCCAAACTTCAAATGGGGTAAACAGAATGAGCAAGCTCAACCTAGGCATGGAGCTTCATCTAACTCAGGTATGTCCTTGGAAGACATTGTAAAAAGTCTAGCTAACAATTCCCTTAAATTTTAGTAAGACACCAAGAATATCCTTACCTTGGGGACTTAAGTTTCTTAGTTTGCCACCTCAATACGCAAGTTGGAGAGGCAATCAAGGAAGCTTCCTTCCCAACCTGAGCCCAATGTGCGTAATGTTAGTGCAATTACGACGGTGAGCTATAATGAAGCCTCCTATACTCTTGCCTCTAAACTAATATATGAACCAGAAAAGCTGAGAAGGAAGAAAACAAAGAAACAACTATCAGATGGGCCACTAAACGAGGGGTAACTTTTGATCATTTATTATGTCCTAATTCTTATATTCCTGTTGCCCCCTTCCCTAGAAGGTTAGATAAGAAAGTCGCACCAAAGGATGAGATGCAAATGGTCGAATCTTCAAGGAGTGATAAACGCCCTACTACAAAGTTCAAGAGGATGTGGGCCAAGGTTGAGTACCATCCCAAGAGTAAAGAAAGCCCAATCATCTGCCCAGGTAGCTTACCAAGAAAATGTGATGATGCAAGTGCATTTTCCTTACCTTGTCTGATAGGTAAGATGAAATTTGAGCATGCAATGCTAGACTTAGGATCGGCTATTAATATAATGCCCGCATCTGTATCATGCTGGTATTTTAATTTAGTTGGCAGATGATGCGTTATTTTATGATGTGGAAATGTGAATGGAATGCGATGGTGAAATTGCGTTGCGCACTCAAGTTTCCTCAGCGAAGTCCAAGTGTAAACTCCATTGAGTTTCCTTGTAAGTCCAGGGTCGAACTCAGGGACTTGTGAAAACAGGCTGCGATGGTAAATTTTAGGAAAACTTTGCGGTAACCAAATAAATAAATAGTTGTTGAGGTTGTTGTTTGCGGTAACCAAAAATAAATAAATGCGGCGGAGTTTGAAAAGAGTTGAATAAACGGGAAATACGATGAGTATACAGTGAACTGGTTGAGAAAATTTTCGGCTAACACTTCCTTGGATGCGTTCATGCTATACGATCATGCAACGTGCATACAACAGTAAACCACCTCTTGGTGTGAATGCCACAGCTTCCAAGGCTAGAACGCATGCGATATATGCGATAAGTCTATAGGACCTACAAATAAGCCTCTATTCTTATTGATGCGATGACAAAATGACACACACACAAATAAGGCGACCACAAAATATCATTCCCATCTCTAGGATGCATGCGATGCAGGTTGACAAATAGAGCTTATCTCAAAGTCCCTATCTCTTGTTTATGCAGTTCTAATCTTGCTCTCTTAAGTCTAGATTCTAACCTAACTCTCTCGAGTCATTAGGATCTTTCTTTAGACTCTTTCTCGAGTAGCTCTAAAGGGGTGTTGCGCACAACATAAAACAAGACAATAACAAGCAATGAACTTCCTAGGTCATGTTTACTTAGTTCTTCTCAACCCATTCGACTAGTTTAGCTACTCATGCGTGCTAAAAGAGTGAACAGATGTAGAATAAGAACTTCCATTGTATAAATATAAAGATGAAGTACAAGATAACAATGCAAGAATAGAATAAAGAGCCTGGTAGCAATCTCTTGTTGTCCAGGCTTTTACACTATTTTTCTACTCGTGTTCAAAAGATAATCTCGCTCTCACGAGAGTCGGCTCGCTCTCTGCTTCTACGCCTCAAGTTCTCTCTTGAGTTGCCCTGAGCGATTTTCGGCATATTTTCTCTTCTCTTGCTCCGCCTTAAAATAAAAAGGAAAAAACTATTGAGAAAGACGTGCTAAGCTAACTGATGAATTCTCTAACTGGTGAACTGGTGAACCCCTTTTCTGAAGGATGCCTTTGGTATTTATAGGACTTCGGGGTGAAGACTGCTTCTCTCTTATGATTGCTCAGATGAGATGGCTTTAATTCCTTGACTGATGCGCCGAATATTTGTCACCGAAAAGCTGAATATACTTGTTATCATTAGCGGCTGTCAGCTTAATTCGGATTCGACCGTCATCAGCTTTCTGTCTCGTCGCGATTAATTATGCTTTCACCCAGATGCACCCACCAAGTCGCGGCAATCCTTCTTGAGCAAATGTTTGCAAACACAATCACTGCAAAGTCTTGTAGTAATGTTGTGCTTGACCAATGATTTCCTATGATCGCAATTTCCACCTTGCGTCAACAAATATTCTGCATAAAAATACAAAAATCAACTGTTCCTATGCGACAAACGTATACGGCCGTAATATTATGAATTTAATGCTTTTTGGATGCAATTTAACATATTTTATCAACGCAAGCCAACATTGTTTAAGAACTTTGCACTATGATAACGTACATTTCTTCCCGTTATCACATCCCCAAATTTAAACAATACTTGTCCTCAAGCATAAGCTAAAGATTTCCTTTAGCAAGTCGACTACAATGTTCTTTTCCTAGATTTCTCAAGGATACTTCGTTCAAATCCTATATACCAAAGTTTCCCTAAATCTTATTCAAGTCTCCTCTTAAAATATTTCTAAGACCTAGGAATCGCAAGCTTAACCTTCAAAAGAACTTTACTAAATTCCGGAACATCGCATGATTTATTTCAAAAATAAAATTTTTCCACCGGGGTGTCAAATGATTTTATCCTTGCATATTTCTTGACATTGTTATTATTTTTTTTCTGACCTTGCGCTATTCCAAGTGTCTTGCATTCGTTTTGGCTTGCCCCCATGTGTATCATGCGAACATCCAACTACGAGCAATGTGCTCTTCCTCAGACTAAACTCATACTTACTTTGCAGCGGAGTTGCGGTCATTTATTTATGCGTATGCTTGGCACTTTATTTTGTTTATTGGCTTGCCTCACTGTGTCATGGGACATCCACAGGGTAGTGCCTTTCATCAAATTATCTTAAAAACATGGGTTTTCCCACATTGATTGTAGTGGAGTTGTTTATTCTTTCTTTTTATGGTTTTCTTTATTTCTCTTTTTTTTGTCTTTTTTTTCCAAATAAGAAGGTGAAAAATAATACCTCAAAACCCACCAAATTAAAATGATGGCAAATGTTCCTCATTGAAAGATTGAAGATCATTGCGATGTTTAGAGAAGCTGTCCGGTCGAGGAGTTTTGAAAGAAAGCTATCAGACCATAATCTAGAAATATTTCATGAGGCGTACTATCTTAATTAGTTGACTTAAGTATATCGAAAGAAATTAGAAGCGATGTTTTTCCACATCAATCATGAAATGATAATTGGGCCAGAGACAATATACGTATTATTAAATTTAATTCATGTCGAAATGAATTGCAGTTGATCAAAGAGTATGGGTGATAAAAACTTTTAAGTTAAAATGGTGATGCGATAGTGCATTTGAAATAGAGATAGAAGAAATCACCCCATTCGTTGTCGACCGCATTGAATTAGATGCATCCTTCTTTGGGGATCTCTTTCTTTGGATGTGGTGCCGAAAAGAGAGTTGGATTCTTTCTCTTCGTGTCATCTCGCAAGTCCAGCGGACGTCGATCGTTGCAAAACAAAAAAAGAAGAGGGGTCAAATAATTTTAAACAAAAATTAATTATTATATATATATATATATTTTAATAAGAAGAGTAAGAATAGATAAAGACTGAAAAGATATAGTGATTTGAAAATTCTGAGTAGTAGAGAAAAATTGAAGATTCCATGATTCCCAAAATTTGCGTCCCTAATGGATTGCGATCGTCTGATAACGCAGGGACCTCCTACTTCCTTCTTTATTCAAAGTTCTTGAGTTCCACAGAGTTGACTTGGCGATGCCAGCCTTCTCCATGATACGCCTTTAATCGCTGCCTATTAACTTTTAATATGTTGGTTTCGTCATCATTTGATAATTCAACCGCACCATGTAGAAATACCTGTGTAATTACAAATGGTTCGGACCAACGTGACTTTAATTTTCCCGGGAAGAGCCATAGCCGTGAGTTGAATAGTAAGACCCTCTGCCCGACCTGGAGGTTTTTACCGCATATGTGTTTGTCGTGCCAGCGCTTGGTGCGCTCCTTGTAAATCTTTGCGATCTCATATGCGTTAATCCTCCATTCTTCTAACTCGACCAGTTGCATTTTTCACGCTTCTTCTACTGTCTTCAAATCAAAGTTCAACTTCTTTACCGCCCACAGTGCCTTATAATCCAGTTCTAGAGGCAAATGACATGCCTTACCAAATACCAACGCATATGGGGACATACCTATTGGTGTTTTAAATGCAGTATGGTATGCCCATAACGCATCGTCGAGCTTTGTTGCCCAATCTGTTCGTGAAGAACTTACTACCATCTCGAGTATCAGCTTAATCTCTCGATTGGACACCTCGGCCTGACCATTCGTCTGCAGATGGTATGTGGTGGCCACTTTGTGGAGAATGTTGTATTTGCGCAGCAGCTCCTTAACAATATGATTGACAAAGTGAGACCCCTCATCACTTATTAGGGCACATGGGGTGCCAAAACGAGTGAAAATGTTTTCCTTCAGGAGTTGAGAGACCACCGCTGCATCACTTGTGGCACACACCACTTCCTTTACCCACTTGGATACATAGTTGATGGCTAATAAAATATAGTGTTTACCATTCGAGGGAGGGAATGGTCCCATGAAATCAATACCCCACACGTCAAATAATTCAAGCTCCAAAATGGTGTTCATCGGCATTGCATGTTTCCATGAAATGTTACCTGTGCGTTGGCAGTAATCACACTTCCTGGCATAGTCAGCTGCATCCTTAAACAATGTTGGCCAAAAGAATCCACTCTGTAAAACCTTGGCTGCGGTGCGTTGTCCTCCAAAATGCCCACCATATGGTGAGTCGTGACATTTCAATAATATGCATTGTTGAGCAGCATTTGGTATGTATAGTCGCAGAATCTGGTCTGCTCATCTTTGTTCAGATTTAGCTCATCCTAGTAATAATATCTGCATTCATGTTTAAGCTTCCTCTGTTGGTGGTATGTATAATCTTCAGGAAATTGCTCGCAAACCAAATAGTTAACTATGTCAGCATACCAAGGAAATTCTTCAATATGAAACAGCTACTCATCCGGGAACACCACACTCACCTCTGATTCATTGTGGTCAATTTCAGGGTTTTCCAATTTAGACAAATGATCCGCAACTTAGTTCTCCATCCCTTTTCGATCAATTATTTCTATGTCAAATTCTTGGAGGAGGAGAACCCATCTGATCAACCTCAGCTTTGCGTCCTTCTTTGTCATTAAGTACTTTATTACCAAGTGATCAATATGGATGAGTACCTTTGTCCCCAGCAGATATGCTCAAAATTTTTCCAACGCAAAAATTACCGCCAAAAGCTCTGTCTCTGTGGTGGTATAATTTGTCTGAGCAGGATTTAATGTTTTACTCGCATATGCGATGGGATACAAGATTGTTTTTCCCTTTTGTGCAAAAGCTGCTCCCATCACATACCCATCAGACATTATTTCAAAAGGAAGTGTCCAATCAGGTGCAATTAACACGGGTGCGGTAAACAAGGCATTCTTCAATACTCTATATGCGTTGAGGCAGTTGTTGTCAAAATCAAATTTTCTATCAGCCTCCAATAACGCACTCAGTGGTCGTGATATTTTTGAAAAATCTTTGACAAAGCGTTTGTAGAATCCAGCGTGCCCCAAGAAACTTCGTACAGCCTTCAAGCTTGTTGGAGGTGTTTTTCAATTGCTTCGATTTTTGCTTTATCCACTCCTACCGAAACCTTGTGCCCAAACACTATGCCCTTTTTTTACCATGAAATGGCATTTTTTCCAGTTAAGCACCAGAACCGTTTCTTCGCATCTCTTCAGTATCTTCTCCAAGTTGGCTAGACAGACTTCATAAGTGTTCCCATAAACAGAGAAGTTGTCCATAAAGATTTCGACAGAGTCCTCAAGATAGTCTGAAAAGATGGGCATCATGCACCTTTGGAACGTGCTTGGCGCATTGCAGAGGTCGAATGGCATGCGACAAAAAGCAAAGGTCCCATATGAGCAAGTGAATGTGGTCTTGTCCTGGTCTTCTGGAGCTATCATAATCTAGTTGTACTCGACATAACCATCCAGAAAGCAGTAAAAGTCATTTCCAGCTAGACAGTCTAGCACTTGATCAATGAATGGTAGAGGGAAATGATCTTTCTTTGTGGCCGCATTCAGCTTGTGGTAGTCCATGCAAATGCGCCACCCAGTGACAGTTCTTTGCGGTATTAGTTCATTGTTTTCATTCGGGACTACCGTCATGCCACCCTTTTTCGACATTCACTGCAAAGGGCTGACCCACGTGCTATCTGCTATAAGATAAATAATGCCCGCATCTAACCATTTAATGATCTCCTTTTTAACGACCTCTTTCATCGCAAGGTTGAGCCTGCGCTGATGTTTGATCGTTCCCTTGTGGTCCTCTTCAAGACGAATGTGGTGCATATAGTACGCTAGGCTAATTCCTCTGATGTCGGCGAGCATCCAACCAATTGCTCACACATGCTTCCTCAGAATGCTCATCAATGCATTCTCCTGGTCTTTGTTAAGATCAGAGGAAATAATAACTGGTAGCTTCTCATTCTTCCCCAAAAATGCGTACTTTAAACGATTCGGTAGGGTCTTTAATTCCAATGTTGGTGGTTCTACTAGGGATGGCTGCGTTGTTTTTTTTCCTTCTTTTTCTGTTGGCTCTTCTTCTTGGCTTCCGATCATCTCTTCTTCTTTGCTTATTTTTGTTATAATCGCATTACAGGCAGCAACGGATGCGTTTGCATCCTTTTCTTCATTCTCTTCGTCAAACTTTTCTTCTTCCATCAAATTCTGGTCGTCGTCTGAGTCATGCAGGTCTTCTTCGTCATGAAACTTCATGGCACGGATTATGTTGAACTCGAGCTTCTGTCCATTGATGCTCAAAGTGATCTCCCCTTTATGCACACAATCTGGGCATGACCTGTTGATAAGAATGGTCGCCCCAAGATGATTGGCACATCTTCGTCGGCCTCGTAATCCAATATGATGAAGTCTGCTGGTAGGATAAATTTTTCATTGGTAATCAGCACGTCCTTCACCTTTCCCTCTGGATGCACCAGAGATCTATCGGCCAGTTGGAGAGTCACAGTTGTGGGTGCAAGTTGCCCACATCAGCTGCTCAAAGATCGACAGAGGCATCAAATTGATGCTGGCTCCAAGGTCACACAAGGCTTGCCCGATGTACAGTCCTCCTATGGAGCAGGGTATAGTAAAGCTCCCAAGACTGCTCATCTTCAGTTGAATGATTGATTTCGAACTTTGCGTTAAAGCCACCGTGGCAAACTTACCAGCTCCCCTCTTCTTGGTTACCATATCCTTCAGAAACTTTGCGTAGGCAGGTATTTCCTCAATCACTTCACTGAATGGAATATTAATATGTAATTGTTTTAACATAGACACAAAGTGTTGGTATTGTACCTCTTCATTCTTTTTCTTCCCCAGTCTCTATAGGAAAGGTGGTAACTGCACTCTGATGGTCCCCTTCTCAGATGGCTTTGAGGTGGACGCAACTTTTGGCTCTATTGCTTCTTTTTTTTTTTTTTCTTCTTGTGTCACCGAGATTTCAGGTTTCGTCACAATGGGAGCAGTCCGACTAAGCTCCTTCTTTTCTCCCTCCACAGTTTTTCCACTTCGCAATGTCACAACCTGACATTGCTCTTTACTTGATCCCTCCAGGTTGCATGGGAGTTCTGTTGAACTCGGCAGAGTCCCTTGCGGTCTGTTCTTTAGCTCACTTGCAATCTGGCCCATCTGTAATTCTAGATTACGGATGGACGTAGCCTGACTTTCAAGCACCATTTCGTTTTTCTCTATATATTGCTTTAATAGGCTTTCCAGGGATGAAAATTGTGGCGGTTGTGAGCTACTAGCTTGATTGCTTGTCTGACCGTTATTGCGCGGGAAGAATCTAGGTGGCCTTTCTTTCTGTGCCATAGGTTGAAAATTCTGTTGCTGATTCTTCCATGTAAAATTAGGGTGGTTTCTCCACCCAGGGTTGTAGGTATTCGAAAATGGATTATTTTTCACAAAGTAAATAGACTGTGGATTTTGTGGGCATTCTTTCATCGCATGCCCATCACCGCAAGTCGCACACCTTGCGGTGTTTTGATTAATTGCGTTGATTTTTCCAGTTTGTGGTGTTGGGCTGCTGATTGCAATTCCTTGAATTAAGTTCATCATTGCGGTCATCTGATTTTGTAATGAAGCAATAGCACCATTACTTGCGTCGTTATCCTTGATTCTCGGTCTCTGATCACTCTCTCTCCAATCTTCATGGTTCTTAGAGAAGCGATCCAATATATTCTTAGCCTTGTCATACATTTTATCATGTAGACCACCAGCGGTTGCCGCATTGGCAGCGGCCTGCGAAGCGGGATTCAAACCATGATAAAAGATTTCCATCTAAAGGCAGTCTGGCAAACCATTGTGTGAACAGTCCCGGACCAACTTCTTAAACCCTGCCCAGGCATCGTTGAGCGATTCGTCCATGTCTTGTTCAAAATTTGTAATTAGTTTCCTTCGCCTGGCATTCTCAGTAGGTGGAAAATATTTCTTCATAAATTTCTCCACGACCTGTTCCCATGAAGTGATCTCTCCCAGCTCAAGAGAATACGCCCATTTCCTTGCTTGATCACAAAGAGAAAATGGGAACAAAGTTAGTTGAACTTCTTCGGCAGAGATGTTCGGGAACACAAAAGTATTGTAGATCTCTATAAAGCTACGGAGGTGAGGGTGTGGGACCTGTCTCTTATACACATCTAGATGTGTATAAGAGACAGCCTATTATGATCGTTTGCCAGTAGGATTGGATTCGCCATGACGTTGTTTTCGTTTGGTGCTCCGTTTCCAGGTTGCTCCGCCATCTCTTCTTTATCTGACTGTTGTTGTTGGCGGTCTCTTAATCTTCTTCTGAATGTCCTCTCAATCTCCGGGTCGTAATTCGCTAGAGATTGAGAGTCTGCAAAAAAATCAGAAAAATTACCATTAGCATACTATTTTGCCGAAGTCTCCGGCAACGGTGCCAAAAACTTGATGCATTATTTTATGATGTGGAAATGTGGATGAAATGCGATGGTGAAATTGCATTGAGCACTCAAGTCTCCTCAGCGGAGTCCAAGTGTCCACTGAGTTTCCTTGAAAAGTCCAGGGTTGAACTCAGGGACTTGTTAAAATAGGTTGCGATGGTAATTTTTAGGAAAACTTTGCGGTAACCAAATAAATAAATAGTTTTTGAGGTTGTTGTTTGCGGTAATGAAAAATAAATAAATGCGGCGGATTTTGAAAAGAGTTGAATAAACGGGAAATGCGATGAGTATGCGGTGAACGGGTTGAGAAAAGTTTCTGCTAACATTTCCTAGGATGCGTTCATGTTATGCGATCATGCAATATGCATACAACAGTAAACCACCTCTCGGTGCTAATGATATGCCGAAATGCATGTCATCTTAGGACTTTTACTTAGAATTATGAAGATTGTTAGACAGAATATGTGGCAATCATGATAGGAATTCACGAGAAAATGAGCTTTCGTCGATCAGCATGTTGAATCTCAGTCCGATAAGGAAGCGTGACTCATCATCGAGCGAACCATGTCTAATAAGGTCCTATTTCTCCTCTTCGCTACACCATTCTGCTGAGGTGTACCCAGTGCTGAGAGTTGGGAAACGATTCCATGTTCTATCAAATAGTCTTGGAATGCAGAGTCCAAAAACTCTCCACCTCGATATGATCGAAGTGTTTTAATTCGTCTATCTAATGCATTTTCAACTTCATCCTTGAACTCTTTGAACTTTTCAAAGGATTCACACTTCCGTTACATAAGATAAACATATCCGTACCTACAGTAATCATCAGTAAAACTGATAAAATACTCATAGCCACCTCGGGCTCGCACATTCATAGGACCACAAAGGTTAGAATGTATTAACTCAAGAGGCTCCTTGGCTCTAGAACCTTTTCCAGTAAAAGGTCATTTAGTCATCTTACCTTCAAGGCAAGATTCGCACACAGGTAAAGAATTTTCTTCTAACTCACTTAGAAGTCCATTCTTCACCAATCTCTCAATCCTATTGAGATTGATATGCCCTAAATGTAGATGCCAAAGATGAGCATTTTCTTTTGAAGAAATTCGTCGACGTTTTGATTGAGTTACGGCAGTTCTGAAGATTTTAGTATTGTGGAGGGAATTAATGACTAACGGCCTTAACACATATAAATTCGATTCCAGATTTGTTGTGCAAATAAAAACACCATCTTTATGAATAAACGCTTTATTCAAATCAAAGGAAACAATGTATTTACATTGCAATAAACACTATACAGAAATAAGGTTCCTTTTTAGTTCAGAAACAATATATACATCATTTAAAATTAGAAACCTATTATATAAAGCTAACTGGAGTCCTCCCACTGCCACAGCTGAGACGACGTGCCTGGTGCCTACTCGCATCGCCATCTCACCAGCCTCCAGCTGTCGCCAAGATTTAATCTCCTGAAAAGAAGAACAAACATGGTTAGTGGTGCCTGAATCAATTATCCAGGCAGAATCATCATTCTCCACTAAACAAGTTTCAAGCACATGTAACATTTACCTTTATCCGCCTTGGCCTTATCTTTGGCTACTTTCTTCTCCTTCAGATACCGAGGATAGTTCCTCTTCCAATGTCCATCTTGATTGCAATGGAAACACTTTCCCTTAGCAACTTGTGGACGCCTCCTCGGGGCGACAGTCGGTGGGTTAGCAGGTGCCTTCCCTTTTCCCTTACCACCATTCTTCTTCTTCCTCTTTGCAGAGTTAGAAGTAGAAGGTGCAGACTTTGTTCCTGAGGTTGAACCTCTATGGAACGTCTTGGAGAATGAAGCAACATTTGCCTCACCCTTCTACCTCTCCTAACTTTTCAGTAAATATTGGTATGTTTGCAACTCGTTGAGGAGAGTTGTAAAGTTGCACTTCACTTTGTTAAGAATCACATTGCTAACAAAGTGCAGGAAGCTCTCCGAAAAAGAATGCAGGATTATGCTAACCCGGCTGCCCTCATCGATGGTAGACCCATTCAACTCCGCCACATTGAAGTTGACCATCATGTCTAGCACATGTTCACGAACAGATGTGCCTTCTTGCATTTTGGAGTTGAATATGTATTTAAGAGCCTCATGCATAAGCTATTCAGACGATTGTCCAAACATCCTCCACAGGGACTCCATGATCTCACGGGTGAGGCATAGGCTCTTCTTGGCCAAGATGTCAGAAAGACTTGCCAAGATATAGGCTCGGGCCTTCTCATTCGCCTTTGTCCATCGTTTGTATGCCTCCCGAACATTTCAAGTGGCATTTGGAGCTGGAATAGGAGGACAAGCCTCCGTGAGAGTGAACATGAGATCCTCGATGATTAGGATCGTCGTGATCATGTGTTTCCATGTTGAAAAATTATCGACAGTTAATTTTTCGGCGCTTAACAAGGATAAGGTGGTTGTAGCCATTTGAAAAAGTTGCTGAAAATACGAACAAAACTTTATTAGATGTTTCTAAACCACTTTTAAACCAATTAGTTTTGCAAAACAATTTCAAGTACCCTAAGTTATAGACTTCTATTTTGCAATGATGTCTACTGAGTCAGGACAAACGCCACCGGTGGGGCAATCAGTTGCCCTTTCACTGGGATGAGACATTCTCAACCATTAGGCAGAACCAACTCTTGGAACTGAACCTAACAGCCACCATTTTTCAGTCCAAAATCGTTAACTTTTAACTATTCCGTGTAAGTGTAACCCCTCGTTTTCGATGATAGAGCCCCGCCCTAATGCCTTACCGTAGGGAAAAGATAGATTAGAACAAGAGACTAAGTTACCTTATCCTCTTAAAGGAGATCAAAGAAAGAAATGCGCAAAACTGCCATTCTTTAGGGGGACACTCCCATGGTGCCTCGAGGCGATGCACAGTAACTTTATTCAACCTAACAAGGGAGACCGAGGGATATGCTGTCGCAATTATCGGTCCCACTTACTATGAACATTCTCTCCATCCACCTTGATATTGACCTACCCAAACACCATCTATTGGGGGGGCACGCCAAAGGTGCCACGAGGCCGAGGATAGATCTCACGGTGTGGACTATTTAGAAGAAAAGTGAAAGGTTTAAGTGAAGCATCTTATGCCCCAAGTACCTCCCACTGAATGTTCTACCAAGGGATTCATTAACCTAAACAATCCGGCTACTGATTTTAGTCTAAGTCGTCTTTTTAAACTCTGCTTATAAACAACGTTTGTTTATGAAATATAAATAAGTTCAAGTAGTCACATTTAAACTCTTTAATGTACTGTTCTTAACTTGCATGCATGCATCAAATCAATCTAATTCACCTTTCCAGGTAAGTTCCCAGGTAGAGGTGTTACGTTTTCGTCAACTTAAATACCCCAGCCTAGACAGAACCCACCTTAGACAAGAGGTCCTTTATAGATAGATTTCCTACACTTTAACCTTTTATTAGCCAATTTAATCCTATTAAACTGATTAAAAGATTAAAGCCTTAGGGTTTCTAATCATTTTAGAACTGTGATCCAAGTTTTAAACATTTTAAAACCATGAATTAAACCTAAGTGAGCATGCATGTCTTTCTTATTTCTTTTAGTTCTAATTTCTCTTTAACTCTTAAAAAGAAACAACTAAAAAGCATTGCACTCAACGAGGCGTTTATAACATTTATGAAGTAACATATGTGTCATGCTTCATGCAATGTCCGGTCATTACTATATATAAATTTTATATTACGTGCAATAACCAAGCAAACATGCTATCATTCACCCTTATACTATAACAATTATAATATAAAGATGATACATGTCAATGCTTTTTATGCATGAATAAATATAACTCTTATATTATATGATGCATGAGCATGCTCTTACATAATTAAAATCATGCTTCTATAAATTATAACAATTACAATAAAGAGATGATGCATGATATGCATAACCTAAGGTGGGATTTACTATATGTACATACCATATGACATGTAAAAGGTACATCACATGTAATAAACAAAGGATTAATGGACCGGGATGAGCCTTTACACAAAAACTCCGGAATGAAAAACCCTATATATTACATTTATCATCAAGTAAATCGGTTCACAGGCGAACCGGATCTTGAACTGCCAGGAGGTCTTCATCGTGTAGCAAACTCCAGCAGGTAGATGATTGTTCAGCGTGCACTAGACGATAGAAGCATTAGCAAATGATCGCATAGACAACGACGAGGCTGCGAAGCCTGATCGTCCATGCGATCGTGTAGCGTGACGACAGGTAAACGATTTACCTTGAGTAACTAAGTGATCGTTTAGTCAGTTACTAAGCGATGAAGCTTGCTGGCCTAAATGATCGTCTAGTGCGCTTTAAATGATACGCGAACGTCTCATCTTCTAACCAATGCATGCAACTTGGTAAACGATTTACCTTGCGATGCTAAGCGATCGTTTAGTCAGTTACTAAGCGATGAAGCTTGCTGACCTAAATGATCGTCTAGCGTGTGCGTGCATTAGACGATACTCATTGATCGTGTGCCCGATCGTCAACCCGATACGACCAACTCTTGATCGCATACCCCATCGTTTAACCGATGCGTTCAACCACNACCACGATCGCGTACTCCTTCATCTTTACGATGCGATGGACAGCGATCGTGTAGAACTTCTTCTGCATGATGCGATCAATCTTAGATCGCCTCCTTCCTCGAAGAACCGCAACCTTTGCCCAGAACTTTGACGAACGACTCAAGACTTGAAACACACTTTGAATACAAACTCAATAACGATTATTTATGCCTAAAAACGCAGGAGCCTTTACAAACAATCGCAAATGTAACAGGAATTAAACAAACTGAGGCAATTCATCCCGAAAACATCCATTAATCCGACACATCCACAAAAGATTTCAAAAATAAAACAGTGTAGAAATGCTTACACCATGAATGTATATTTCATTTCGTTGCAACAGATGAAATCGGAGTATCAGAAACCTGGCTCTGATATCAATTGAAGGATCTCATACCAAGAGTTCCGTGAGCGTGTTCAGATCGCTCTGATTTCACTGTGACCGAAACATAAAAGATATACATTCAGCACTAACAGTTATGCATATAAATATAATTATCGGCATGCTCATAACACAATGAATAACAGGGAAAGTGTTCATACTAGTTGAAGACTCTCTTCACACGTCTAAACCCTAAACAGCGGAAATTCTCCAACAGTTCTACCAACAGCCAGTGGGTATGTCGACTGCAACAACACGATTAATACAAGCACGAACACTGCAGCAGGGATGACACCACGACTAGTGAAACCCGGGTATCCTCGGCGTGAAAATCCAAAGAGTGGGCTTTGGTGAATTTGGTAGAGGACGGAGGACAACGCGTCGTGTAGACGATAAGCAAGTGGGAGATAAAACTGTGCTATCGTATAGTGGAAATGCTTATCGTATAGAATAGCTACATGATCGCGTATAAAAGGCTGAACGATCGTTTAAGAAAAACATATACGATCGTTTTGAGAAAAGGTGAGGTAGACAATCGTTTAGACGAAAGAGCTTCTATCGTATAGGCTCTCGCGATCGCTTTCAAAATTCTTTTGGGCGGACGATAATATGAATGCACGATTTTGAAAAATGAAAACAATTTTAATTTTTAACCCGCTGGTTACCATAACCAACATAACCCACTTCCCACGTCCGAATGTGGACAAATTAGTTAATTATCATAAAATTAATTAATTAATTAATTAATAAATATAATCATATTATATTTATATCTTATAGTTTGATATCACATATCTATTATAGTATTTTCTCCTCTACTTGATATAAATCATATTTATATCTAATTTCCTCCAAATTAATGTATCTCATACATTTAGCCAATTATATCATATATAATTAACCAATCCAATTATATCATATATAATTGAACATCCTCTTGTCAATTTGAACATTTCAAATTAACCCAAACATTGGTTCTCGACTTTATCCAAGCTTCCCAGGTGACCTAATGGACCTATGGCTCGAAGCTTCAATGGTACGTGAATAGCTGACTAAACTCTTTAGCCACGAGATCCACCATCCGTTAACTATCAGTGATTCCAGAAAAGACCAACAGCTGAACTCTTCTTACCATAGATATATTTCTATGTCCATCAGATATAACCAATCATGAGTACGATGACCCTTCACAGATGCTCGTAAGTATAGCTGGGCCAATTTACCGTTTTGCCTCTGTAGTTACATCTCGCTTCTTAAGTACCACTGATTCTTCTAATGAACAATACAACATAGTCCAACTATGTGTAAACACCTCTCGGGCCAAGAGAAGGTGTATGCTCCACAATGTTCAAGCCTCGGAATAAGCCCTTAAGGGAGCCATCTATCTACTTACCCCTGCCTCGGGGAAGGAGTNCCATCTATCTACTTACCCCTGCCTCGGGGAAGGAGTAAATTCCATCTTGTGTAGCTGAGTTCCCAGCTCCCAAATCAGACAAATCCTCAAAATAGTAGGTTTCAATTGGCGAGCTGGCCACTCACACCCATACAAATCAAAGGACCACCCTCAATGGCAGGAGTTCCCAACTCACTCGGGATTGAGGTCATGTTACCTATGGCCATCCTAGTGAAGTGAAGTCTCTGTCATGAAATGCACGTTATTACAATACTAAGTTATTAAACAATGTAGGTTTGCATTGATAAAATATATAAGATTGCATCAAAAAAGCATTAAGTTCATGACATTACGGTCGCATGCGTTCATCACATAAAAACAGTTAACTTTTGTATTTTTGTGTAGAATATGTGTTGACGTAAAGCGTAAAATGCAATCACAAGAAAGCAGGGGTCGAGCGCAACGTTACCGCAAGGCTTTACGGTGATTTGTGCTTGCAAACATCTGCTCAAGAAGGATTGCCGCATAGAGCTGTCGCAACTTGGTGGGCACATCTGGGTGAAAAGCATAATTAATCATAATGTGATACAAAGCTGATGACAGTCGAGTCTGAATTAAGTTGACAAGCCGCTAACGATTTACTGTAGCAAGTACACTCAGCTTTTCGGTGAAAAATATTCAGCGCATCAGATAGAAAATTAAAGTCATCCCATCAGTGCAATCATAAGAGAGAAGATGCCTTTCACCCCGAAGCTTTATAAATACTGAGGGCAACCTTCAGTAAAGAAGTTCGGATAGTCCGACAGTTAGATAAATTTCTCCATAGTTAGAAGTAGTCTTAGTTTTTCTTCTATTTTAAGGCGGTAGGAGAGAAGCGAGATTGTGCCGAGAGATCGTTCCGGTGAACTTGGAAGAGTGCCGAAAGCGTTGAGCTCAGAGAGAGAGCCAGCTCCTATGGAAGCAGGAATATCTTTTGAACAGAATAGAGTTGACAGTGTAAAAGCCTTGGGAAGCAAGGGATTGCTACCAGGCTTTCTATCCTTATTCTAGGAAAAGAGTAGAGACTTAGGAATAAGCTCTATGGACATTATTGCATTCAACACATGCGTCCTAGAATTAGGAGCATCGCATTTGCATTGGAAAATGATTTGTTGTCGCATGAGTGTAGCATGATTGCATAGTTTGATGCATTCCCGGGAAACGCTAGCTTAAGACCTTCTCAACCCGTTCCTTCGTATACTCAGTGCATCTACCGCATAATCGATCTTTTCTCAAATCTGCCACATACATTTATTTTATACTGCAAACAACAACCCAAACAACTATTTGATTATTTGGTTACCGCAAAGTCTTCTTATAAATTATCACCGTATACTGTTTTCCCTAGTCCCTGAGTTCGACCCTGGACTTACTAGGAAACTCAGTGGGGTTTATACTTGGATTCCGCTGAGAAAACTTGTTGCTCAATGCATTTCCATCACCGCATCTCATTCCATTATTCCATCACATAAAATAACACATCAAGTTTTTGGCCCCCACTCATATGTCCCCAATACGAATGATCAGGATCAGACCATCTGTGACAAATCATAACACTTGTGACCATTCCACAAAGCGGGCTGCATCCGTAGCATTACCTGGATAAGGTTTCCCTCTTATATCCATATACTACAGACCATTTTGCTTATCATTCAAAACATGATCCACTTGTATGTCACCACATACATGCTTGAGTCACATACAGATAACCAGAGATTTTATGTTTATTGGTCTGTGATAAAGCAAATGAAACAAATAACCAAGCAAAACAACAAAATGTGAAGTAAATATCATATATTAACAATACAAGTATTCGTACATACTGTTTACAAACTACAGGACACGAGACTTTAGGGCATCAACCCCAATAGCCTCCACTCGCATGTCTCCATATGGACGATTCAAGATCACATCGTTTGTTCTAAATACAAAGGGAACCGCATTTGATAATATCCCCATAATAAGGTACGTAGTCTTATTCATATAATATAGACCGTTTTGGCTATCTACTCAAAGTTGATCCATTCTTATATCACTACATAAAGTTCAAGTACTCATGTAATAGCCATGGATCTTAGTTTATTGGATTTAATTTTTACAAGTGCAATTAAACATTTTTATTGAATAAACCTCAATAGCTTTTTTATTGAAAATAGAATATGTTTAATTTTATAAACTGTGAGTTTTAGGACATACCATCCAACAAGTGGGTGTATAAGATCAAGCGCAACAATGATGACCACATGGAGCGGTATTGTGCAAGATTGGTGGTAAAGGGTTATGCTCAGAAAGAAGGCATCGACTTCAACGAGATCTTTTCTCTAGTGGTTCGACTTACTACCGTTAGAATAGTCTTGGCAATGTGTGCTACAATTGGCTTGTACTTGGAGCAGTTAAGTGTTAAAACTGTGTTTCTCCATGGAGATCTCGAAGAAGAAATTTGTATGCTCAAACTATAAGGTATTGAAGTAAAAGGAAAAGAGAACTTGGTTTATAGGTAAACAAATCTCTATGTGGACTCAAACAGGTACCGGGGTGTTGGTACAAGAGATTTGATTATTTTATTGTCTTGCTATTGCATGTTGACCATATGTTGGTAGTAGGCCCCAATAAAGATCGCATTGAGGAATTAAAGGCTTAATAATAGCGGACATAAATAATAGGAAGATTTGGTTATCACAAAAAAATTATTTGAAAAGGGGCTTGCGACGCTTCAACATGCAAGATTGTAAGCCAATTTTTACCCTTCTTCTTGTTAATTCCAAGATATCCTCTAGTATGAGCCCTAACAATGAAGCAGAGAGGATGAAGATGTCTCGAGTATCGTATGCATCAGCAATGGGAAGTTTAATGTTCACCATGATTTGTACCAGACTAGACATTGCACATGCAGTGGGAGTTGTTAGTCGGTATATGGCGAATCCTGGCCGAGAGCATTGGAATGCTGTTAAAAGGATCCTTAGATACATTAAAGAGTCCATAGATGTTGCTTTGTGTTATGGAGGATCTGACTTTATTGTTAGGAGATATGTTAACTCAACTTATGCAAGTGATCTGGATAATAGCAAATCCACCACCGGATATGTTTTCACTCTTGCTAGCGGAGCTGTAAGCTAGGTTTCCAAACTACATTTAATTGTTACAGAAGTAGAATTTGTTGCATCTACACAAGCTAGTAAAGAAACGGTATGGTTAAAAATGAATTTGTTACATCTACACAAGCTAGTAAAGAAACGGTATGGTTAAAAATGCTATTTAGGAGCTCGAACATGAACATGAGAAAACTTCTTTGTTTTGTGATAGTCAGAGCGCCTTGTATCTTGCAAAGAATCCAACTTTCCATGCCAAGTCCAAACATATTCAAGTGCAGCACCACTTCGTTCGTGAAAAGGTGGAGGAATGAATAGTGGATATGAATAAAATTCATACAAGAGAAAACCTGGCAGATTACTTGACAAAGGCAGTCAATGCTGACATGTTTAATTGGTGTCGATCCTCGAACGGCCTAGCAGAAACATAAGTAATATGAAGACGAAAAGGTAGAAAGAATGGCGTGGAGATATCATTGATTATCAATCAAATCTCCAAGTACCAGATTTTTGGATTATTATCAAGATTTTTCAAGAAGCTTATTTATTATTTAAAAGTTTCTTGGAGAAAATTTTGGGCCATTATATCTTACACGTTGTCCAAGATCAATTCATAGCCATTAGATCTTTCACATCTCCCTAGGCAATTGGAGTCATTGGATCATTCACATCTATCAAGAATAATTTGGAGCCACTGAAATTGCTTGATGACCAAGTTTCATTGGGCTATAAATAGGTGAGGACCCATGGTTTCCAAACCATCCCAAAATCTCCAAAAAAATGAGTGGGATGAAATAGAGAGATTTTCTTCTTGTAAGAGAGTTTGGTGTTCCTTTATAAGAAAGAAAGTTTGTAACTCCTATTTTAATATAATGAAATTCTTCTATCCCTCCTCGTGGTTTTTACGTAAAATTGTTTATGGATTTTCCATGTAAAATCATTGTGTGTTATTCTCTGCTTTCTTCTTCTTCATTATTATTATTCTCAATCTACTTTAGTTGCGATTTTCTCTATTCGATCACAATCCTTTATCTCTAAACGAACCACGACAGTTTGAATGACGGTGAAATGACCGTCGTGAGTCGTCGTTGAACAACGCCGATTTAAGGCGTTTGCTTGAGCAGTTGGAAGGTCGCGGCATGAGGTGGCGACGACGCGGGACGTTGATCGTGGGTCAACGTGAAATGGTAGTGATCGAGTGCTTGGTTGAGAAATATCTCTAGCACGATGGAGAGCAAATATGAGCTGTAATGGACTGAGTGGCGACCGACGTTCCTGGGTTCAGAGTGAGGGAGAGAGAAAAAAACGGCACTGCAAATTTTTTTTTTTTTTTTTTTTTTTTCAGAACTCTCAAGGAAGCCCAAGTACATGTATATATATATATATATATATTAATTTCCTATAATCGAACAGTCAGTATAATATATAAAACCTCCTTTATAATTATATATATATTCCTTTTTAAATTCCAAATCCAATTTAAATTTCTGCAACGATCCAAATCTCGAAGTCTTTTAAAATTTATAATTCTTGACCAAATAAAATAACTCAATTTTCTTAAATTTAATTAAAATTTCTAATCTTTACCAATATCATTTAAATTAATTATCTTGGCCCCAAATTATTATTTTAGCCCAAATTTTATCAAAATAATGCCTAAATATCTCAAGATAATTTAATAAAAATTATCTGAAAAATTTGGAATGTTATATCAAAGGATACAATAAAATTATTTTTAATTATAAATGAGTGTAAATGCAATTTATACTTACCTTTTTCTTCTCTACTTACTATTTTTTTCTATGCTTCTTTCTTCTCTCATCTATCTCCAATTAATGCATGTCTCTTCTTAAGATATGTTTGTTGAAAAAAAAAGTAAAAATAAAAAGGTAGAAGGATAAAATGAGGAGAGAAAGAATCTCTCTATATGACACCTTTATATAGAGATGACTATTTTTCCACCCGCATCTATTATCAATATTTATAAAAATACATATATATTATCGAAGAATTGTATTAACCGATTGTGTGAAAAAAATTCACGTTTTAGATTTTTTTCATTCAATATTCTTAAAAATACATTAAAAAAAAAAAAAAAAACTTTTATCTTGATTGAAAAGGTTACTAAAACAATGAATAAAGGTAAGGGTATAAAATTACTTTCACCCATGCTGACGTCATCTAAAGAACCCAAAAACAAGTTCTTAGAAAGTGGACCAATCTTTTGAAATAAAAACATAAAAGGGCCCATTTTGATCTATTTTTCTCACAAAAGAGTGGGTTTTTTCTTTTTCTTTTATTTATTAACTTTTTATATTGAATATAGCTAATTAATTAAAACTAAGATACTAATTTACAAAAGTCAATGCAATTAGTTATTTAACTAAAATAACTCAATAATATTTCTTTAAAATATATTCTAATGCAATTTTTCAAAGCATAACTATGCAATTACTTTTGTTTTATTAATTAGTGAACAATGTCTTAAGTATAATTATTTAATTATGACTAGTTAGTTATTTATCGGGATTAGTTTTTATTACTTCATTCACTATTAACATATCATAATTATAAAATATTTTCTCTCATTTCTTCATTTTTTATGTAATATAAGTTTTTATTAAAGTATATTTTGTTATATTATTCAATGAAGGTTAACTTCAATTTATATTACTAATACTAAACTCAATTAATTAAGAATAATAAAATACTAAATTATAATTAATAAGATGTTCGTTCCATAAATTAAACACAAACATAATATTTTGTTTATTAAATTTTGATAGTGTTTCTCATCCAAAACCAAAACACAATCGTGTTTGATTCTTAGACATATTACTTCTAATTTTTTATTCTCAGACATCTATAAAACCTTATACCAAACAGCTCCTAAATGAATATGTATAAATGTTTAACATATGTGCAACTTTTATTTTCAAAAGGTTCAATTGTAAAATAATAATTTTTACAAAAGTAATAAACAATATTTTCAGTTATGTTCAATTCATATGAAAAGGAATAAGATTCCAATGTCAAAAAAAGGTTCTTTTTTTTGGAGGAGAAAAAAACATGTTTCTTTTTCAGTGCATATAAATGACTAAGTATCGTGTTGAAGTTTGTTCTATCTCCAAAATTCTCCTAGAAACAAAGATAGCACGATTACAATAATGTGCATCCCACGTCTTCAAGTTTTGATGGCCAAGTATGAAGCAAATAAGTTGGTCAAGAAGCATGAAAAAAATGGTGAAGGTGTTAAACTAAAACGTCTCAATGCCATTGCTCGAGGTTCAACTCAAATCAACAATAATCAAGGAATGGAAACGAAAATATTAAAAGCTAACGACCATGTTGCGCTCAAGTTTAGTTCAAATGTTCATATAAAACCAAATAAGCAAATAGGAGGAAAAGCTCACGTACCTACCTCAAGAGTTCTTGATATAAAGGCGTCTAGAATGCAATTTAGTCGAGAGCAGATAAAGGAGATTTTTCAATACCATGATAGCGACAATGATGGTTTTCTCAACATAAAGGAGGTAACAAAAGCTTTTGGTTTCCTTGGCTCAATTCTTCCATTCTACAAAGCCTACCATGGGATGGTGTATGCTGATACTAATAATGATGGCCTTATCAGTGAGGATGAACTCGAAAAACTCATTGATTATGCGATTAAATTTATCAATAAGAAATGATTTTTTGAGCTACATAAACACGAATTTTATGTACTAAAGTAAATTTGCATTTTCAAGTCAACCATGACAAATTATAATTTAAACATGTATAAAAAATAGTATATTTGAAATAAAGAATTGATCTACGTACTTTCTTATTTTTACTTGGGTTGATGGTTTGTGATGTTCACGTCTTTGTGTTAATAATCTAGCAAGCATAAGAAATTTTATTAGTTTGGCCGTACTCAAAGCATCATAAAGCCAAAACAAACTATAAAATTTGATGTGTCCACTCGATTCAATGTTATGTTAATATATGGTTATGCTCTAAACATCTTTTTAGTCCAATCAAAAGATAGTACTTGACGTATTATATATGATTCATACAGGGAATATATAATATAGAAAGAGATCTAGAATCAATGCATATGAACAACATCTATCTTAAGATTTGAAAAAAGACACGTTGAATGAGGCGTTTTGATAAATCACAAATTGTCACTTCACTATTTTTAAATTAAGGATGAATTTCATTTTATAATTTGGACCATTTGTAAATGAACATGAGTCCTAATTAAATGTGAAAACAAAAAACAACAAATTTCAAATAGTTTTGATCGTTTGATCAATTATGCCCCAACTCGATCAAAATGGCAAATAATATTTGGATCAGTCCCAATAATAATAATAATAATAATAATGATAATAATAATAATAATAATAATAATAATAGTAATAATAATAATAATTATTATTATTATTATTCATCATCATCATCCTCATTTTACAACGATGGGCAATTGTGGGCTAAAATATTTCACTGTTGTGATTTCTAGCTACCTCGTTTTCTGGAGATTAGAGTGGAAACTTTTTTCTTCACTACTCTGTATCACAAAGGTATAGCAACATATATATAATATATATATATATATATATATATATATATATATATATATATATATACATATGATTCATCTAAAATTTTATACATATCTTTTCTTTTAGGACCTGTTTGATTTAAGATTTTTTGGATGTCCAAAAATTAAAGATGACTGAGAATTATAAACATGAGATTAAGATTGACGGGAATCAAGGATGACTATATATTTGATTGTGCATGAAAATACTATCTAATTTTATGGAAACAAATTATCTTTATATTTAATTTATAAAATTATTATGATAACTCTATAAAATTTTATATTAATTTATAACAATAAACTCAGTTCAAAATATTTAGAAAAATAATTATTTGACAATCAAATAATCAAAAGTAATTAAATGATTATTACAAGTATTTGTAAAATGAGTAATTTATAATTAAAATTACTAGAATAATGAATAATTATAAAGTACTAAATTAAATCAAATTTATCTATCAATAATTAATTTACACCATAATAATTTTAAATAAAATAATTTAATTTAATTTTCTTTCATAGAACGGAAAAGCAGGAGAATAAAATGATAAGAATGAAAAGAAGTAAAATAATAAAACTAAAAGAAAAAATAAAAATAAATAAAATAAATAATAAATATAATTAAGAAGAGAAAATAAATAAAATTGATATATTAAATAAAAAGTAGAAAAGAAAAACATGTAAAGATATTACATAAAGCAAAAAAATGATGAAAAAAAGTTGAAATAATAAATATAAAAAGAAGAGAAAAAAAATTAATAAAAAAGAGAAAAAATCATATGGAAAAAGGAATAAAAACGGATGAAAAAAAGAAGTAAAAGTGGGAGTTTATTAAGAACCCACCAATTATGGTGGGAATAAAATGCATGCAAAGAGAACATCCTCAATGCCTGAGAAAAATGTTTTCCGAGGTAAATACCTCAAATTCTCCGACCAAACAAGGATTTTATATATTCATGCCTATTCCCACCCTCTATTCCCTCAAACCAAACGACCCATTGATGTATCTAATAGATTAGTATCCAAGATCCCTTCAAGAACATAGTTCATGAGGTTTAGTCAATTGAGTTTTCTTATTGTGTTTTGGGCAGTTGTAGAGATGCGATTTGAAGGTGTGACGACAAAAGATTTATTATTTGACTAACATCATGTTTAGGATTGCTTTTGCAATAGTAAAATATCAATTATATGAAAATCTTTAAGTGTCTATGCTCTTTGGTAAAACAATTTATTTATTATCTACCACAAATCACTTCTATAAATTTGGCATCTTCCCTTACCAATCTCAAATTTATTTTTTACGTTTTTTTCAAATTTTAATTGGCTTACTTTCTTATAACAAATATTTAAAAAAAATAAAAATTGAAATTAAATAAAAGTAGATAAAATTCAAATCATATATATTTTTAAATAATTATTATATATCAATTATAAAATAAATAATATAAAAGTTAATTGAAATGACAATCTACTTTTATTCATATAATTAAATTACACAAATTTAGTTAATTTACTAAACATTTGCAACTATTTTTTCTATTTTAAAATTAAACTTTACCAAATACTATACACCATTTTACTTCTTCCATATAGCTAATAGTGGCCTTTGTTTATCTTACAGAGGCCCAAGAAGGATGTAGTGGCCCAAGAGAAGAGGATAAAAAGAGATTTGTTTTAGTAGATCTAATGAAGCCACATTGTTACCTCTCAAAAAGAGCTAATATTATGCCCTTAATCCTGTTATTATTGAATAATTCTCATGCCTAAAATGTCTAATTTGTATGTAAATCAATCTCGAAGTACAAACGTGTCAATTGGATGAAAATCGAGCAAAAAAGAAGCAAAAAGGGGAGTTGGATGCTACATGTTGAAAGAAGACATAAAAATTACCAAGTTGTCCTTGAGGGGAGCGTTGCAACCCTCCCTGGACCCTCGCGTAATGCTGAAAGGCAGTAAGCACCACTTTTGGGCCAAGCAACCAGAGTCGCAATGCTCCAACGCAATGCTATTGGATAGAAGCGCACGAACAAGGCAGCGTCGCAATGCTGACTAGGGCATCACAATGCTTTGAACTTTAATAGAAATATTACATCCATGAACGCGCAACGCAGCGTCACATTACCATTGTGCACCTCCTTCAACACTTGAGACCTACTTCGACAAGGATGTGGCAACACTCGCGATGCTACGATTGCATTACAAAAAGAATTCCTTGGTTCCAGTTGAAGTGGTAAAGAAAAGCTAAGAGAGAATGCATATGTCAAAGAGGTATAAAACATAAGTATTGGTCAAGCCATAATAGCCTAGGGTATTCACATAACTTAATCTCTTAGAAAATTTAGTTCATGACAAATGATAAAAGAATGAATTTCACTAAATCGGAAATTATATCTAAAAGATGATGTTCAACAGGTAAATAAAGAAAAAAAATAAAATTTCAAGAAATAAATGAAAAATAAATGTTGGAAAAGTAAAACTCAAATAACTTGGGTAAAGTCTCAAGCTTCAAGTCCTTTCCTAAGATGATTCCCCCTTTCTCAAGGTGAAATCGTACCTTAACACGTATTTTCGTGGGAAAAGATATCCTAGAGCTGCTACACCTCAGAAAAACTTCTGTTCTTGAGGCTATTGACTTGAAACACTGAGACGAAACCCAAGGGACTAGAATATGGAAAAAATGGTAGTAAGTGGTGATGATTTCGATGGAGAGTTGATTGATGAAGAAGGAGGCTTCACATTCTTTATATAGGCCTAAATTAGTTTAGAAATAGCCTAAAATCATGGTATGGCCGCTTATCCATTATTTTAGGGTTGAATAATAGCTTTGATCGAGAAAATAATAACAATGATTGACTTGACGTGAATCTAGAAAATTAGGGCTTTATGATGCGGGTGTTGGATTTAATATCCTAAATCTCGTATATCCTGTAGTTTATATTTTGAAAGAACAAAATATTTATTTAATAAAATAAGAGGTATTTTATTTTACATTCAGACTACATTAATTTCAATCAAATAAACTGAGATCCAAGGTTATGTGATTTCACTTGAACAATATGTGGTAAACATACAAGTGGTTCATGTTCAAGTTATAACCTAAAAGGTATGCAGTAAATAGATAAGGTTGGGTACCTTATCTTGGTAACACTGTGGATACGACCAACTTTGTAATTGTTACATGAGTTGTAAACGTTACAGATAATATGAACCATATTGTTCATGTGGAGACATGTGAGTATGAGTATCCTATATAAAAAGTTTATACAAGACCGAATGGTGAAATTATTGGTTTCTTATTATAATATCGTTACTTGAAGAAACAATTATTTCACTAGGATGACCATAGGTGACTTGACCTTAACCCTGAGTGAGTTGTGAACTCCTGTTTATAAGAGCAATCCTTTAATCTGTATGGGTGAGAGTGGCCATGTTAGCCGACTCAACAAACCTACCATTTTAAGGATTTATCCGAGTAGAGAGCTGGGAACATACCTAAATAAGAAGGAATTCATTCCTTTTCGATCATAGAAAAAGTAGATAAATTGCTCCCTTAACACCTGCTTCGAGTCTTGAATAATGGGACTTGAACCTTTCATTGTTCATTTATAAATGGGAAACTATTTGATAGACACTGATAGAAGTCTATCAGTATCTATCAGCGTCTATCATTGATAGTTTTTAAACTTTTGCTATATTTTGTAAATATTGTGTTTTATTTTTCTATATTAAAAAATGGCCCTTTATAAATTATGAAAATTGTGAAATTTCATTTTTTTTTAAATAATATAAATGAAATTAGTGGGAAAATTTGATTTTTGCCACTGATATAAATACTTTAAAGTCCACTCGATTTGACTTGATTTGGTGTGAAATTGACGTTAAATTAATTTGCATGATTTTCTTGTATAAATAGGTATTTTAATTTATTTTGAAGTTTCATGAAAATTAAAATTTTTAAAGAAAAATAGTTTTTCCTTTCTCTCAAACTCAAATCTTCCCCAAAATCCCTCTCAATTTGGATTCCACGACCCAATCTAAAGCCAAGAGGATTGTCGAGAAGTCCTTTTGGTAGTCTACATCAAGTTTTCAAAAAAAAAAATTTGCAGTAGATTGAAGCAATTAAGGGATTCTTCAAAGATTGTACTTCTCTAACCGTAAATTCTCCAAATTTTAACATGCATGCTTAATCATTAAAATTGATATAGTTAGAGTGCTTAGGATCAAATTACATCCGCATGTTAAATGTCAATTCTATCACTTCCACAGGTTTGCACTCTCTTCAGTGTGAAAGGAGATCCCATCCAAAGACATGGGAGGGAAATTAATCAATGATGGTTGTTTTCTTTTGGTATGAGCAGTGGCCCTAGTGACCTAAACAAAGCTTGTAGCTTCTTTGTCTAAGCTACTCTTAAAACCTTTGTCAAAGGCTTCCTTAGAAGCAAACTGCAAAAAACATGATTAGAGAACTCATAAGAAGTATCAACATCATCATTACCATCTCCAGAAATACCAACACTATTAAAAGCTTTCTTACCTCGAAGAGTAGCAATAGGGATATCGTTTTCATCATCAGAATGAGTGGAGTGAAGAGAATTCTCTAAGCTTGGGTCACTGAAATCAGTGTCAACTTCAAACTCACCAACATTTTTCACATTCTCAGGAGTCACAGAGGTCAAAAAATCAACAATATCAGGATTTTGGTCAGGTAAAGTGGAAGACTCATACAGAGTCTTAACATTTTCTTTAACATTTTGAGCCTCGTCACTAAGCCCAATGAAAATAGCAGCTGGAACCATAGGAACGTTTTGTGAATCAATAACATCGAGTAATTACACTGTAATTTCCTTCTAAATCAACAGCAATTTCAACATTATCACGAACTGACATTACAGGTGAAGTAGGAACAAACAACTTCTCAGATTCATGACAATCCAGAAAACAACATTACAACACAACTCTAGAGCAAGAGTATGAACAATCGTAGCAACAAAAGTTGAACCTGATTTAAGAATAACATCATCAACTCAACTACCTTCGAAGACCCTAGCATCTACACGAGCTTCTATAGAAGGTTCAACAATCTCTTTAGGGTTTCTAGACGCAACGATATAATCATGCATGTGATCAGATTCACCACTAGAAGGGGTTTTATTTGGGACAATTTCAACACCAGTCCCAAATAAATCAAGTATCATTAAGGGTGATGAATTTACCTTTTATTTCTCTTTAGTTTCAAATGGCTTATTGGTTCCAGAAAGTTTTCTTTTTGTTCAGGAAGGTGGAACCCCAACTTCCTTACTTTTAATAGGGAAACCCCGCACACGAACACCATATTTCTTTATAGAGGGCGCTAGAATTTCATCAACAACATGCATCTTGCACGTAACCTTTTCTTTGTATCTTACTATTTTGTTGTTAGATGTGTAAGTCCCTTGGCGAGTACTCATCATTAGAGATGATCGAGTGAGATAATGAAGAACACAAATTTTAAACATAGGCAGTTGAAGGAGAAAAAAACTCAGAATGTAACAAGGAAACCTATCACGCTATAATTTTAATTCAAACAGAAATCTAAAGTTGAAACCCATAATTAAGTCAGTTAATTGCATACTCTACCTTGTGGGCTTCCACTGATGGGTTGAGATTCATCCAAAAATGACAACAATTTGATTTTTTATGTTAACGTGCTCTAACATAATGTGTTTCCTTTCAATAAGATCACAGATAAAATGGTGTCTGATGTCAATGTGCTTAGTTCAACTGTGTTGAACTAGGTTTTTTGATATATTCATTGCACTCATATTTTCATAAAAAAGAGCTATAACATCTTGCGAGACATCATACTCCATTAACATATGATTCATCCAAAGTAATTGAGTATAACTATTACCTGCAGCAACATATTGTACTTCAGTCATGGATAAGGAAACACATTTTTGTTTCTTGCTCAACCACAAAATCAAGTTGTTCCCTAAGAAGAAACAACCTCTAGAACTACTCTTTCTATTTTCTGAGCTACCTGCCCAGTCAACATCACAGTAATCAACTAGAGAGCTACTGGTATCAGAGGTATACAATAAGCCATAATTGTTAGTTCCATTTGTGTATTTATTGATTTTATTTGCACTCTGAGGAAATGACTCTTTTTAGGACAGGATTGATATCTAGCACATACACCAACAACAAACGCAATGTCAGGTTTGTTGGCAGTCAAATAAAGAAAACTCCCAATGATGCTTCTATAAAGACTCTCATCAACATTAGTCCCATCCAAGTCGTTTAACATTTTTACATGAGTTAGAGAAGGAGTTCTTTTAACATGAGCACTTTCAAGACCAAATTTCTTTACTAAGTTCTTGGCATATTTGCTTTATGATATAAAGATTGTTGGGATTGGTGTCCTAATTCTCTCGGAGTCTCGTAGTTTGTAAACTTTTTACACATTGTTATTAATAAAATAAGAGTCATTTTATTTGCATTTACTCATATCCAATAAACAAAGATCTGTGATTATTGTATGTAAACTTAAGTATGTATATGAGATATACAAGTGGATCATGACTTAAGTAATAACCTAAAAGGTTTGTAGTATAAGGATTAAGGAGAGATACCTTATCCTGGTGACACTACGGATACGGCTCGCTTTGTAGAGGTTTACAAGTGTTGTGGAGACATGCGAGCAAAGGTGTCATGTACAAAGAGTTTGTATAAGACCGGACCATGAGATAATTAGTCTTTTTATATAACGTCGTTGATAATTAAGACTTACATCTCACTTAAACGACCATAGGTGACATGAGCTTAATCCTGAATGTTTTAGGAACTCCTACCTTTGAGGGCAGTCTTTGATTAGTATGGGTGAGAATGGCCAGATTGCCAACTCAACAAGCCTACCTTTTGGGGGATTTGTCTGATTGGAGAGCTGGGAACTCAGTTAAAGAAGATGAAATTCACTCTTTCATCGAAGCAGGGGTAAGTATATAGATTGCTCCCTTAAGGGCTGATTCTGAGTCTTGAACATAGTGGCCACATCCTCTCTTTGGAAGAGAGGACTCAGTCATAGTAGAACTATGACTTATTGTTCATTAAAGGAATCAGTGGTACTTAAGAAGTTAGATGTAACTATATGGGCAAAACGCTAAATTGCTCAACTGTACTTACGAGCAATCTGTGAAGAGTTATCGCACTGTTGATTGGTTGATATAGATACAGAAATATATCTATAGTGAGAAGAGTGCAGTTGTCGGTCTTTAGTGGAGTGTTCGGTAGTTAACGGATGGTGGATCCTATGACTAAAGAGTTTAGTTAGTTATTCTCGTAATGTTGGAGCTTCAAGCTATAGGTCCATAAGGTCCCCTTAGTTGCTCAATGGATTCAAGTTGAGAATTAGTTCCTGGGGTTGATTTGGAATGTTCAAATTGACAAGAGGAAATTCAATTATGTTATAATTGGCGTGATGTATGAGATGCATCAAGTGGAGGATTAATGTAAATATGATTTACATTAAGTACCATAAAATAGAAAAAGAATTATGGTTTGTATGTTTCATGAGATGAAATATTAAACTATATGTTATAAATACAATATGGTAAGTTGGTTATCATATTTATTTATAATATATTAATTATATGATAACTAGTTTCTTTTTCTCTAATAACCAGTTGAGGTGGAGGTTATTGGTGGTTTTATGGTAACTGTGAGATGAAAGGAAAATTGTTTTCCTAATTTTAGAGAGTTACTTGAAAATCTATCAAGTGAAAGTGTTTTCACCAAACGATAGCTGACAGAGGCTAAACGATCATGGAGCTTTGACTATACGATAGTTCATCAGCTGATCGTAGCTACACGATCGCGTGGCTAAGTCTATACAATAGGTTGCCGTTGACTAAACAATCGAGCACAACGTCTATACGATAGACTGTATTATCTCCCACTTGCTCGATCATTTTCCTCCAGTCTCTTCCTCAAGACAAGATCATACAGATCCCACAACTCCTGGATTTTCATACTGAGAATACAGGGTAAGCATTGTGGTTGTGTCCTCACTCACTTCGTGAATCGAGTGTGACTTGATTGGTTTCAAGGAGTTGTTGGTTGTTCGTTGTGTTTGTGTTGTTGATTGTGTTGTTCCGGTCGTTGCGTTCATGTATTGCTGTGTTGGAGGTGTAGGAGACTGTTCGAGGGATTATAGAAGAATGTTTCTATTGGGATTATTAGGAAAGGGTGATGGGGTTATTGCACGCAATCATGCGTTGGACATGCTTAAGCTATGCGTTTATGCCCATGCGTCAGAGGTCATACATTGGAATGAAAATGCGTTAATCTAGTATGCAATGGCCATGCATTCCTATCACAAGTTTTCTTGCCTTCTCGCCAAGTATAACAAAAATGCAAGTTTCTCGGGTAATCTGAGGTCGAACACAGGGACTTGTCACTCAATAATGCTTGTGAAGTAGTGCGTTTGAGGCAATGAATAAAAGTAAAAAGAAGAAGTTTAATGGATATACACACTACTTCTACCCCTAACTAAACAGATAGAGCAATAGAAGACTTGCGATGAGAATTGGTAGATACACAACAACCGTTAACACATAGTAATGTTTATTATCTTAAATCGCTCAAGTAATCCCAACTCATCGCACTAACGCATCGCACACCTCTCGGTCGTCAGCCGCATGACTATATCTCTATAGTGCATGGTTGCATCGAGCATAAGATTGTGCCTATCTCTAGGGACAATGCATACTTTGCTTTAGTGTGTTTTATCTCTTACCTTCTCAGGCAGTTAGACGCGGTTAATTAACTTATAGACAAGCATTTCAACAACCCATAGACAAGCGTTGCTACAGCCTTTCACCAAGCAAAGAAGATTAACTCACTATACTCGAACGACGCACATCTCTCGGTGGGTTGCTACATGCGTTCTATCTCTAGGCTACACGATTAAGTATGCGATTTCCTTTGATAAATAAACGATGAAGGTAAATGATGATAAAGATAAAGACGATGAAGAAGATGGCATTGAAGGAATCAAGATATGCATTGATTACAAAATGTCTTAATATCTTAAGCTAAAATGTAATACAATACAGAGGTTAGAGGAGAAAAACTCTGCGTCAAGGTTGCCGGTGGTGCCATGGATGAATGGTGGAGATATCTCTCTCGAGCTCTATCTCCAGCAAAAGCTCCGGTCATCACTCGATCTGGTTGGTGGAGATGAAGAACTCTCACTGAAAATATCGCTCATGCTTTCATCTATGATCACAAATCTCTGCCTTGAGTCAGAAGTTCGGATGCTATGAAATGAAGGTCAAAGGGGCTATTTATAGAGTCTAAATGCCAATAGCTATCATGATTGCGTTATGTCTCACTGCTGCCTTTGTCGCAGTATGGACAATGTCACATCGTCTTATCTTGTTGATACTCCAAAGGTATGCGTCCGAGCTTGATTCAGCTGAAGTATCAACGTATTCTACCCATCTTGCGATTGCCCTTCTATTATGGTTGTCACTCTGTGGCTGCAATCTCCAAGTGATCACTGTATTCACTTGATCACCGCAACTTCCATGCGATGGGCGCATTCGATCACCGCAACTTCCATGCAATGGACGCATGCGATCACCGCATGCATTCATCTATGTGATAGCTCAGTTTTCGGTGCATGCATTTGTCTTTGCGGTCGCCTGGCCTCAACGCATGTGTTTGTCTGCGATTGCTTATTTCCAACACATGTGTTTGATTCCTGCAATAGCTACAAAAATAAACACTTTGGCACAGAGTAACGCATAATATTGGGGTCAGTGAGGATTTAGGTGCTAATCGATGCAAAACTCAATTTTTCGCAAATTCTAAGTATTATCACTGCATTTTCTACTTGTTAGCCCTCATAATTATAAATAAAAGGCTTATAATAACTGGCATTTCTGCCAGTTATCAGTTTCTTCAAAGGTACGCATACTCTATCCCTTGAATTCTATCTTACATGCTGTAATTTCTTGTTATGCATGACCTATTAGTTTTCGTTCTTAGACTGTAATTGTTAGTGTTCAATTTGAATGGAATTTGGAACAATCCTTTTGCTGCTCATGGAAATCCTCATGTTAGATTTTCTTCAATTGGTATCATAGCCAGGTTGTTCTGATATTCCAAATTTCACTTTTGTTTTGAACTTCTTTTACAATTGTGGTAAGTTTTAAGGTTTTTGCATTGCGTTTAAGTGTTAAATGCATTTATGGATTTGTTGATGAATGTTTACGGGTTAATTTCCTCTATTTAAAGCTTTCTTTTCAATTACAAAGTGTTAATTTGTAAGGGCCCCTGTGTTTTTGGGCATAATTAACAAACAATCGAGTCTATAATTCAAGGTGTTTGAGTTTGTTGAGTCGTTCGTGATGAAGTTTCGAAGCATGGAGATGCAGTTCTCATCAAGGAAGAAGACCAAAAGTTGGTCGTTGTAGCCTAAGGTAAATGATCGTTGAGATTTGGCTAAATTATCGTGTAGAAAAGTTCTGTGTGATCATGTAGTATTTACTAAACGATGCTAAACGATGGGGTAAAGCATTTACTCTATCGCGTAGCGTTGGTTGCTCGATCGCATGGACGGTGGAGGTAAATGATCGTATAAAGCATATTATGCTCATTGTTTAATAAAAGGCGTGCACACTAAACGATCATGTAGTTAGCATGCCTCATCACATAGTCACTGACTACATGATCACCCGGTATACGATAGCTTGTTGCTTGCTCCGCGATCTTTTAGACCTTCACTGCATCGTTGTCATTTAGTCGATCACTTAAGGCTTGCGTTGCAAGATGGGCGCTACAGGATCACGTGCCTTCATGCTCCATCGCATAGTAAAAGGTACACGATCGTTGCTAAACGATCATTTAAACTCAGGAAGCGTTGGTAAATGATTGAGTAAAGTGTTTACTCTCTCGTGTAGGTGATCACATAGATTGGGCACACAATCAAGAAGACGCGTTTCTTCGCCCGGATGATTCAAGACCCGGTTCTCCTATTTGAACCGGAGACTGATTGTGCTTTGTAATAGTTAGCTTTGGTTTTTTGAGGATTTGAGGCTAATTATCCTGGTTCATCAACTTTTATTTAATGTACATATGATGTATGTTGTTTATATGCCATAGTGTATGACATATAGTTTTGAAGCCTACCTTAGGCTATGCATTTTTTTTCATGCATCATATATTATAAGTGTTATAATATAGCTTTTGGCATGATGAAATTATAAGAGAGCATGAGCATGCATCATCTTTATTTTACAAGAGTTATAGTATAAGCGTGTATGGAAGCATGTATGCTTGGTTCATTGCTTTGTTATATAAGTGTTATATAAAAGTAGCAATGAATGGACAATGCATGGAGCATGACACTTAGACTTATTTGTAAAAGTTATGAATGCCTTGTATATGTAGCTTCGCATTGTGGATGGTTTTGGTTGTTTCCGATTATAAGCATTATAATGGAAATTAGAACTAAAATTGATAAGAAAGAGTTGCATGCGGACTTAGGCAAACTCATGTTTTAAAAGGGTTTTTAAATTAGATTGAGATAGACCTATGTTCAAGGTTCTAATGAGATTAGATACCTAAGTTTAATCTTTTAAATCGGTTTAATAGGATTAAATTGATTGGCATAAAAGATTAAAATTGTATTAAATCTATCTATAATAGACCTTTTGTCTATGGTGAGTTCTATCTAGGCTAGGGTACTTAAGCTGACGGAAATAGAACACCCCTCCCTAGAAACCTACATGGAAAGGTGAATTAGACAGATTTTCTACAAACATGCGACAGTTGATCAAGGACTTCATTAAAGAGTTTAATGAATGATGATCAAAAGTTGTTAAACATTCCAAGGTAAGAGTTACTCTTCGGCAAACATAAAAAGTTACTTAGTTAAAATTCTTAGCCGTGTTTTTTCTAAGTAAACTAAACCCTAGGTCATTGAATACTCAGTGGAAGGAAGAGATGTATATGATATGTCAATGATTTCACTCACGTTTCTCCCAAAATGTTCATGCCGTGAGATTCGTGCTTGGCCTATGGTGCCCTAGGAGCATCCCCCTTCAGATGGTGTTTGCATGAGTTAATATCAAGGTGGACGGAGAGAGTGTTTACAGGAAGTGGGTGAAGGGTGTGTGTCAACATATCTTGGGTCTCCTTCATTGGTTCGCATCATGAGATCTTCTTGCAATCCCTCTTGGAGCCCTGGGAGCATCCCCCTTCGGATGTGTTTTGTGCAGTTGGTCAATATCAAGGTGAACTCAAGAAATGGATAGGGTCACTTTAGTTTATGCCCCAATCAGATTTTTCCCTTCGGATTGGCTGCTTGGAGTAGAACTCTAGTGCCTAAAATGATGGGTCACACTTACGGGACATTGTTAAGCAAGTCAATGATTTCTTGAACAAATAAATGATGGCTAGTCGTATATGAGCAAGAGTTATTTTGGTATTAATGGTTGGTTGAGAATGTCTCAATTTAGAAGAGGAATAAATTGACCACCATTCGGCGTCTTTTGTCTTAAACCTTTGAAACGTCATTGCGAAACTAGATGTCACATGGGGTTCATTTCAGTTTTGCTAAACCGTATTAGATGTTTTTTTAATGAGTATTTGCTAAAACCTAATGTAGGTAAATGTGTTTCTTTTTCAACAACATGTATGATTTTCCCGAAGAAAATCGGACATGAGGATTTCCATGAGCAGCGAAAGAATCGTTCCTAATTTCATTCGTATACAAACATTAATAATTACAGTACACAAATAGAAACAATAGGCTATGCATACAACCGAAATTACAACATGATTTTATAAAGATCAAGGGATTGAACATACCTTTGAAGACTCATCTTCAACACCCTTGATTAGAAATGCTCGAATAGACTCCTAGACTGCCACACACGAACGCTCGTCCACCATGACTGCAACACAACACGATCAACAAAAAACTCGAACACCGTGATCTCTAAGATCACGAACACAATAGACTCCACACGAACATCACGAACGACCTCCAAATAACCTCGACTATGTCGAGTTGAGTATGACACCACCACAATGGCTATCTTGGTATTCTCGGTGTGAGATTCCAGAAGTGTGGGCTCTGTGTGGACTTGGTTAGAGGAAGAGACCGGAAGAGATCAATCGTGCAAACGATTGAGCAATTGGGAGATGTCAAAGTCTATCGTATAGACAATGCCCAATCGTTTAACAAAAGCTATGTGATCATTTAGCAAAAGCTGCACGATCGTTTAGCTCAATGTCTAGCTGGGTGTCTATTGTATAGAAACACTTTACGATCATCTAGGTTATCACTTAAGGCGTGATCCACTTGTATATCTCATATACATGCTTAAGTTTACATATGATAACCATGGAGCTTTTTTTATTGGATATGAGTAAATGATAGAATGAAATAACTCTTATTTTATTCATAACAATGTGTATAATTACAAACAACAAGACTCCGAGAGAATTAAGACACTAATCCCAACAATCTCCCACTTATCCTAATGCTTCAGGAGACTAATGTACAATAGAAGATAAAACAATGTACAATATACAATAAACTAAGGCATACCTCAGTATCATCTCCCCACTGCCACCTAGACAAGAATGCCGCATGTTCCGCAGACCCAAACTCTCCAGGTGACCCTCAAACACTTTAGCCGTGGAGCCTTTGTAAAGTGATCAACAAGTAGTTCTCTGACGCAATCTTTGTGAATATCACATCAACATGATGCACAATCTCCCTGATTATGTGGTATTTTCGCTCTATATACTTGCCCATGATGACTCAGACGCTCCATCGAATTCACCATAGCCCCGTTGTAATCACAAAAAAGAGTGATAGGCAAATCCATATTTGGAACAACTTCTAAATCTGTAAGGAATTTCCTCAGCCAACAGCCTCTTTAGCTACTTCACAAGTGGCTACGTATACGGATTCCATAGTGGAGTCTGCGATGCATCCTTGCTTGATGCTTCGCCACACTATAGTCCCACCATTTAGAGTGACACTGACCCCGATGTCGGCTTAAGATAATCTCTATCGGCTTGAAAGTCAGAGTCTGTAATCTTGTAAGGATCAGATCCTTATCTCTATACACGAGCATGTACTCCCTCTTTCTCCAAAGATACTTAAGGATCATCTTGACCGTCGTCCAGTGATCAAATCTTGGATTAGACTGATACCGACACAATCCCTACTGCATAACAAATGTCAGGTCGGTACACAACATTGGATACATTAAGCTTCCAATAGCAGAAGCATAGGGAATCTGTCTCATCTCCTAAACTTCTTGAGGTGTCTTGGACATTAATCCTTAGACAAAATGATTCCATGCCTGAAGGGTAACAAACCCCTCTTGGAATCCTACATCCTGTACCTGATCAACATTTGATTGATGTACGATGCTTGAGACAGGGCTAACTTCTTGTTCTTATGATCCTGAATAATCTGGATCCCTAGAACATACTGTGCCTCACCCAAATCATTCATTTGGAACTGGGCAGCTACTAGCTTCTTAATTTCAGTTAGATACCCTACATCATTCCCAATGAGTATGATATCATCCACATACAGTACTAGGAATGCTATTGAGCTGTTGATGATCTTCTTGTAAACACAAGGCTCATCAACGTTCTAATCAAAGTCAAACGGCTTGACCGTAGTGTCAAATCTAATGTTCCATGATCGAGACGCTTGTTTTAGCCCATAAATTGACCTATTAAGCTTACAAACTTTTTGCTCTTAATCTGGAACTACGAATCTCTCTTGTTGAGTCATATAAATGGTCTCTTCAAGATTACCATTAAAAAAGGTAGTCTTGACGTCCATTTGCCACATCTCATAATCATAAAATGTGGCTATGGAGAAGAGTCTCCTGATAGACTTGAGCATGACAATAGGTGAGAAAGTTTTCTCATAGTCAACTTCTTCGACCTGGGTATAACCTTTTTCCACAAGTCGAGCCTTAAAGATTTGCACCTTTCCATCTACACCTCTCTTTCGCTTATAGATCCACTTACACCCAATAGGTCTTACTCCATCAAGCAGATCCACAAGCTCCCAGATGTTATTGAAGTACATAGACTCCATCTCCTGGTTCATGGCTTTAATCCATTCATCGTTGTCAACATCATCCATTGCTTTCTTAAAAGATAATGGATCCTCGACCCCATCATTAGATATGACCTCCTAGGCTTCAGTCGATCCATGTAGCGATCCGGTGGGTTCATAACCCTCCCACTATGTCGAGGCAGTCTCAACTCTTGAGCTGGTTGACAGATATACCGACCTTAACAACTCTTGTTGATCTATCAGTCTGTTCAACAACTCTTGTTAAACCCTCAATAGTCTCAGTCTCAGTAGAAATCTCATGTAAAACGAGCTTACTTTGTGGTTTATGATCCCTTATGTGGTATTCTTCCAAGAAGATAGCATTTGTAGAAACAAACACTTTTTTCTCACTCAGATCATAGAAGTATCCACCCCCTCGTTTCCTTGGGGTAGCCTACAAAGAGGCAAACTTTCAAACATGGTTCCAACTTCTTCGGGTTAGTCACAAGCACATGTGCTGGACAAGCCAAAATCTGAAAGTGGCACAAACTACCTTCACGACCTCTCCACAACACAAAAGGTGATTCATAAACACTTTTCGAGGGAACATTGTACAAAATATAACATGCAATCTCCACTACAAAACACCGAAACAAGTCTGGAAGATGAGCATAACTCATCATAGACCGAACCATATCCAACAAGTTTCTATTTCTCCTTTCTGATATACCATTCTGCTGAGGTGTACCTAAGGTCACGCAATCCGATGTTCTATAATATAGTTCTGGAGTTGAAGGTCCATATACTTTCCATCACGATCAGATCGTAGTGTTTTTATCTTCTTACCTAACAAGTTTTCAACTTCAGCCTTATACTCCTTAAACTTGTCAAGGCCTTTAGACTTGGGTTGCATTCGGTAGAGATACCCGTACCTTGAATAACCATCTATGAAAGATATGAAATATTCATGCCCACCTCGAGCCCTAACACTTATTGGACCACAAAGGTCATAATGTACAAGCTCCGAGGCTTCCTTGGCTCTGAAAACTTTTTGAGTAAAAGGTCGTTTGCTCATCTTGCCTTCGAGGCATGACTCACACATTGGTAAGGAGTTTTCTTCTAAACTCTTTAGAAGTCCACTTTTCACCAACTGCTCAATGCTATTGAGGTTGATGTGACCTAACCTTAGATGCCAAAGATGGGCGTTTTCCTTAGGAAAAACCTTTGGTCTTTTAACTGTTGTCCCTGTACTGAACATTTCAGTATTAAACAAGGCTTTTATGACTAACGATCTTAGTACATACAAGTTACTTTCAATTGAACCAAAACCAATGTCCATCCATTCTTGAAAATAAACACTTTATTCTCAGAAAAGGAGACGGTATATCCTTGTTCAATTTGAAAAGAAATTGAGATTAAGTTCCTCTTAATATGAGGAACTACGAAAACATTATTCAGTAACAGATAACGTTTCTTGTTCAAAAATAACTTCAGCCTGCCTACAGTAACAGCTGAAAAAAAACCTCACTAATACTGACTCGTAGAGTCATCTCTCCCTGTGGCAATGTTTGCTAGGAACTGAATCCTTAGTAAGAGGAACTGACATGGTTGGTAGCACCTGAACCAAGGATTAGGCAGAATCATCATTCTCTACTAAACACATCTCCAAGACCAATAAATAATATTTACTGTCTTTACACATCCTTCTCTTTTGGAGAGTAGTGGGATCAGCATTAAAACTTGAAAAAGCTCCAAGTTCTATGTTAGAACACTTCTCTTCTATGAACCTCAACAGAGTCAACAACAATTGCTTCCTCTTCCTGGAGTTTACTTTGAAACTGACACTACTTGTTTTGTCATCCATCCCTTTGTGCTCGAAATATAATAACTGCAGTTCAAACAAAGCTTGCAACGTGTCCATGATCTTGTGTGCAATGACCATGTTCTCAACCCTTTTGGCAAAAATATCAGGCATGCTAGCCAAAATGTGAAGTCGGGCCAGTGAAAGCCTTCATCCACACCTCATATGCAGTGTGAACACTTCGCAGTACATCAAGGGTCGGGACTTGAGAACATTTCTCAACCATGACAAAGTCTAGGTCGTTTACCACGAAATACATTTTATAAGACTCTTTCCACTATATGTAATTGGTCAAATTAAAGGCATTCAATGGAAATACTAACGCGTTGCTAAAAACAAAAACACATTGACCTACGTTAGGTTTTCAGCATATACCCGTTGAAAAAACATACAACATTCAATAAGGTTTAGAAAAACTAATAGGAACCCCGTGTGACATCTAGTTTAGCAATGACGCTTCAAAGGTTTAGGACAAAAGCCGCCGAATAGAGGTCAATTATCCCTCCTCTGAATTGAGAAATTCTCAACCAGTCATTAATACCAGAATAACTCTTGCTTGTATAACGACTAGCCATCATTGATTTGGTCAAGAGATCATTAACTTACTTAATAATCTCCTGTAAGTATGACCCACCATTTTAGGCCCTAGAGATCCGCCCCAAGCAGCCAATTCGATTGGAGCAAAACCTAAAGTGACCCTATCCATTTCTTGAGTTCACTTTGATCTTGACCAATTGTACAAAACCCATCCAAAGGGGGACGCTCCCAGGGCTCCACGAGGGAGTACAGTATGATCTCAAGGTGTGAACCAATGATAGAGATCGTAGGACGTGTTGACACACACCCTTCACCCATATACTATAAACACTCTCTCCGTCCACCTTGTTATTGACTCGTGCACACACCATCCGAAAGGGGGTGCTCCTAGGGTACCACGAGGCCAAGCATGAATATCACGGCATGAACATTCAAGGAGAAACGTGAATGGAAACATTGACATATCAGATACATCTCTTCCTCCACTGAGTATTTTATAACCTAGGGTTTAGTTTACTTAGAAAAAACAGGGCTAAGAATTTTAACTAAGTGACTATTTAGGTTTTCTCAAGAGTGACATTTACCTTAAATAGTTGAAACAACCTTTGATCATCATCCATTAAACTCTTTAACAGAGTCTTTGACCAACTGTTGCATGGTTGCAGAAAATATATCTCTTTCACCTTTCCAAGTAGTTTCCCACGTAGGGGTGTCCCATTTCCGTCAGCTTATGTACCTGATAACTGGTAGAAATGCTAGTTATTATAAGCCTTTTATTTAGAATTATGAGGGCTAACAAGTAGAAAATGCGGTGATAATACTTAAATTTTGTGAAAAATTGAGTTTTGGATCGATTTAGCACCTAAATCCTTACTAACCCCAATATTATGCTTTACTCCGTGCCAAAGTGTCTATTTTTGTAGCTATCGCAGGAATGAAACGCATGCGTTAGAAATAAGCAATCGCAGACAAACAATGCATTGAAGCCAGGACACCGCAAAGACAAACGCATGCATTGAAAAGCGAGCTATCGCATGGAAGTTGCAGTGATCGCATGCGCCCATCGCATGGAAGTTACGGTGATAGAATGCATCCATCGCATGGAAGTTGCAGTGATTGAATGCGCTCATCGCATGAAAGTTACGGTGATCAAGCAAATGCGGTGATCAATTGGAGATTGTGGCCACGGAGTGACAACCATAATAGAAGGACAATCGCAAGATGGGTAGAATGTGTTGATACTTTAGCTGAATCAAGCTCGGATGCATACCTTAGTAGTATCAACAAGATAAGACAATGTGACATTGCCCATACCGTGAAAAAGGCAGCAGTGAGACATAACATAATCATGATAGCTGTCGACATTTAAACCCTATAAATAGCCCCTTGGACCTTCATTTCAAGACATCTGAACTTCTGCTTCAAGGCATAGGTTTGTGATCGTAGATGAGAGCTTGAGCAAGATTTTCAGTGAGAATTCTTCACCTCCACAAACCAGACCGAGTGACAACCGGAGCTTTCGTCGGACATAGAGCCCGAGAGAGACATCTCCACCATTCATCCATGGCACCACCAGCAGCCTTGACGCAGAGTCCTTCATTTCTCTTCTAACCTCTGTTTTGTATTACATTTTAGCTTAAGATATTAAGACATTTTGTAATCAATGCATTTCTTAATTCCTTCAATGCCATCTTCTTCATCATCTTTATCTTTATCATCATTTACCTTCATCGTTTATTTATCAAAGGTGTTCACATACTTAACTGTGTTGCCTAGAGATAGGACACATGTAGTAACCCACCGAGAGGTGTGCATTGTGTGAGTACAGTGAGTTAATCCTCTTTGCTTGGTGAAAGGCTGTAGCAACGCTTGTCTATAAGTTAAATAGCCGCATCTAACTGTCTGAGAAGGTAAGTGATGGAACGCACTAAAGCAAAGTATGCATTGTTCCTAGAGATAGGCACAATCTTATGCTTGACTCAACCATGCATTATAGAGATATAGTCATGTGGTTGACCTCCAAGAGGTGTGTGATGCGTTGGTGTGACGAGCTAGGATTACTCAAGCGATTTAAGATAATAAATATTACTATAAGTTAATCGTTGTTGTGAATCTATCTATTCTCATGGCAAGTCTTCTATTGCTCAATCTGTTTAGATAGGAGTAGGAGTAATGTGTAAATCCATTAAACTTCTTCTTTTTATTTTTATTCATCGCCTCAAACGTACTGCTTCACAAGCATTATTGAGTGACAAGTCCCTGTGTTCAGACCTCGGATTACCCGAGAAACTTGCGTTCACGTTATACTTAATGCGAGTGTAAGAAAACTTGTGATAGGAACGCGTGGTCATTGCATGCTAGATTAATGCATTTTCATTCCAACGCATGACCTCTGACGCATGGGCATAAACACATAGCTTAAGCCATGTCTAATGCATGATTGCATGCGCAACCCCATCCCTAATTTTCCTCCAACAGTACCCCAGCCTAGACAGAACCTGCCTTAGACAAAAGGTCCCATGTACATAGAATTAATACAATTTTAATCTTTTATGCCAATCAATTTAATCCTATTAAACCGATTTAAAAATATTAAAACTAGGTTGCTAATCCCATTAGAACCTTTGAACTTAGGTCTATCTCAATCCAATTTTAAAACCCTTTTAAAAACATGAGTTCACCATAAGTCTGCATGCAACTCTTTCTTATAGATTTTAGTTTTAATTTCTATTATAACACTTATAACATAAACAACCAAAAATCAACCATAACACAAACCTAACACATACAAGGATTCATAATGGTTATAAACAGGCTAAGTGTCATGCTTCATGTATTGTTCATTCATTGCCACCTTTCCATATAACACTTATACAGACAAGTAATGAACCAAGCAAAACAGGCTTCCATACACCCTTATACTATAATGCTTATAATATAAATTTGATGCATGATAATACTCATTACATGTAAAAATATAACTCTTATATTTCATGATGCATGTGCATGCTTTCACGTAATTTCTTCATGTAATATTATAACTCTTATACATGATGCATAAATAATTGCACAACCTAAGGTGGGTTTTAATCTATATGTCAAAAACTTCGCCATATAAACCACATACATCACATGTATAATAAACAAATGTTGATGAACTGGGAAAAATTGCCTCAAAATCCTTAAAACTTAAGCTAGCTATTACAAAACCAAGGAGTCTTCGGTTCAAATAGGCGAACCGAATCTTGAACCGTCTGATGAAGCAACGTGTCTCCACTGATCATGCATCAAACACCCCACGAGCACCTACATGAAAGAACAAATGCTTTGCTCAATCGTTTACCAATGCTTCCAGAGCTAAACGATCATTTAGCAACGATCGTGTACCTTTTATTATGAGATGAAGCACGAGGTATGCGATCATGTAGCGCGCTCCGCAATGCAAGCCTTATACGATCATCTAAACGACTACGATGCGATGAAGCACGATCGTCTAAACAATCGCTGAGTGAGCGCCTTCATATCGTATACCACGTGATCGTGTAGTCAGTGACTACGCAATGAGCATACTAACTACACGATCATTTAGCGCGCACCTTTCTCTAGATGGCAAGCATCATATGCTCCCACTACAATTGTCTACTTCCAGCATCTACGTGATCCGGCAACCAACACTATGCGATAGAGTAAACTATTTACCCCGCTAAATGATGGTTTAGTAAATACTACATGATTGCATAGAAAAATCTACATGATCGTTTAGTTAAATCCTAACGATCGTTTACCTGAGGCTACACGACACGACCAACTCTTGGTATTCTTTTTCGTTGAGAATTGCATCTCCATGCTTTGAAGCTTCATCATGAACGACTCGACTAACTCAAACACTTTGAATTATAGACTCGATAGCATGTTAATTATGCCCAAAAATACAAGGGCCCTTACAAATTAACACTTTGTAATTTAAAGAAAGCTTTAAATTAGACAATTAACCCGTAAACATCCATCAACACCATCCATAAATGCATTTATGAATTAAACACAAATGCAGAAAACCCACAAAGACTATAAAAGAAGTTCAAAACAGAAGTGAAATTTGGAATATCAGAAAAACCTGGCTCTGATACCAATTGAAGGAAATCAGACATGAGAATTTCCATGAGCAGCAGAAGGATCGTTCCAAATTTCATTTGTATATGAAAATGAACAATTACATTACACAAATGAAAACAATAGGCTATGCATACAATCGAAATTACCGTATGCTTTTCTAAAGATCAAGGGATAGAACAAACATACCTTTGAAGATTAATATTCAACAGCCTTTATCACGAACGATCGAACAAACTCTTAGACTGTCACACACGAACGCTTGTCCACCACGACTGCAACACAGCACGATCAATAAAAAACTCGAACACCATGATCTCCAAGATCACGAACACCATGAATGGCTTCCAAATAACCTCGACTATGTCCAGTTGAGTATAACACCACCACAATGGCTACCTTGGTATTCTTGGTGTGAGAATCCAAAAGTATGGGCTCTGTGTGGACTTGGTTAAAGGACGAGACGGGAGGAGAACAATCATGTAAATGATTGAGTAAGTGGGAGATGTCAAAGTCTATCATATCAACGATACGAAATCGTTTAATGAAGCTAAGTGATCGTTTAGCAAAAGCTGCACAATTGTTTAGCTCAATGACTAGCTAAGTGTCGATCGTATAGAAACACTCCATGATCATCTAGTCTCTCCAAGTTGTCGTTTAGTAAATCGTATTTACTTGACAACCTTTTGGTGAGAATGATGCTTGGTTTTATGAAGTGGAAATGTGGATGCTATTCGATGATGAAATTGCGTTGTGCACTCAAGTTTCCCCAGCGGAATCCAAGTGTAAATTCCTTTGAGTTTCTTGGTAAGTCCAGGGTCGAACACAGGGACTTTTGAAAACAGATTACGTTGGTAATTTTTATGAAAGCCTTTCTGGTAACCGTATGAATAAATAAGTCGTTGGGTTTGTTGTTCGTTGATGAAAAATAAACAAATGCAGCAGATTTGAGAAAAGAAAATTGTGTGATAGATGCAATGAGTATGCGATGAACGGGTTGAGAAGATCTTTAGCTAGCATTACTTGGGAATGCGTCAGACTATGCGATCATGTTACAACCATGCACAATAAGTCATTTTCCAATGCAAATGCGATGCTCCTAAATCTAGGATGCATGTTGAATGCAAAATTTCCATAGAGCTCATCCCTAAATCTCTACTCTTGTCCTATGCGATGATGCAAAATGCATAAAAGTAAGGTGACCGCATACAATCATATCCTATCTCTAGGATGCATGCGATGCATTGATAACAAATAATGCTCTTTCCTGAGCTCCTATCTCTTGTTTATGCGTTCTAATCTGGCTCTCTCGAGTCTAGATTCTAACCTGACCTTCCCAAGTCTAGATCTTGTCCTTAGAGTACCCTCCCGAGTATCTCTAATGGACGAATGAAGCATACATAAACAAGATAATCGCAAAGAATGAAGATTCCCTAGTTCTGCTAGCTAAAAGCTTCTCAACCCATTCAACTGATTTAGCTACTCATGCATGAATAACAGAGAGTGAACAAGTGTAGAGAAGGAAAATTCCATTCATATAAATGAGTTGAGTACAAAATGACAATGGAATTAAAGGTAGAGAGCCTGGTAGCAATTCCTTACTGACCAAGGCTTTTACAATGAAATCTCTATTATGTTCTAAAGATGTTCCCGCTTCTGCAGGCGTCGGTCCTCTCTCTGTCCTTGAAGCTCCCGGCGCTCTCCTAAGCTTACCGGAACGATCTGCCAGCACAACTTCCTCCCTCGCGTCCGCCTTAAAATGGAAGAAAACTAAGAACAAAGCATGCGAATTGAATTATCAAATCTCTAACTGCTGAACCCCTTCTCTGAAGAATGCCCTTGGTATTTATAGAGCATCCATGGTGAAAGGCGGCTTCTCTCTCCAGGTTGTATAAATGGGACAGCTTTAATTCCTGACTGATGCGCCGAATAATTGTCATCGAAAAAGCTGAATGTACTTTGTGACCGTTATCGGCTGTCAACTTAATTTGGATTCGACTGTCATCAGCTTTCTATCCCATCGTGCTTAATTGGCCTTTCACCCATATGCGCCAACCATGTTGCACTGACCAAGTTGCGGCGATCCTTCTTGGGCGAATGTTTGCGAGCACGATCAACGCAAAGCCTTGTGGTGAAGTTGCACTTGACCAATGATTTCGTATGATCGCAATTATTGCATTGTTAACGCATATTCTGCACAAAAATACAAAAATCAACAGTTCTAATGCGTTGAACGCACGTGACCGCACTATTATGAAAACGATGCTTAATGGATGTAAGTTACCATATTTCATCAACACAATCAAACATTGTTTAATAACTTAGCACTACGATAACATGCATTTCTGCCCGTTATCACACCCCCAAATTTAAATAATGCTTGTCCTCAAGCATCAGCTAAAGATTCCTTTAGCAAGTCAACCACAATGTTCTTTTCCTAGATTTCTCAAGGATACTTTGTTCAAATCCTATATGCCAGAATTTCCTTAAGTCTCATTCAAGTCTCTGCTTAAAATATTTCTAAGACCTAGGGACTGCAAGCTTACCTTTCAAAAGGACTTTACTAAATTTCAGAACATCGCATGATTTATTTCAAGAAGAAAATATTTTACCGGGATATCAAATGATTTTATCCTCGAACAAAAATTTTCTTCATTGATATTTTTTTCATAACCTTGCACCGATCCAAGTGCCTTGCCTTCGTTTTGGCTTGCCTCCACGGGTGTCATGCGGATATCCAACTACGAGCAATCCACTCTTTCTCAGACTTAACTCATACCTATTTGGCAGTGGAGTTGCGGTCATTTATTTATGCGTTGATCCTGGTGACTTACTTTTGTTTTGGCTTACCCCCACGTGTGTCATGCAGACATCCAACTACGGGTAAGTGCCTTTCACAACTTAACTCTTATCAACATGGATTTCCCATTGTATTTATAGTGGAGTTATTGTTCTCAAATTTTTTTTTCAAGGAAATAGCAAGGTTGAAAATAAATACCTCAACCCCAAATATAAAATGCAGCAATGTCCTCATTACCAAAAGATGAAAATAAGTCATGCGATGTTCTAGAATGTGTTGTAAAGAGAATTTGAAAGAAAGCTAGCAAACCCCTAACTTCGAGAAATATTTCATGAGGTGACCATCTTAAGACTAAGTTGACTCTAATGTATACGAAAGAAATAGAAGCATATTTTTCATCATTGAAATCATACTTGGCAAAGAAACAGAATGCGGTAAACTACTAAATTTTATCTATGTTAGATGATTGCGGTAATTAAAGAGGATGCGGTGATAAAACTTTGAAAACTAAAATGCAATGTGATAGTGCAAAATTTGAAATAAAGATAAGGAAGAATACACCCTCAAATTTTGCGTTGTTGCTCGCATTATGTATTACGCATCCATCTTTGTGGCGATCTCTCTTCCTTGGATTGCGGTGATGGAGTAAAATAAGAGGCTTTTTCGCGTATCATCTTTGCAATCCAACGCCTCGATCGTTTGCAAGAAAAACAAAGAGAGGGTCAAATGATTTTAAACAAAACGAAAATTTGTTATCGTAATCTCCAAATTTTATTTTATTTTATTTTATTTTGAAATATAAGTTCCAAATAAGGATAGATAAATATTGAAGAGATATAGTGAAAATTTCGAGTAGTGGTGAAGGATTAAAGAGTTGATGCTTCCAAAAACTTGCATCCCTGATAAGGTTGAATCATATAATACTCAGGGACCACTTATTCCAGGTTGGTTTGTTCACGTCCATTGTGGCTTTTCTCTCTTTTCCTTGTCCTCTTGGATCTCTACTGCCTTAATCCGGAATTTCTCCCCATGAATGCTTATTATAATTTCCCCGCGTACATCAATTTGAGCGCGATCGGTTGAAAGGAATGGTCATCCCAATATGATGGGCGCATCTTCGTCTGCTTTATAATCCAAAATGAGGAAGTCTGCGGGTAGGATGAATTTATCGATTGAAATTGCGACATTTTTCAACTCTCTTTCAGGGTGTATTCGAGATCTATTCGCGAGTAGGAGAGTTTTCTTTATGGGCGTAAGTGTGCCGACATTCAATTGTTTGAAGATTGATAGCGGCATTATGTTTATACTTGTCCCAAGATCGTATAATGCTTGGCCACTGAAGGTCCCTTTGATAGAGCATGGGATCATGAAGATTCTTGGGTTGCCCATTTTAGGTGGGATCATAGCATTTTGCGCTGCAGCCACTATTGCAATCTTTCCTTCCTTATTTTGTTCCTCTTTCAGTCTTTGCGAAGTTGTTGGTGGTTGGACTTCTTCTATTCCAAGATCGAAAGGCTTAAGGTGGGATGCAACTTCAGGGTCTATTTTCTCGGGCTTCTCCAAACTATGGGTCAATGGGTCTTCGGTTGTCGCTGCATTCAAGTTGGTCACAATGTGCTTTTCCCCTACTTCCGCAGTCATGTTGTCGCTTAGCAAGGAGACTACTAAGCATTGTTCCTTCCTGTTACCCCCAGCATTGAGAGGGAGCACAATTGAGCTCGGCAATGCTCCTTGCGGTCTATTTTTCAGCTTGCCCGCAATTTGTCCCATTTGGATTTCGAGATTTCTAATGGATGTAGCTTGGTTCTAAAGCACTGATTCGTTTTTCTCAATGTATTGCTTCAGCAAGCTCTTTAAGGACGAACATTGCAGTGGTTGTGAGCTGCTAGCTTGGCATTGAGCTAGACCGTTATTTTGCAGGAAAAATCCGAGTGGCCCTCCTTTTTGTGCCACAGGTTGAAAGCTTTGTTGTTGATTTTCCACACAAAATTTGCGTGGTTTTGCCACTCGGGGTTATATGTATTGGAATAGGGATTATCTCTCATGAAGCATATCGACGTGGGTTTGTTGGGCATTCCTCCATCGGGTGAGCATCTCCGCAAATGACACAACATGCAGTCGTTTGAGTGATTGCGCTGACCTGCCCTTTCTTTGCTCCCGTATTATTAATTGCGATGCCTTGTATCAGACTCATCATCGCAGTCATTTGATTTTGCAGGGATGCGATGGCTCCATTGTTTACATCATTTTCTTTTATTTTTAATCTTTGATCGCTTTTCCTCCAATCCTCGTGATTTTTGGAAATACGATCAAGTATAATCTTTGCCTCCTCATATGTTTTGTCGAGCAGACCATCAATGGCTACTACATTGGCAGCAATTTACAAAGAGGGATTCCATCCTTGGTAGAAAATCTCCATTTGCAGGCAATCTAGTAAGCCATTGTGTGGACAGTCTCTTACTAGCTACTCAAATCTATACCTGTCTCTTATACACATCTAGATGTGTATAAGAGACAGGAATATGCCATTTTCTTGCCTGATCACACAAAGAAAATGGAAACAAAGTTAGTCGAACTTCCTCGGTTGAGATATTCGGGAACCCAAAAGTGTTGCAGATTTCTATGAAGCTCCGGAGGTGGGCGTGCCGGTCTTCTCCACCCCTTCCTACAAACTGCCCAGCAGCCTAGATCATCTGGAACATTACTGGCATCATTTCAAACCTCGATCCATCTAACACTGGCCTCATGATTCCTAGAGAGAAATCGTAGAGGTTAGGTGACACATAGTCCCGAATGGGTCTATTGTGGTCATTCGTTAGAAGGATGGGATTGGCCATTATATTATTCGCGTTAGCGGCCCTTGCGTCTAGTTGCTCTGCCATTCTTGGTGTTCTTTCTTGTTGTTGTTGGCAGTCTCTTAATCTTCTTCTGAATGTTCTCTCAATCTCTGGGTCATAATTCGCCAGAGATTGAAAGTCTGCAAAGAAATAAAAAAAATTACCGTTAGCACTCTATTTTTCCGAAGTCCCCGACTACGGTGCCAAAAACTTGATGCTTGGTTTTATGAAGTGGAAATGTGGATGCTATGGGATGATGAAATTGCGTTGTGCACTCAAGTTTCTCCAACGGAATCCAAGTGTAAATTCTTCTGAGTTTCCTGCTAAGTCCAGGGTCGAACACAGGGACTTGTGAAAATAGATTGTGTTGGTAATTTTTATGAAAGCCTTTGTGGTAACCGTATCAATAAATAAGTCGTTGGGTTTGTTTTTTACGTTGATGAAAAATAAACAAATGCGATGGATTTGAGAAAAGGCAGTTGTGTGGTAGATGCAATGAGTATGCGATGGACGGGTTGAGAAGATCTTTAGCTAGCGTTACTTGGGAATGCGTTAGACTATGCGATCATGTTACAATCTTGCATAGCAAGTCATTTTCCAATGCAAATGCGATGCTCCTAAATCTAGGACGCATGTGTTGAATGTAAAATGTCCATAGAGCTCATCCCTCAGTTTCTACTCTTGTCCTATGCGATGATACAAAATGCATAAAAGCAAGGTGATCGCAAACAATCATATCCTATCTGTAGGATTCATGCGATGAATTGATAACAAATAGTACTCATTCCTAAGCTCCTATCTCTTGTTTATGCATTCTAATCTGGCTCTCCCGAGTCTAGATTCTAACCTGACCTTCCCAAGTCTAGATCCTGTCCTTAGACTACCCTCCCGAGTATCTCTAATGGACGAATGAAGCATACATAAACAAGATAATCACAAAGAATGAAGATTCCCTAGTTGTGCTAGCTAAAAGCTTCTCAAACCCATTCAACTAATTTAGCTACTCATGTGTGAATAACAGAGAAGTGTAGAGAAGGAAATTCCATTTTTATAAATGAGTTGAGTACAAAATTACAATGGAAGTTAAAGGTAGAGAGCCTGGTAGCAATTCCTTGCTAACCGAGGCTTTTACACTAAAATCTCTATTCTTGTTCCCACTTCCGCAGGCGTCGGCACTCTCTATCCTTGAAGCTTCCCGGCGATTTCCTAAGCTTACCAAAAACGATCTGACGGCACAACTTCTTCCCTCGCATTCGCCTTAAAATGAAAGAAAACTAGAAAAAAAGCGTGCGAACTGAATTATGAAATCTCTAACTGTTGAACCCCTTCTCTGAAGAATGCCCTTGGTATTTATAGAGCATCCATGGTGCAAGGCAGCTTTTCTCTCTTGGTTGTACAGATGAGACAATACTTAATTCCTGACTGATGCGTCGAATAATTGTCACCGAAAAAGCTGAATGTACTTTGTGACTGTTATCGACTGTCAACTTAATTTGAATTCGACTGTCATCAGCTTTCTGCCCCGTCACGGTTAATTGGCCTTTCACCCAGATGCGCCCACCATGTTACGCTGACCAAGTTGCGGCGATCCTTCTTGGGTGAATGTTTGCAAGCACGATCAACGCAAAGCCTTGCGATGAAGTTGCGCTCGACCAATGATTTCCTATGATCGCAATTCTTGCATTGCTTTAACGAATATTTTGCACAAAAATACAAAAATCAACAGTTCTAATGCGCTGAACAGATGTGACCGCACTATTATGAAAACGATGCTTAATGGACGCAAGTTAACATATTTCATCAACGCAATCCAACATTGTTTAAGAACTTAGCACTATGATAACGTGCATTTTTGCCCGTTATCAGAGAACTTTCCGAGAATGGAAATCTCAATTAACCCTTTACTAAAATTAGGAAAACATTTTTCCTTTTTATCTCACAGTTACCATGAAACAACCAATAACCTCCCACTCAATTTGATATTAGAGAAAAAGAGATAATTGTCCAATAATTAATTTTATTATATATATAATAACTAACTTACCATATTATATTTATAACCTATAGTTTTAATATTTTATCTCATGAAACATATAAACCATAGCTCTTTTTGTATTCCATGGTCCTTAATGTAAATCTCATTTACATTAATCCTCCACTTGATGTATCTCATACATCATACCGATCATATCATAAATAATCGAATTACCTCTTGTCAATTTGAACATTTCAAATCAACACCAAGAATTGATCCTTAAATTGAATCCATTGAGCTACCAAAGGGACCTTATGAACCTGTACCTCGAAGCTCCAATGGTATGTGAATAACTGACTAAACTCTTTAGTTAAGGGATCCACCATCCATTAACTGCCAGACACTCCACTAAAGATCGATGGCTGAACTCTCCTTATAACAGATATATTATGTGTCCATCTTAACTAATCAACATTGCGATAACCCTTCACAGGTTGCTTGTAAGTACAATTGGGCCAATAACCGTTATGCCCCTGTAGTTACATCTAACTCCTTAAGTACCACTGTTCCCTCTAATGAACATAAATCATAGTCCTACTATGACCGAGTCCTCTCTTCCAAAGAGAAATTGTGGCCACTATGTTCAAGCCTCGAAATCAGTCTTTAAGGGAGTAATCTATCTATTTATCCCTTCTTCGGGGAAGGAGTGAATTCCATATTGGAATAGAGTTCCTATCTCCCAAATCAAACAAGTCTCCAAAAAGGTAGGCATGTTGGGTTGTCAATTTGGCCACTCTCACCCATACTAATCAAAGGATCGCCCTCAAAGGCAGAAGTTCCCAAAACATCAGGATTGAGGTCATGTCACCTATGGCTGTTTAGGTGAGATGTAAGTCTCTAGCATCAACGACTTTATATATAGAGACAAATTATCTCGTGGTCTGGTCTTATACAAACACTTTGTATAGGACACCCTCGCTCGCACGTCTCCACATGAATGGTTAGGATCTACCATTTTTCCGGTCTTATACAAAGCGGGTCGTATCTATAGTGTCACTAGGATCAGGAATCCTTCCTTAGTACTTATACTACAGACCTATTTCGGTTATCACTTAGGGCATGATCCACTTGTATATCTCATATACATGCTTAAGTTTACATACGATAACCATGGAGCTTTGTTTATTAGATATGAGTAAATTCCATAATGAAATAACTCTTATTTTATTCATAACAATGTGTATAATTACGAATAACAAGACTCTGGGAGAACTAGGACACCAATCTCAACATTTCCGTTAGTTGCCTCAAATTTGACCAATTACATACTTTGGAAATGGTTCGTTAAAACATATTTCGTGGTAAATGACCTCAAGTTTTTCATGGTTAAGGAGTGTCCTCAAGTCCCGACCCTTGATGTACCGTGAAATGTTCGTAATGCATATGAGGTTTGGATGAAGGCTATTTCATTGGCCCAACTTCACATTTTGGCTATCATACCTGATGGTTTGGTCAGAAAGGTTGAGAACATGGTCATTACACGAGAGATCATGGACTCGTTGCAAGAATTGTTTGAACGTCAATTCTCACTTTTTTGGGCACAAAGGGATGGATGACAAAGAAACCAGTAGTGTCGGTTCCTAAGATTACCTTCAGTTAGAGAAAGCAAGTGTTGCTAACTCGGATGAAGTTCATCGATGAGAAGTGTTCTCTGAAATGGAACTTGGAGCTTATTTAGGTCCTGATACTGATCCCACTACTCTCCACAAGAGAAGGAAGTCTAAAGACAGTAAATGTGATTTATTTGTCTTAGAGATGTGTTTGGTTGAGAATGATAATTCTGCCTGGATTCTTGATTAAGAAGCTACTAATTACATTAGTTCTTCCTACCAAGAATTTAGTTCCTAGCAAACGTTGCTAGAGGGAGAGTTGACTCTTCTAGTCAGTAATGGTGAGGTTTTTTTAGCTGTTTCTATAGGCAGACTAAAATTATTTTTGGACAAGAAACGTTATCTGTTACTGGATAATGTTTTTGTAGTTCCTCATATCAAGAGGAACTTAATCTCGGTTTCTTGTCTCATTGAACAAGGTTATACCGTCTCCTTTTCTGAAAGTAAAGTGTTTATTTTCAAGAATGGTATGGAGATTGGTTTTGGTTCAATGGAAAATAACTTATATGTACTAAGGCCGTTAGTCATAAAAGCCTTGCTTAATACTGAAATGTTCAGTATGGCGACAACAACTAAAAGACCAAAGGTTTCTTCTAAGGAAAACGCCAATCTTTGGCATCTAAGGTTAGGTCACATCAACCTCCATAGCATTGAGTAGTTGATGAAATGTGGACTACTAAAGAGTTTAAAAGAAAACTCCTTGCCGGTATGTGAATCATGCCTTGAAAGCAATATGATCAAATGACCTTTTACTGGAAAAGGTTATAGAGTCAAGGAGACCTTGGAGCTTATCCATTTAGACCTATGTGGTCCAATGAATGTTAGAGCTCGAGGTGGGTATGAATATTTCATCTCTTTCCTAGATTATTATTCAAGGTACGAGTATCTCTACCTAATGCAATGTAAGTCTGAAGCTCTTGACAAGTTCAAAGAGTATAAGGCTGAAGTTGAAAACTTGTGAGGTAAGAAGATAAAAACACTACGATCTTATCGTGGTGGATAGTATATGGACCTCGAATTCTAGAACTATATGATAAAACATGGAATTATGTCCCAACTCTTGGCCCCAGGTACACCTCAGCAGAATGGTGTATCAGAAAGGAGAAACAGAACCCTGTTGGACATGATTCGGTCTATGATGAGTTATGCTCATCTTCCAAACTCGTTTTGGGATTTTGAAGTAAAGACTGCATGTTACATTTTGAACAATGTTCCCTCGAAAATTGTTTTTGAAACACCTTTTGAGTTATGGAGCGGCCGTAAAGGTAGTTTACACCACTTTAGGAGTTGGGGATGTCTGGCACACATCATTTTGGCTAACCCAAAGAAGTTGGAACTGTGTTTGAAAGTTTGCCTCATTGTAGGCTACCCCACGCAAATGAGTGGTGGATACTTCTAAGATCTGAGTGAGAACAAAGTGTTTGTATCAACAAACGCTATTTTCTTGGAAGAAGACCACATCAGGGATCATAAACCACAAAGTAAGCTTGTTTTACATGAGATTTCTTGTGAGACTACTAAGGGTTCAACAAGAGTTGTTGAACAGACTAATTGATCAACAAGAGTTGTTGACATCGATACATCTAGTCAACCATCTCAAGTGTTCAGACTGCCTTGACGTAGTGGGAGGGTTATGAACCCACCGGAATGTTACATGGGTTTGATTGAAGCCCAAAACATCATTTCTGATGATGGGGCTGAGGATCCATTGTCTTATAAGCAAGCAATGGAGGATTTGACAAAGATGAGTGGATTAAAGCCATGAACCAAGAAATGGAGTCTATGTACTTCAATAAAGTCTAGGAACTTGTGGATTAGCCTGATGGGGTAAAACCTATAGAGTGTAAGTGGATCTACAAGCGAAAACGAGGTGTAGATTGAAAAATGCACATTTTAAGGCTAGACTCGTGGAAAAGAGTTATACCCAGGTCGATGGAGTGAACTATGAGGAAACTTTCACACTTGTTGTCATATTGAAGTGTAGTCATATTGAAGTGTATCAGGATACTTCTGTCCATAGCCATATTTTTGTTGGGAATGTCCTAGAAATCCCAGTTCGTGTTAAACATTCTATTTATCAATAAAATATTATTGAGTAATTTACTCAATAAAGTTGTTGATTTTGCATTCTATTATGAAAACCCAATAAACATATACATGGCTATAGTGTGAATACTTTAACTTTATGTGGTGACATAAATAAGATCAAGTTAATAGTATATAGCCTAAATGGTCATACTATTGGATGCGACCCATTTTGTAGGTAGTACAAATGATGTGATCCACAAATAATTCATGTAGAGACATGTGAGGGAGGGCATCCTATGCAATGAGTTTGCATATAGACTGGACCACGAAAATAGTCACTTTTCTATATAATGACCATTTACTGTTAAAACTGACAATTTCATTTTAAATAACCTAGGCTAACTCGATCTTAATCCTGAGCTAGCTATGAACTTCTGTTTGTTTGGGATTATCCTTTGATCTGCATGGGTGAGAGTAGTCCAATAGCACTGCTCAATAAGGCTTCCATTTTTGGGATAAGACCGGATGAATAGCCGGGGACATAGCCTGCAAGATGGAATTCACTCCTACCCGATTTGAGGTTAGCTGATAGGTTGTTATTTTAAGTATTCTTTCCAGGTCTTGAACAATCGGGGCCCCACCTTCTCATGATAGAGAAAGGACATGATTCATAGGTATTATGAATCAAAATTGTTCATTAGAGGGTTAGTAGGAACTTAAGGAACGAGATGTATTCACAGGGATAAAACGGTGACCTTGCCCAATTGTTCTTGCTTCCCGAGGCTTTTACACTATGTTTTACTTTACTCTGCCCAAAAGAATATTCTTGATTTCACAAGAGTCGGCTCTCTCGCCGTTCTCAACATTTCCCGACAGCCTCTCGAGCTAACCAGGAATGGTCTTTCGGCATCTTCTCTTTTCACTCGCCTCCGCCTTCTAAGTATAAAAATTACAAACTAACGGCTATCTATGATTTATCTCCATGTATATGGCAAACTATGTATATTACGAACTCCCAAATTCTTAACTCTCTTAACAAAGGTGGCCTTCGGTATTTATAGAGCTTCAGGGTGAAGAGCTTTTCTCTCAAATGATTGCAATGATTGGAAGTCATTAAATCTCTGTCTGATGCACCGATTAATGGTCACCAAAAAGTTGAATGTACTTGCTACAGTGTGTCATTAATGGCTTGTCAACTAAATTCGGATTCGACTGTCATCAACTTTTTGTCCCATAATGATTTATTAAGCTTTCACCTTGATGTGCCGTCTTTATGCAGCCACCTTCTATAGCAAATTTTTGTGGGCGCATACGATCGCATAACTTTGCGGTTGCAATCTTCTAATGTGCTCAGGCGCTGAATTCCTTGGATCGCAATTTTCTTTGCGCCAACGCATTTTCCTGCACAAAATAAGAAAGTTAGTTACTTTAATGCGATTGGCGCATGCGATCGCAATATTCTCAACTTAATGCTTTTGGACATGATTTTGTATAATTTTAACGTCGCATTCCTACATTGTTTTATATCTTTGCATTGTAATAACGTGCATTTCTGCCCGTTATCACACCCCCAAATTTAAAACAATGCTTGTCCTTAAGCATAAACTAAAGATTTTCCGTAGAGAGTCAGCCGCCTATTTCTTACCTAGATTTCTTGAGGTGCCTTATTCAAATCTTATGAACCAAAATCTCCTTAATTTCTATCCTGGTGTCTTCTTAAAATTTTTCTAAAATTTAAGGACCATAAGTTTAACCTTCAAAAAGACTTTACTTGTTTCCAGGGCATCGCATGATTTATTTCAAAAAAACATTTTCAACTGGGGTGTTTCCAAATGATTTTTATCCTTGCGTAGTTTAGATATTCTTTCTATGATCTTACGCTAATCCAAGTGCCTAGCCTTCGTTTTGGCTTGCCCCCACGGGTGTCATGTGAGCATCCAACTACGAGCAAGGTGCTCTTCCTCAGTCTAAACTCATGCCCATTTGGCAGCGAGGTGCGATCATATTTTTTATGCGTTTGATCACGATCCTTACCTTCGTTTTAGCTTGCCCCACGGGTGTCATGCGAACATCCGACTACCAGTAGGATCCAATCTCAACGTTATGATTGATTATTTATTTATTTATTTATTTTTTAAATGTCTAAAGCTAGCAAGGTTGAAAATAAATACCGTCACCCCCAAATTTAAATGCAACAATATCCTCACTGCTGAAAGAACGAAAGAATTCATGCGATGCTCATAGGATGTTTCGTAAAAGTTAGTTTGAAAGAAAGCTGGTGGACCATTATCTTCGAGAAATATTTTATGAATTAACTATCCTAAAATTAAGTTGATTCTAGTACATGCGATGAGAAATAGAGGCATGCGTTTCATCATTAAAATCATAATTGGTATGGAAAAACAATGCAGTGACTAGCTAAAGTAATCATTATTTAATGATGGCGCCAACTAAAGAGGATGCGATGATAAAATTATCAAAGTTAAAAATGAGATGCGAGAATGCAAAATTTGAAATAAAAAAAGTCAAAGAAAGATACAACACCCAAATTTGCTCTGTTGCCCGCATCATCTGTGATTGCATCCTTCTTTGCGGTTAGTCGATTTCTTCGATTGCGATGGCTAAACGAACTAGTCGTGTTTTTCGGTTATCGCATAGCTCCACCGCAATCGTTTACCACGATCGTTGCTAAAAAACATTGAGAGGGTAAAATATAAAAGACAGAGTTAACACAATTTTTCTCTTTTTTATTTTTATTTTTTTTAGAGATGTTGGTGTAACAAGGATATAAAAATGATAAAGGATATAAAAAGGTAGAGTGAGTTCATGAACTGAAGATTTCAAAGGATACTTCAAAAAGATTGCGTCCCTAATGAGTTCATGATTTGCATGGGTGCGAGTGGCCAGATTGCCGACTCAAACCTACCACTTTGGGGATTCGTCTGATTGGGGAGTTGGGAACTCAGCTACACAAGATTGAATTCATTTCTTCCCCGAAGCAAGGGTAAGTAGATAGATTGCTCCCTTAAAGGCTGATTCTGAGGCTTGAACATACGTTCTCATGGCCCAAGAGGTGTCTACTCATAGTAGGATTATGATGTATTGTTCATTAGAGGGATCCGTGGTACTTAAGAAGTTAGACATAACTACAGAGCTAAACGGTAAATTGACCCAATCGTACTTACGAGCATCTGTTCTAAGTTTAATCCATATGAGCTAGCAGGGAGACCTAATGAACCTATAGATCATGGGCTCCAACAATCCGAGATTAATCGGTAAAACTCTTTAACCTAATTAATCAACATTTGTTAACTAACGGGTCATTCCACTAAAGTCCCGTAGTTGCACTCCCCTCACTATAGATATATTTCTATCCATCTGATATAACCATAACCGGTAAGTCAATCTTTCACAGGTTGTTCGTGGTCTTGGCTAGGTCAAAATATCGTTTTACCCCCGAGAACACTTCTTGTTCCTCCAGTCCCACTAAACCTCTAAAGAACAATTGTTTGTGGTCAAACCAACAAATCGAGTCCCTCTCAGCCCAGTGAGAGGGTGGGGCCCCTTGTTATAATTCTGAAGTCAGCACTTAAGGGAACAACCTATCTACCTGTCTCTTATACACATCTAGATGTGTATAAGAGACAGGCACTTAAGGGAACAACCTATCTACTACCACTAGAGACGGGTAGGAGTGAAGTCCGTCTTGCACCCTATGTCCACAGCTATTTACCCGATCTTAACCGTCAAATGGGAGGCTTATTGAGCCAGCGCTTTTGAGCTGTTCTCACCCATGCAGATCTAAGGATAATCCTGAATAAATAGAAGTTCATAGTTAGCTCAGAATTGAGATTGAGTTACCTAGGTCATTAAATTTGAATTAGTCAATTTTATACAGTAAACGGTGTTATAAAGCAAAAGTGACTAAGTCGTGGTCCAGTCTTATACAAACTCATCGCATAGGATACCCCCACTCACATATCTCTATATGAACGATTCAGGATCACATCGTTTGTACTAACTACAAAGTAGGCCGCATCCATAGTGTCTCCAGAACAAGGTGCCCAACCTTATCCCTATACTATAGACCATTTTAGGCTATATACTCGAACTTGATCCATGTTTTACGTCATCACATAACGTTCAAGTCTACATTAAATAACCTTAGGACCTTCGTTTATTGGATTCAAGATTACAATTTCAATAACAATTTTATCGAAAAACAAAACAGAATATGTTTATCAGTTTGCAAACTACGAGTTTTAGGACATAAAATCCAACAAACTCCCACTCAGACTAAAACTCCTAGTGGATTATCACAATGTTGAATTTAAGTGAGAAACATATGCGTACAATAAACATATGAATACATTAAACTAGGGCATATACCCAAAAGTTCTCCCACTTGTCCTAGTTTACAAACTTCGTAGACGTAGACTCTGTAGGTGACCTTCAAACACTTTAGCCATGAGGGCCTTTGTAAAAGGATCAGCAATGTTTTGCTCAGAAGATATCTGGGTCACTACAACTTCTCCACGATGTACAATCTCCCGGATAAGATGGTATTTGTGCTCAATATGCTTGTCGCACTTATGGCTTCTTGGTTTCTTGAATTTGCAACTGCACCACTATTATCACAATATAGGGTGATAGGCAGATGCATATTTGGAATGACTTCCAAATCTCTCAAGAATTTGCTCAACCATACTGCTTCCTTTGCTACTTCACATACAACTACGTATTCAGCTTCCATTGTGGAGTCTGCAAATAGTTTTGCTTCACACTTCTCCACACTACTACTGCTCCATTCATAATGAACACTAATCCTGATGTAGATTTTCTTACATCTGTATCAGTTTGAAAATCAGAGTCAGTGTATCCAGTAAGGATTAAATCCTTAGTACTATACATGAGCATGTAGTTCTTCATACTCCTAAGATATTTACAGATATTTTTAATAGCAGTCCAATGATCATATCCAGGATTGGACTGATACTTACTGACTATCCCTACTGCGTAGCATATGTCAGGTCTCGTACATAACATTGCATACATCAGGCTCCCTACTGCAGAATCATAGGGAATGCGTCTCATATCCTCAACCTCTTGAGGTGTCTTAGGACATTGATCCTTTGAAAAATGAATTCCATATCTGTAAGGTAACAGACTTCTTTTGGAATTCTGCATCTTATACCTAGACAACATTTTGTCTATATAAGTTGCTTGAGACATGGCTAATGTTTTGTTCTTGCAGTTTCGAATAGTCTGAATCCCGAGAACATACTGCGCATTTCCTCAATCTTTCATTTGGAACTGCATTGCTGGCCATTTCTTGATGTCAGTTAGGTAACCTACTTCATTCCTAATGAGTAGAATATCGTCAACATATAAAACTAAGAACGCTACAGTAGAATTGAAGAACTTCTTGTAAACACAAGGCTTGTAAACAAGGATCAAATCTTATATTCCAAGATTTAGAAGCTTCTTTCAACATATAAATGGATTTTTGAAGCTTACAAACCTTTTGTTCTTGACCCTGTGCAATAAACCCCTCTAGTTAAGCCATATAGATACTTTTCTCAAGATCACTGTTTAGAAAGGCTGTCTTGATATCCATCTGCCAAATTTCATAGTCATAAAAGGTGGCAATGGATAAGAGTATTCTAATCTACTTAAGCATGACAACAAGAGAGAAAGTTTCTTCATAGTACACTCCCTCTCTTTGGGTATAACCCTTGGCCACAAGTCGAGCCTTAAAAGTCTGTACTTTACCGGCTTGCTCTTGTTTTCTCTTATAGATCCACTTATAACCAATTTGTTTTACATCATTTGATTGATCTACAAGTTCCCAGACAGAATTGAAGTACATAGACTCCATTTCGAGGTCCATGGCTTTGACCCATTGATCACGGTTCGCATCTTTCATCGCCTGTTTATAGGTCGATGGATCCTCTATGCCTACATCAGGTATGACAACTTGTTTTTCTGTTAAACCTAAGTAACAGTCAGGCTGATGAACAACCCTCCCACTATGTCGAGGCATTCTCAACTCTTGAGAAGGATGTGACTGACCATATGTACTAGTTTTATCTACTACTTTTGTAGATGAACTGGCTCTATCTGTAGAGTCTTTGGAAATTTCATTCAATACTAGTCTACTACGAGGTTGATGACTTCTTATGTGGTCTTCCTCTAAGGATGTGACATTTGTCGATACAAATACCTTATTCTCTTGAGGATCGTAAAAAAGACCACATTTTGTTTGTTTTGGATAACCTACAAATAGGCATAGTTTTGAACGATGTTCCAATTTTTTAGGATTTTGCACCAACATGTGTGTCGGGCATCCCCAAATCCTAAAGTGACGTAAACTACCTTTACGCCCTTTCCATAACTCATAAGGTGTTTCTGAAACACTTTTAGAGGGAATGTTATTCAAAATATAGATAGCAGTTTTGAATGCATGTCCCCAAAAAGAATCAGGTAACTTAGCAAAGCTCATCATTGAGCGAACCATGTCCAACAAGGTTCTGTTTCTTCTTTCAGATACATCGTTCTATTGAGGCATATTAGGTGCAGAGAGTTGTGACTTGATTCCGTGTTCTATCATATAGTCCTGGAATCTTAAGTCCATGTACTCCCCACCTCGATGTGATCGTAGTGTCTTAATTGTTTTACCTAACTTGTTCTCAACATCAACCCTATATTCTTTGAACTTTTCAAAAGAATCGGACTTGTGATGCATTAGGTAAATATGACCATACCTTGAATAGTCATCAACAAAACTGATGAAATATTCATACCCACCTCGGGCTTTGACATTCATCGTCCACAGAGGTCCGAATGTATGAGCTCTAAGGGTATTGTGGCTCTGAGACCTTTTCCAATAAAAGATCTCTTAGTCATTTTTCCCTCAAGACAAGATTCACATGGAGGTAAAGAATTGTCTTCTAACTGATTTAGGAGTCCATTCTTAACCATCCTCTCATTTCTTTTGAGATTTATGTGGCCAAGTCTTAAGTGCCATAAATAGGCATTAGAAGAAACTTTTTGTCTTTTATTCTGTGTTATGGCTGTTCTAAACATCTCAATATTTAAGACAAATTTTGCTTTAGTTGGTCTTAACTTATATAAGTTGTTTTCAAGTATAGCAGAGCAAATTTGAATACCTTTTCTGAAAATGAATACTTCATTAATTTCAAAAGATATTTTATACATTTGTTCCAATATATATGTGATAGATATTAAATTCCTTCTCATTTTAGGAGCATACAAAACATTTTTAAGTATGATATATCTATCGTTGAAAAATAACTTCAAGTCTCCCACTGCTTCGGCCGAGACAACCTCTCCTGTTCCAACCTTGAGGGTGATCTTGCCTTCTTCAAGCTTTTCCAGGAACTAGTTTCCTGAAAAGAGAAGCAAATATGATTAGTGGCTCCTGAATCCAATATCAAGGTTGAGGTATCATACTCTAGTAAACATGTTTCAACAACTAGTAAATCATATTTACCTTGTGCTTCTTTCGAGGCAAGGGCCTGAGGACATTCCTCAGTTAAGACAAATCTCAGGTCATCTATTACTAGTATTGTATTCAGATTTGTTTTCCATGTTGAGTAGTTATCGCCGTTAAGTTTTTCAGAAGCTAATAGTTGAACTAAAGAGCTAGTCATGTTGAAAAGAAAAACATATCCCTTTTAGTAAAAAACATTAATCTTTAAAATCCAAAAAAGTTTAGCAAAAAGTAATGTATCCATCATTATTATATTTGCAACGATCTTTCAACAGTTTAGAATAACCTTCACCAAGGGGTGATCAACTATTCCTCCGTTGAATCAAGACTATCTTGACTAGATACTATCTTCAGAATAACTCTTATTCCTATAGTAACTTAGTTATCGTTACTTTGGTCAAGAATTTACTAAAACTTGGTAATTCTTGTAAGTGTGACCCTCCATTTTCAGACCTCAAAGATTGGAATCATTATGCTCCCGAAGTTGGAAAGACAAGAATGAAAACAGACTTGAGAGGCCTTATCAATTTCTAGAGTTCGCAGAGTTCCGAATCCTATAATACAACCCTCCAATTGGTAAGGTCGCTCCAGGGAAAACATGCAGGGCATTATAGGAATCTCACGGTGTGACCTAATGAAAGAGACTGTAGGATGTGTTGACACACTTCCTTCTCCCACTTACTATGAACAACTTTGCCTATTCACCTTGGTATTGACTCATGCAAACACTCTCCAAATGGAGTCCACTCCTAGGGCGGCCCAAAGTCAAACATGAATCTCACGGTGTGAACTCTTAGGGATGCCAGAGCTAAAAGTACATTACTTCTCTCCAGCTGAAGTTTTCTAGACGGTTAGGATATAAAATACTTAGCGATATATTTCGGCTAACTTAAACATATCCTAAGTCTAGGTGATTCATCCGAGTATAACTTTTATACTGGATTTTTAACCTACGATGTCTAGGTGGTAAGCAAATTTTATTACCTCACACCGCTCACGCATGCTCATAAAACCAGTTTAACCTAACTCAGACGCCGACTCGATCTCCAGGTAGTAGGTGTTCCGTGAACCGTCAACTTAAAAACCTTCAACCTTAGTCATTTTATCGGACTTTTTGCCAAGATATTGCCCGTAGAGTTTTCTTGTAACTTCGGTTTTACAAGATATTGACCTATTTTCTATGAAAATTGGGATTGCTCGATGGTTAACCCTAAGTGAGCACGCATCTTTTCTTTATTATAGATTTTAGAAGTCTAGATTATTTTATAATAATTATAAAATATATTATAATAATTATAACCCTAGAGCATTCATCTATAACATGCTTCCTTCAAACAAACATGCTTTAATATAACACTTATATTAAAACTAAGCATGCATAGTATATATTTTATAACACTTATAACATATAACAAATGCATGTCACATGCTTTTCCTATGGTGGGGTTTTAAAACTATATGGCATACTATATGCACACATAATCAAACAACATTATACATCACATGCATAAAAGGTAAACAACACTAAAGTGGACCAATTTTGGCATTAAAAACTAAGAAATAACTAGTTTATTACAGAAATCAGCAACCAGCTTCTCGAAACCGGGTTCAAACACTTTGAACCATCTAGAACTGCTCAGAAACCACTTGAACCGGCTCAAAAACACCAAAAACCAAATTAAATCGATCAAACCGGCTCAACCAGGTCAAACAGACCAGTTCAGACCGTCTGGTCGATTGGTCAACACTCGCTAGCACGGTCAAAGGAAGCACGGGATGGGTCGGGTCAACAGAAAGTGTATGGGCACGCGGGTCGCGGAGGTAGGAGCGGGCGGGCGACGTGCGCGAGTGCTTCAAAACAAGTCGAACGGAGCGGTCGGAGAAATCGAGTCGGAGTGCGAAATGGGCTAGACACCACGTCGACAGCTGACGCATGCGGGGCTACTTCGAACCGGGTGGATCTTGGGCTGGCGAACGGGTCATTGGGCCTGGTAGCCGAAACGGGTCTGTAACCAAATTTGGGTCATTGGGTCTGGTGGCCGAAACGGGTCTGTAACCAAATTTTCTTTGATTTTGAAGCCGTCCAATCTCCCGGAAAAGAGCAATTACAACCTAATTTTAACTCTAATGACTCTTAACAAAATTACAAACCCTTTTTCACACATTAATGCTCATAAACATGTGAGAAATTACAAATTTCCACAAGAAATTTAAAGAAAAACAATGCCAAAACTGTAATATATCCACTTTAGTCCACGTTTCATTCAACACTTGAAAGAAAGGAAAAATATACCCACCAAAAGTAATTGAGCATAATTAAAGCATGCTCTGATACCACATGATGGAACACGAGACATACGCTGTGAAATAAGGATCTAATTATACTCTAATTACTTCTAATTAAAAGGAAATTAGCATGCAAATTAAAAAAAATAGAAAACTAAAAGGGATAGTGTACAACCTTTGTAGCTCCCAAAAAATGATTTTTCTCACGGAAACTCAACCTGAACTCTACCGGACCACCACTAGAGTTTCCTTGCTATTGTCTGGACTCAGAACTGGGTTGTGGGACCCGGTGAATGAAGCAATGAAAAGAGAAGCAAGGGAGGTTCAAGGTTAATGTGAGAAAAAGGGAATTTTTTGGGAGCTACAAAGGTTGTACACTATCCCTTTTAGTTTACTATTTTTTTGTTTATTTGCATGCTAATTTCCTTTCAATTAGAAGAAATTAAAGTGTAATTAGATCCTTATTCTGTTGCGTATGTCTCATGTTCCATCAATTGCAACGCTACCCCAAATGTCACAACACTCCAGAGTTGAATCAGTGCCAACGTTCTAATGCATCTCAACGCTTGAACTTCAACACTGAAAGACAAAATCATCACCGTTGTAATGCTTCTCTAGAGTGTTGCGATGCTATGATAATTGACGGACAAGCAACGAGGCGTACGTGCAAGTGAGTGTTGGACCATGCATGGAACTTTTTGCCTGACGCATCCTTTCAGCCGCATCAGCGTTGCAACGCATGGCATTGATCTCTATATATACTTCTCCTCAGCCCTAAGTCAAATTTGCTGAATTTGGGAGGCCCAAGTTAGACTTCATCCTTCTTCTTTTCCCTCAATTTTCAGTATCTTTAGTAATTTATCGAGTAGATGCCAGATTATAGCTTCTCATCCTTCATGGGAAGGTAAGATTTTGGTTTCTTAGTTTAGGGATTCGAAGGAACTCGATGTATTTTGTGAGATTTCAATTTACTGATGCATTCAAACTTGTTTTTGTGTTTTGATCTGAATCTATATGTATGAATTGCATGATTTTAATTGTTGATTACGCCCAATAATTTTGTCGTGTTAGTCTAACGCTTTGAGATTACCTTGTAATATCTAATACGTATTTATAGGATAATCCCATGGTTAGTTAGGCAAAAGGGATTGTTCCTAGAGACCTAGAGAAAAACCGTATTGATTGTTTGATTAGACGTTGGAAATTAACACTCATCTTAGCGTAATTCCTAGAACTTAATGCGATTCTTTAATTTATATGGAACGGGTTTGTTTTCTATGCATTTTGATTAATTAAATAATTAGGACCATTGGTTGTGATTCCAATCAATTGGGTTAAGCATAAACAAGAAATTTAAGTCATAAATTGGGTCGATGATCTAAATTACATTGGGCAAATCCATTCCTCTAAACTAAGACATCTCGGTTAATTGCACTTCTATCTTTAACTTTCTCGCATTTTTATTTTCACTCAATTATCCAACCACACCACCCCTCCTCCCATTTATCACTATAACTGAAAACAAGCTTTGATGGGCTAATCTTGTACACTTCCTTGAGTTTCAACCCTAGATTTTCCACTTGTACTACGAGTTAGTATAAGTAGTTAGTTTGGTGATTTATAAATATTATTTATGTAGGCATGAGTTTACTGGCGACGATAAACTCGAAGCTTCTACCATGGAGCTAAGCCTTATCGAATGCCTCAACGAAGTCTGAATCTTGTCTTGAATGACGTAGTAATGAAGGAGGTCTTCAAACTCTAGGATGCATGTATATCTATCCTATTCCTAATAGTGAGTGGGTTAGTCTTATTCACATGGTGCCTAAGAAAATGGGTATTATTATGGTAAAAAATGATGAGGGTAGTTAAATTCTTATTAGGGTTCAGGATGGGTTGACGATGTGATAGATTTCAGGAAATTAAATCTGTAACTAGAAAGGACCACTTCCCCCATCTCCTTCATTGATCAGATGCTTGAAAGGCTAGCTGGTAAGCCCTTCTTCTGTTTCCTTGATGATTTTTCGGGTTTCTTTCAGATCCTGATTAACTAGGAGGACCAATAGAAGATGACCTTTGATGTCCTTATGGTACCTTCTCCTTTAGAAGAATGCCATTTGGACTATTTAATGCTCTTGTCACCTTTCAACACTATATGATGTCCATATTTTCTGGGTTTATTGAAAAATGAATGGAGGTTTTTATGGATGATTTTACTGTGTATGGAGACTCATTTGCTGATTGTCTGTCTAATTTTTCTAGGGTGCTAGAAAGATGCATTGAGTCTAACATGGTTTTTAATTTTTAAAAATGTCATTCCATGGCCTCACGTGGCATTGTATTGGGACATATAGTATCTGAGCATGGCATAGAGGTAGACCCTGCTAAGATTGATGTTATTGCTAAGCTACCTTACCCCACAAATGTGAGGGATGTTTGTTTGTTTCTTGGTCATGTAGGTTTCTATCGCAGGTTCATAAAAGATTTTAATAAGATTGCTTAGTCGATGACCTATCTTCTTCAAAATGATGTGGCCTTTGATTTCAATGATGGTTGTAGGAGAAGCTTTGATGTGCTAAAGAATGTCTTGTCGTGCACTCTAGTTATTCAGGCTTCTTGTTGGGATCTTCCCTTCGAGATCATATGCGATGCCACTAACGATGTTGTAGGAGTAGTGTTGGGGTAGAAGCTTGATAAGAAACATCACGTTATCTACTACACTTCAAAGACCCTCAACACGGCTCAGTGTAGCTACACCACAAAAGAAAATGAGTTTTTAGCTTTTATTTTTGCTTTAGAAAAATTTTGCTCTTATATTATAGGATATGAAGTCATTGTTTTTCTGACCATGCAGCTCTGCATACCTGATGTCAAAGAAGGCGTCCAAACCCATATTGTTGAGGTGGGTTCTTCTCCTCCAGGAGTTTATCCTGAGACTTTAAGACAGAAAGGGATGCGAAAATTCCCTTGCCGATCACCTGAACATAATAGTAGCTGATGGAGGTTGTCTTAGTTCTGATGGAGACTTCTCTTACCATATTTTGATGCAGGCAGATGGTATTTCTATGACTCCCTGGTATGCTGATATCATGAACTACATGACCATTGGTGAGTTCCTTCATGGTATGAATAAACATAGACAGGATAAGATTAAGTTTGAGTCGATCCAGGATCACACTTTTGCAATCGGTTCATTGCCTCCTTATTGAAAAAGTACAGTGTTCGACATCATATTGCCACCCCATACCACCCTCAAACTAATGGGCAGGTGAAGGTGTCCAACAAGGAAGTAAAGACAATTTTGGAAAGGTGGTCAACCCAGGAAGAAAGGATTGAAGACTCCGACTAGATGACGCTCTATGGGCTTACAGTAACTTTCAAGACTCTTATTGGGATGTCTCCCTACCAGATGGTTTATGGTAAAGCTTGCCATCTTCTAATTGAAATCCAGCACAGGGCTTATTGGGCAGTCAAAAAGTGCAACTAGGACTTAGAGGTAGCTGAGGAGGCCAAACTTCTACAACTTCAGGAGTTAGAAGAGCTGAGGTTAGAGTATTTTGATAATTCTTTAATTTACAAGAAAAGAGCGAAGGACCTTCATGACAAATTGATTACACCCAAGGAGTTTTAGGTAGGGCAAAAGGTACTTCTGTATAACTCTAGATTGATATTTATGCCTCATAAACTCCGGCCCAAGTGGCTTGGACCATTTGGTGTTTCTCACGTTTATCTTTATGGTGCATTAGACATTGTTAATCTTAAGATAAGGAAGGCCATCAAGGTTAATGGGCATAGGTTGAAGGTCTTCCATGATGGCGAGTCGTTGGACTGCATTGACATCGCCAATCGGTTGGACTCACCGGTCTACATCTGAAATCAAGCCATCATAATTGAACAACCGACCATAAATATTTGTGTTACATGGAGGCAACCAAGATTTAAATTTACTTGCTTTCTAGAATTAGATTTCAATTCAGTATTATCTCTTTTTATTTTTCCTTTGGGGAGAAAAGGAGCTGAGACGAGTGTTCTACATCCTTCCTTCACTACATTTTTCAGGGAAATATTCTTATCCCTCATACTTCATATTAATCACATTGGGGAGAATGTGTGTTTTAAAAGCTGGGGGTGGGATGTTTGCATTTTTGGGCTGATTTTTTTTATAATATTATTTGGGGTCCTAGAGTGCTGTGCTCAGACAGTGCTTGCTTGATTGAGTTTGTCTTGTTGTTTTGTTCCTTACGATACTAGTCTATGATGTACTTGCATGAAGTTTTTTTGCATTAGAATAGGTTGGATGAAAGAGTTCATAATTTTCACGATGTTTTTAAAAAATTCTACTTAATTTTTTTAATTACATCTCTAAGACCTTTGCATATCTATCTTGACCTGTTTGCGTACTATAAGTTTGTTGTCACTCCGATAGGCCTTGGTGATAGATATTAGTCTTTTCGTGATTCAATTTAGTAATGCGTGCTTGAGATGTAGTCAATTGATATCACTATCACCTAGTAAAAGGAAAAAAAAAAGAGAGAACTTTTCATTTATACATGTTTAGGGGTCTACTCCTCTTCTTTAAGGTTATGATTAACTTGGGACGGCCATGACACCCCTGATTTCCCTTTGAGCTAAAGTATTCTAGAGGAATGAGTAAGCTTAGGCACTTTTCAAGGGAAATTGGCCCGTAGTTAGATGTCTCGCATGACACCCATGTGGAAAAGCCAAAACGAAAGTCGGTTTCTTATATTAAGTTTCCCTTTTGAGCTTTAAAAAAAAAAGAAAACAAGAAAGAAAAGAATGCAGTAAGGCAATGGATGTTTAGATTTTAACTGATCCAATTTTATGTCATTACAACTTTGAATTTAGGAAATCTACTTCGGGACCCTTTGCGCTAGTGTAGGGGGAAACAAATGGAAGATTTATAAGGCCATTTTGGGCTCGCTCTTGTTCAAAATGAATAACTTTGAGCTTGAAAATGAATTAAAAATTTTTAAAATGAATTTTCAAACCGTTCCTGAAATGATGGAATGTTTTTTTATTACCTAATTGATTGTGATGTTAATTCTAGTTGGCTGTTGAGGCTTGAGTAAGGAATATTCTAGTTTGAAAAACTGATTATCTTTTGCATGATTGCTTGTTTTAACTTGCTTGAGAACGATCAAGAATTATGTTGCGGTGTTTTTTTTCTAGGACTCAAGTGTACAAGAAGTCGGATTAAGCATTCGAGACAAAAAGACGCTAAAATCATGAAGTTAGGAGCTAAATCGATCGAATGACGGAGTGAAGAATATTTCCCTGCCGAGCATTGCAACACTCTCATTAAACCTAAGTCCAACGCTAGATCAATGCTAGAAGGCAGAATGCTCGAATGCAGGGCAGCGTTGCAATGATTCGGAGATGCCCCAACGCCACCATCGCACCGCTCATCAACGCTACCCTCCAACGCTCTAGGATAGAATAGGCAGCGTTGCAATGCTACGTGGTTTGACGGACGCACAGCCTCAGCGTGCGTGCAATGCAATGTCAAGTCAGTGCTGCAATGCTTTCCTGACGCTAGACCATTATGCACCACAACATTGCAACGCTCTTCCTAGTGTTGCGATGCTTTGGCAGTTATATAAAAGAATAATTTGGGTCAGCTAATTGGAGAATCACCAAGTACACTGATTTCTAAATGCCGCCGCTCTGTCTAGCCTAGTTTTAGTACACTTTTACATCAAAATTCTGTAAAAATTCTTTCCCTTTGCCAATTGTATCGAATTCAAGCATGATTTGAGGCTAAAAAGTAAGAAGTTAGTTTGTGTTTTTTAGTTTAGTTTGGTTCTGATTCAATTGTTGAGACTCGTGTTGTAATTCTGAGTTTTATTATGAATTTATGAGACTCTATCTTGTGCATATTCTTCAATTTTCGTGTATAGGATAATCTGAAAAATTAGCTATGCATGTTTAATTGATTACTTTGATTTTTCCTAATTTGTAATCGTTAGGTAATAGTCACCGAGAAGCATGAGTTAAGTTAGTTTGTTGTGTTAATTTGGGATTCTAGCTAGCAAGCATATACTTTCTAACTTAGATAAATCTTGCTCAATTAATTAGTTAGACAATGGAAATCAATTAATTGGCTTAGCTTTGCTTTGAATCTTAATGTCTGTTGATTGATTGAAACGTTGAGGATTCTCGCTTTTCTATTAATTAACATGATTTTATTGACTACCTAGTAGGATTCTAATCAAGTAGGCTAAGTTAAAATTCAAATATTCTTGCACATCTTTTGATTAGTCTGTGATAGAATTGATGAGGAATGAACTAAACTATAATTATCCAAGCTAAATATTTGTTTGATTGATAAATTTTTCCATTCATTTACATGGCACACTTTTTGTTCTCTAGCAATTTATTTCATAATTTCTCATAAAAATCCCCCCTTCTTGTTACTTCTTACAAGTTCCAATCTTTGAGGAATCCATATTCAGTTCTATGAGGTTCAATTACGGAAATGCTACTTGTACCACTATTTAGTATAAGGGGTTAGTTCGGTGCATATAAATTTTATTTACATAGGTGCAGGTTCACAGACGACGGTGAAACCGACGGTTGGACCACTCATTCAAGATTCACTTCTTCTTCCCATTTTTTTCTTTTCCTACTTTTTTTTCTTTTCTCCTCTAGCTCATTTAACATTCCAGTATTTATTTATTTTTTTTTTCATAATGACTTAAGCTGAAGGTTCTATATTCCATTTAATTTAGTCATTCTATTTCAATGAATCCAAGTAGTTTCTAAAGATTGACAAATATAATATAAGTATATATATTTGACATGCATCGTATAGTTTAATAATAATGACAAAACATTTTCTTGTATACGCTTTACTTATTCTTGGTGGATAAAATGGCTTTTTAAAAAATTAAAGTTAAGAGGATAAAGTGTCATAAAAAAAGTTGAGAGAACAAAATTTTTATCTTTGACTAAACCATCTATCTTATTGTCAGGACAACATAGTGAATCTCCACATATCTGAACAATAGTTTGTCGGTCTATTTATCCTAATATTTATGGTGTGTGAAATACATTTTCAAATATTTAATTTAAAAAATAACTTATTTAAAAAAAATTGAAGCATTTGACAACAACTCAAAATAGTTTTTCAAATGTATATTAATGAATTTTTATAAAAAATGTTTAAATAAAAGTGATTTTTTAAAAAAAATATTTTTTTCTAAACCAATCTAAACAGATCCTTATATTTAAGTACCAACTTCATACATTACACATGAAACTCATCTAATATGATTCTAGATGAATTACATGGATGATAATTGTGATAAGTTACTCATTTAAGAATCATAGAGGAAAAAATTAACAATTAGTTGAAGGAATTTTAAGAATGGGATGAAACTAAAATAACTTAAGATCAGAAAATTTTCATTAAAATGCATCTTTTTAATGCGGTTGCCCTTGTACATTAAATTAATTTATTATAAAATGTTTGTTTAACTCCAAAATCACTCATGGTTGCAAATATCAATACTTCTATTTCACCAAGATATGCCAACATGACCTTATAAGTTTTCAACTGTTATAGAATTTATATCGTTGACCTTTAGATGTTTGATTTTTCCACCAAATTTAAAATTTAGTAGTAACTTTTAAATGTTGAATATTTTTGAGATAAACGTGATTATGGAAATATAACTTGTTTTATTAAATTTAAAAAATATTGTATAAATGTTTGGGACACGTGGAACTACAATTTTCAAAAGGATAGAAACAAGGAATTTTAGGTTTTCTTTTTAAAGAAATAATATTTTTAATTATGTTCAATTCACTTTATCAAAGAAGATTCCAAAGTTCCTTTTTGAGTTATTATAAAAGACTAAATATTGTGTTAAAGTTTGTTCCATCTTCAAAATTCTCATAAGAAACAAATATAGTTCTAGTACAACCATGTATATCGCCCAACTTCAAGTGTCGGAGACTAAGGATGAAGTAATTAAGTTGATCAAGAAGTATGAAAAAAATTGTGAAGAAGGTGTTCTCGAAAAGCTATCAAAGACATTGCTCAAGATTCAACTCAAATCAGCAATAATCAAGGAATGGTAATGGAAATCCTAAAAGCAAATGACAATGTTGCACATGAGTTTAGCTTATATGCTCATATAAAACCAAATAAGCAAATAGAAGGAAAAGCTCAAGTACCCACCACAAAGGTTCTTAGTATAAAGGCATCTAATATGCAATTTAGTCGAGAGCAGATAAAGGAAATTTTTCTATACCATGATAGCGACAATGATGGTTTTCTCACAATAAGGGATGTAACAAAAGCTTTTGTTTTTCTAGGATTATCTCTTCCACTCTACAGAGCCTAACATGGGATGATATATGCCGATACTAATGAAGATGGTCGTATCAGTTGGGATGAGCTAGAAAAACTCATCGATTATGCAAATATATGTTTGTACAAGTAACTGGCAAGCAGAAGAAGTCATATTCAAATAATCAATTAAATAAGAAAACAAACCATAGAATTTGATGTTGGGAGAAATGATATATTAGAACTGAATAAACTAGCAAAATAATTATATCTCACTATGTTGGGAATATCCTAAAACTCGCAGTTTATAAACATTAAATACATTATATTCAAAATAAAGACATTATTGAGAGTTTTTTCAATAAAGATTTTATTGAATTGAATTCATTTCTAAGTCCAATAAACTAACTCATGGCTATACCATGAATACTTAGACTTTATGTAGAGATATAAAAGAGGATAAATTATAGTATATAGCCAAAAAGGTCTATAAGTATATGGATAGGGTTCGGTACCTTATCCCGGAGACACTATAGATGCGGCATGCTTAGTATATTGATACAAATGATGGAGTGGGGGCATCCTATAAAAGGTAGCTGCATAAGACCAGATCACAAAATAGTCACTTTCTTTTATAATGATTATTTACTCTATTTAAATTTGATGATGTAAGGTAACTCGATTTTAATCCTGAGCTAACTATGAACTCTTGTTTATTTGGGATTATCCTTTAACCTGCATAGGTGAGAGTGGTTCAACATCGTCGCTCAAGCATATGGGGTAAAACCTATTGGTTGTAAGTGGACATACAAGAGAAAACGAGACCAAACTGATGAGATAGAGATCTATAAAGCAAGAGTAGTGACGAAATGTTTTATCTAGAGAGAGGGGGTAGACTATAAAATAAAACCTTCTCTCCTGTTGTCATAATTAAATCTATTATAATATTTTATCCATTTTCGCCTTTTATGATTATAAAATATGGAAAATGGATGTTAGGACAACTTTTTTGAACGGTTATCTTGAAGAAAGTATTTATATGTCTCAATCAGGAGAGTTAATTGAATAGGGTCAAGAAAAAAAATGTTTCAAGCTTAAAAGATCAATTTATGGGTTAAAACAATCATCTCCGTCCTAAAATATAAGATTTGACACTGAAGTCAAATCTTATGACTTTGAACATAATGCTGACGAATCTTGGGTTTACAAGAAAATAGTCAACAAGACTGTAACTTTTCTGATACTTTATGTTGATGATATCCTACTCATTGGAAAAGAGGTACAATTCCTTATTGACGTCAAGAGATGGCTAGCATTGCAAGTTCAAATGAAAGATTTAGGAGATACACAGCATGTTCTTGGAATTCAAATAATTTAGAATTGTAAGAATAGAACACTAGCACTATCTCAAGTATCTTATATGGAGAGAAGATGTTGTCATTATATAAAAAGAAAAATTTCAAAAGTTGTTTATTGCCTTTTAGACATGGAATTCATCTGTATAAGGAACAATATCCTAAGACACCTCAAGAAGTTAATGATATGAAAAGAATTCATGCATCAGCAGTCGGGAGCTTGATGTACGCTATGTTGTGCACATACCCAGACATATGCTTTGCAATTGAAATAGTCAACAGATTTCAGTCCAGCCTTGGAAATAGTCATTGGACTGTCGTTGAGAACATCCTCAAGTATCTTCACAGAACGAGGGACTATATGCTCGTATATGGGTCTAAGGATTTGATCCTTACTAGATACACCGATTCTGACTTTTAGATTGATGTAGATTCTAGAAAATCTACCTTGGGATCAGTCTTTACTCATAATGGAGGTGTTATATTATGGAGAAGCATAAAATAAAGTTGTATTGCTGACTCCACCATGGAAGCTGAATATGTAGCTACATGTGAAGTAGCCAAAGAAGCAGTATGACTTAGAAAGTTCTTGACAATTTTTGAAGTGGTTCCAAATATGCATCTTTCGATCACCCTATACTTTGATAATAGTGGAGTAGCTACCAACTCAAAAGAACCAAGAAGCAAAAAATGTGGAAAGCATATCGAACATAAGTACCATCTCATCGGGGAGATAGTACACAGAGGAAATGTGATCGTCATGCAGATTCAGATTACAATTTAGCTGGTCCATTTACTAAGGCCATCATGACTAAAGTATTTGAGGGTCACCTAGAGGGACTAGAACACCGAGCTTCATAAATATAGGGCAAGTGGGAGAATTCATAGGTATATAGATGCCCTAGTTTATTATATTTATTCTTTCATACTCAATATTGTATATTTGTATATATTTAAACCCACTGGAGTTTTAGTCAAAGTAGAAGTTTGTTGGGAATATCCAAAGACTCACAGTATGTAAACATTAAATATAGGAAAATTACATTCTATGACAAATACATTTTATGAAACCAAATTCGTGACTTCAACTTTTTTTGTAGTTGCAAGTGTGGCAATCACATAGCAGTCACATAAAAACCAAATAGCAATCACATAACACTCACATAAAAATAAGATAGCAATCAAATTTTCAGGCTGAAGTTTTTTGAAATTTTGCAAAAAAGCAAAACTTAGGGATATCCGCCCAATTTTAAATATTTTATTTTTATTAAAGTTGCAATTTCCCCTTAAATATATTCTATTCACAATAAACATATTATTGATATTTCTTTCAATAAAGATGTTATTGAATTGCATTCATTCCTCAATCCAATAAACTAACCCATGGCTATAACATGAATACATACACTTTATGTAGAGACAAAAAAGAGGATCAAGTTGTAGTATATAGCAAGAAAGGTCTATAAGTATATGGATAGGGTTGGGTACCTTATCTTGAGGACACTATGGATGCATCCTGCCCAATATATTGATACAAACGATGTGATTCCAAAGTCATTCATGTAGAGACATGCGAGTGGGGGCATCCTATGTAAAAGATGTCTGCATAAGACCGGACCATGAAATAGTCAATTTTCTTTATAACGACTGTTTACTATTAAAACTGACTATTTCAATTTGACGACCTAAGGTAAGTCGATCTTAATCTTGAACTAACTATGAACTCTTGTTTATTCGAGATTATCCTTTAATCTTCATAAGTGAGAGTAGTTCAACATCGCCGCTCAATAAGCCTCCCATTTTAGAGGTAAGACTGAATAGATAACCGAGGACGTAGTTCAGCAAGAAGGAATAGGGTTAGCAAATAGGTTGTTCGCTCGGTCTTGAACAAAGCGGCCCTGCTCTCTTGTGGCTGAGAGGGATTCAGTTGGCAGGATCATAAACCAACTGTTCATTAAAGGATTAGGAGAGACATAAAGAGCAAGATGTATTACAAGGGTATAATGGTAATTTTGACGTAACTGTAAATACGAACGACCTGTGAAGGATCAACTTACTATGATTAAATTAAGTGGACATAAATATATCCACAGTGAGGAGAGTGCACTACTGAGTTATAGTGGTATGTCTCAGTAGTGAACGAATAATGATTAATTCGATTTAAACAATTTAGCCAATTAATCTCCAATCGTTGGAGCTCATGATCTAGGTCCATTAGGTCTCTCTACTAGCTCGTAAAAGGATTAAACCTTAGAATAGCGTGTTGAGAAAATTTGAAATGTTCAAACTCGGTTTAGGGTTTAGATTATTATATTTTTATATAATTGATGTTTAATTAACGAATTAAATGTTACAGTTTTAGAGAGTTGACAATATTTAAATATCATTTAAATATTTAATGAGACTCTATATTAATTTCATCTTCGATTAAAATTAATTGAAATGGGCTAATTAATTATCCAATTTAATTTGTTAAATTTTGAATTTATGAAATTTAAAATTATGAAATTGGTTAATTAAATTTTGGATTTTAGAAATTCAAAATTGTAAAATTAATTTAATTTAAATTGATTTTGAAATTCAAGTTGTAAAATAAGTTTTTATATTTAATTTATTCGATTTCATGAATTAAAAATTTGAAATTTAATGGAAAGTGAGATAATCCACATTTTCCGTTAAAAGAACACCTCATGCCACTCATGCGACTCACTTTGATGTGGCATCTTCAAGCTTAATCTAATTTGCATGATCAACTTCTACATATTGATGTTTTGAATTCAGATTAGTGTTCCATGCAAACTGAAATCTGAAAAAAGAAAATAGGTTTTCTTTCATCCAACTCTAAAAAACTCACATCGATTTTCTGTCAATTTGAGTTCCGCCACTCAATCTAAGGCCTGAGATTAGTAGATAAGACTTTTGTGGTAGTCTATTGCAGAGATAGAAGAAGAATTTCATGATGGTTTCAAACAAGTGGAAGAATTCATCAAAAGTATGATTCTGAAACTCTAACATATTGAAAACTATGAACATGCATACTAATTGCCTAAAATTGATGTAGTTAGAGTGCTTAGATCCTTAATTGCTTTCACATGTTGAATGTCAACTCCATCAAACTAGATATAGTATACATACTGTATAAAATAATAATGTTCAAACAAAAATTTACAAAAATCTAAAAAACTTATAAAAATTCAAAGGGTAGTCAAGGCATGCTTCTAATAAGCGTTGTCCTGAAAACAATTATTCGCTCTGCACATACTGCAAGAAGATTACAATGATTGTCTTGATAGAATTAACACGCCCAAAAGAGGGTGTTCAATCCTCTCTTAGGCCATTAAATAAAATTTATATTTACCAATTAGTACTATCAATTGTACTAAGTTGTACTAGTGGTAATACTGTATCGATCCACAGGAATGCACCAAGATTAGTTTAACAAAGTTATTACTTTAGTTAATGAGGTAAATAGGGGAGAGCGGGTATGCGTAAAATAAATGTTGGGATTTGTGCCCTAATACCTCATAATTAATTAGTTTATTAATTTAATTATTAATTATGCAATATTAAAAAATCCAATGTTATTACATGCAGTCTTGAACATTATGTAGTCGATATAAAAAAGGATCATGTTGAAGAAATAACCTAAAGGTCTATAGTATATGGATAAGGTTGGGTTTCTTATCTTAATGATTAAGAGATTGAATTCCAATGCTTTACACAGTAATTAATTAGGAAAGATGTATTACAACCTTTGTAGATCCAATTCTTAAAGATTTTTTCCCAATCTTCAAGATCTACTGCACAATCAAACCACGAGCAATACACGACAACCACTCTTCTCTACTATTCTCTTTGGAAAAATGAAACTTGTGGGAGCTTTAGTGTTCTTGGAGAAGGGGAAGCAAAACCAGAGAACTCTTCTCTTTTCTTTTTATTTTTTTTTTATTATTATTATTATTTTGCATAAGAGAGTGAGAGAGATATTCTTTATTTCTTAGTCTTCTAGGGATCAGAATAAAACAGGAGGGAGTTAAATCCATTCACCCCACTAACCATTCCCTTACAATGTAGAAGAGTTGACTAATTAATCTATTTAATTTAGAATTTAAATAAATAATTAGTTAGTAAATTAATCAAATTAACATTTATTTAATCTTTAATTAAATATCAAATATTTAATTATTTTTATATTTGAATCATACTCAAATATCCTTATCTCTCACAACCTATAGTTTAATATGAATCTCATTTACATGAAATTTATTATATAGGTTCAATATCAACCAATTCATATTATTTAATATTTGAACCTCAAATATTATTCTCTCATATTATATAGTTTTAAATTGGAATCTAATTTAAATAAACTATATTTTATAATGTTTCTATTACATTATATTAAATTGTATTTTATACAATAAGTTTCCTTAAAAAATAATTTGAACACTTCAAATTAAAAACACCTATATCCTTGTTTAATCCCATTATAAGCTAGCAGAGGGACCTTATAGACTTACAGTTATAAGCTCCCATGATACGAGATCAATCAATTAAACTTTTAAATTAAATTAATCAATATTCATTAACTATGGGACACTCCATTATAGACCCGTAGCTGCATTCTCATGAACTGTAGAATATTTATGTGTCCATTGATTTTTAACCATTTCTTGTAAGTCAATTCTTTTTTGGTTGTTCATAACTACAATTGAGTCAAATTGTCATTTTACCCTCGTAGTTACTTATTGCACCTTGAGTACCACTGATCATATAATGAACAGTGTATTTATGGTTCAACCATAAAGAAAATCCCTCTCGGGCCAGTAAGAGGGTGAAGTCTCATTGTTCAAGCTATGGAATTAGCACTTATTGGAACAACCTATCTACTTACCCTAAAGGAGGAAAGAAGTGAATTTTGTCTTGTGAAGCTATGTTTCCAGCTCCCCACTTGGTATCATCCCCAAAATGGTAGGCTTATTGAGTAGGTAATTAAGGCCACTTTCACTTATACAAATCAAAGGATGACCATCATGAGCAGGAGTTCATAACTCAATGAGAATTCAAATGAGTTCTATACCAACACAAGTATACGTATCGAAGTAATAAATTTCTAGTTAAATTACGGCATTGTCCACAGAAACTAGCATAAATAAGTTTTCCCTTGAATTATCTATGTTAGTTTTTTACCAATTTTATTTAGATGATCGAAAATTTATCTGAGAATAAAAGATAAATTCAAACAATAAAAAAGGCAAAGACAATTTAGAAAAGTTCGATTCTAGGATGTTGTTTCATTAAGAGATTCTGAATGGCTATTAAAGATAAGTCAAGGAGTTTTAGATTCGGAAAATCCTTTTTCAAGCTCAATCCATTCTAATCCTGTTTATCAACTTGAATTTCTTCCTATTGGTTAAGACCCTTCAATTACACTCCTTATTATTCTCTAATCATCATCATGCATTATTGAATAATAATCTAAACCATCAAATCCAGCGAATAAATCTATTTTTCAAGCAGAAGAATTAGCCCAAGATCAAATGATAAATGACCAATTAGTGAATGCATTCAAACCGATAATTTAGAAACCAATCAATAACCAGACATTCACAATGTTATGAATTCATTCAAGAAACTAAAAAAATCTAACAACACCCTAGAATTCAGATTTTAGCTACACATAATTCTGCTAATAACGAACCCTAGATAGAAATAAATCATCATGGATGAATTAAAGAATCGATTCCCCTTCACCCTAGCTAGAAAACAATTTCTATCTTCTTAATCTTCGTCAATGAATTCTTGGACGATCTCCAGTTGTGAATCTTTTCTCCTAATTGCTCCTCCCTACCCTGTTGGGATTGGTGTCCTAATTCTCTCGGAGTCTCGTAGTTTGTAAACTTTGTACACATTGTTATTAATAAAATAAGAGTTATTTTATTTACATTTACTCATATCCAATAAACAATTATGTAAACTTAAGCATGTATATAAGATATACAAGTGGATCATGCCTTAAGTAATAATCTAAAAGGTATGTAGTATAAGGATAGGGGAGGGATACCTGATCCTGATGACACTACAGATATAGCCCGCTTTGTAAAGGTTTACAAGTGTTGTGAACTACTACAGATGGTCTGATCCTGACCATTCATTTGGAGACATGCAAGCGGGGGTGTCCTATACAAAGAGTTTGTATAAGACCGAACTATGAGATTAGTCTTTTTATAGAACGTTGTTGATAATTGAGACTTACACTCAATAAAACGACCATAAGTGACATGACCTTAATCTTGTGTGTTTTGGGAACTCCTACTTATGAGGGCAGTCCTTTGATTAATATGGGCGAGAGTGGCCAGATTGCCAACTCAACAAGCCTACCTTTTTAGTCATTTGTCTGATTGGGGATTTGGAAACTCAGTTACACAAGACAAAATTCACTTTTTCCCTAAAGAAGGGGTAAGTAGATGGATTGCTCCCATAAGGGCGGATTTCGGGTCTTGAACATAAGGGCCACATCTTCTTTTTAGAAGAGATGACTCAATCATAGTAGGAATATAACTTATTGTTCATTAGAGGAATCAGTGGTACTTGAGGAGTTAGATGTAACTACAGGGGCACAAACTGGTAAATGGCACAGTTGTACTTACCGAGCGATCTGTGAAGGGTTATCGCAATATTGATTGATTAGTATGAACACAGAAATATATCTGTAGTGAGAAGAATGCAGTTACGGTCTTTAGTGGAGTGCCCGACAGTTAACGGATGGTGGATCTCATGACTAAAGATTAAGACAGTTATTCACGTTACCGTTGGAGGTTCAAGCTACAGGTCCATAAGTCCCCTTGGTAGCTCAATGGATTCAAGCTGAGAATCAGATTTTGGGGTTAGTTTGACATGTTCAAATTAACAGAGCAAATTCAATTATATATGAATAATGTTGGTGTGATGTATGAGATACTATTACGTGAAGGAATTAATGTAAATATGATTTACATTAAGTATCATAGAAAAAGAACTATGGCTTGTGTGTTTGATGAGATAAATAATAAAACTATAGGTCATAAATATAATATGATAAGTTGGTTATCATATGTATTTATATATATTATTATTATTATAACACCCCGTATTTTTTTTTTAGTAATAATGTAATTTCAGTAATTTTTATTATTTGAAATTTTAGTAATTTGTATTATTTAGAGGGAATTTTTGGATTTTGGACTACAAGTATAACTGCGAGAATTTAATTATTGGCGTGAAATTATTCAATTTAGAAATTAATGGCAGGATTAATTTTTTTTTTTTGAGTAGGAAAGGAATGAATAGTATAAAAATGGAATAAGGAAAAGAAAAAATATAATTTATATTTATTTCATTTTTAGTTTATTATTTTATAAACCTCCCCCCCAATTCCCCTTCTCCCTCAATGCGCGACTAAACCCTTTCCCCTCTATTTTTTCTTTCGCCAGCGTTGTCCTTCTCGCCGCCGACCTCGACACCAGCTCTGATCTCCTGCTGCTCGCCGCTGACCTTGACCGCCAGCCTAGATTCGACTTTGGCTCTTCGCGTCTCAACCGTTCGTGCCGACCAAATCCGACTTCGGTCTTCCCATGCCGAAGCCGCCCATGTTCAAGCTGCGAGTCCTTCCATCGCTTGACTTGTTGCACCACCACCTGCACCAACGGCGACCCTGAGCGTTCCCCCTTTTTTCTTAAGCTCGTCACCGTGTGGGACTAGTTTTATGCTTCTGCTTATGAGATTTAGATTTCTTTTCATGTTTTTCTTAACTTTCAGTTTTGATGTTTAAAACTTACTATTAAGAATCGTTTTCAGACTTATTTATTATCATTTATGATTTATGGGTACCCTACTGTTGTTTTTAATGTTTGAATTTAATGAATGTCTTTTGAACTTACCTTATTTAATTAGCATTTATTTCACCATAACAGAGTGTCATTTTAAGTTCCATGCATGCATGTATTTAGTAACGGCCTAACTTAAGTCCTAGGGGACCAGGTCGTTACAATTGGTATCAGAGCCCATGATTTGGGTTTTGTAGACTGACTTATTACGCAAGTCTAGATAGTCCCTATGGCCTAGTAACGGATCCCTTGTCATCGCCAGGTATGTTCTAATAATGAAGTTTCAATGCATAATGAGAATAGTGATGTAGTATTTTAATAGCATGATTTTTTAGATCTTGAGATAGTTAATTTATAAGTTCATGACAAGACATGGCACCTAAATCTAGAGCAAGAAAGACAGTTAGAGAAGGAGTGCAAGCAGAGAAAGCTGAGAGTAGCCTGTTGATATAATTCAGGGCTGCATTTTGTTTTATTTTATTATTAAGGACGGATAGGTTTGAATATGGAATCATGATTAGACATAAATGATGTGTTTGCTCTCATGCGTCAAAATGATGATGCGTTAATCTTAGCATGCAATGACGACCACACATTCCTATCATAAGTTTTCTTACGCTTGTGCCAAGTATAACACAAACGCAAGTTTCTCGGGTAATCCGAGGTTGAACACGGGGATTTGTCACTCAATAATATTTGTGAAGCGATGCGTTTGAGGCAATGAATAAGAATAAAAATAAAATGAAGAAGGTTTAAATGTTTTACACACTACTCCTACTCCTAACTAAATAGATTGAGCAATAGAAGACTTGCAATGAGAATAAGTAGAGACACAACAACCAATAACGCATAGTAATGTTTACTATCTTAAATCGCCCGAGTAATCCCAGCTCGTTGCACTAACGCATCACACCTTTAGGTGGTCAGCTGCATGACTATATCCATATAGTGCATGGTTGCGTCGAGCATAAGATTGTGCCTAGCTCTAGGAACAATACGAACCTTGCTTAGTGTGTTCTATCCCTTACCTTCTCAGGTAGTTAGACGCAGCTACTTAACTCATAGACAAGCAATGCAACATCCCATAGATAGGCGTTGCCACAGCCTTTCACCAAGCAAAGAGGATTAACTCAGTATACTCGCACAACGCACACCTCTCCGTGGGTTGCTACATGCGTCCTATCTCTAGGCTACAAAATTGAGCATGCGATTGACTTTGATAAATAAACGCTGAAGATAAATTATGATAGAGATGAAGATGATGAAGAAGACGGTGATGGAGGAAGTAAGATTTGCATTGATCACAAAATATCTTACTATCTCAAGCTAAAATGTAATACAATATAGAGATTAGGAGGGAGATGAAGGACTCTACGTCAAAGCTGCTGGTGGTGCTATGGATGAATGGTGGAGATGTCTCCCTCGAGCTTTATCTCCGGCGAATGCTCCGATCGTCACTCGGTCTGGGCTATGGAGATGAAGAATTCTCACTGAAAATATCTCTCTAGCTCTCATTTGTGATCACAAACTTCTGCCTTGGGGCAGAAGCTCGGATACCTCAAAATGAAGGTCTCAAGAGCTATTTATAGAATTTGGATGCCGACAGCTGTAATGATGGAGGTATGGCTCACTACTATTTTTGTCGTGATATGGGCGTTGTCACATCGCCTTATCTTGTTGATACTCCCAAGGTATGCATCCGAGCTGAATTTAGCTGAAGTTATCAATGCGTTCTACCCATCTTGCGATTTTTTTATTATGGCTGTCACTCCGTGGCCGCAATCTCTATTTGTTCACTGCGTTCTCCATGCGTTGGACGCATGCGATTACTGCAACTTCCATGCGTTGGACGCATGAGGTTGCTGTATGCGTTCTTCTTTTGCGGTCACTTGGCTTCAGCACATGCGTTTGTCTGTGATTTCTTATTACAAACGCATGCGTTTGATTCCTGTGATAGCTACAAAAATAGACACTTTGGCACAGAATAACGCATAATATTGGGTCAGTGAGGTTTTAAGTGCTTATCGACGCAAAACTCAATTTTTCACAAATTCTAAATATTATCACTGCGTTTTCTACCTATTAGCCCTCATAATTCTAAATAAAAGACTTATGATAACTGGCATTTTTGCCAGTTATCATAGCCAGACTGTCCTGGCAGCTCCAAATTCGCCTATGACTCGAATTGATGAAAAGGCAATGGAAGCCAGAATTAGTGAAGTTTTTGCATCCTCCTTAATGAGGAAGCTACAGGAGCTGATTTGTAGCACGATGGTAGGACAAACTACCTAGACACAAGCTCAGGAGGAACAGTGCCACCCGAGCAGTTACAACAAACCCAACTGTAGGGTAGAGACATGCAGGGCCTGTCTCTTGAGGCTAAAAATCTGAGGGATTCTAGGAAGTATGACCCTCGCTCCTTTGATGGATCGTTGAGGGACCCCACCAAAGCAGAGATGTGGTTGTCATCTATTGAGACGATATTTTGTTTTATGAGGTGTCCGAAAGATCACAAGCTTCAATTCACAATTTTCATGTTGATTGGTAGCACGAAAATTTGGTGGCGTTCAGTAGGGAAGATGATTGATACCAGTGGGAAGCTTGCAACCTAGGAGCAGTTCAAGGAGCGCTTTTATGAGAAGTATTTTTTGGCCAACACCCCGTACAACTAGCAGGCAGAATTCTTGAACTTAAAACAGGGAGTTATGTCAGTGGAGAAGTATGAACGGGAATTTGATAAGCTGTCCCGCTTTGCTCCTGAACTAGTAGCCAGCGAGGCAGCGAGGACCGAGAGATTCATTAAGGGTCTGAGAAGTGGACTGCGAGGCATGGTACATGCCTTGGACTTCAAGACGTATGCTGCGACACTGCGGGCCGCCGTGAGGATTGATGCTGACTCCCATATGGGAGAGGATTACAGGAGGTCGCTTGGGATTGGGACCTCCACAGGTTAGAAAAGGAAAGCAGACCAGAAGACTTCTGAGTCTCAACAAAAGAAACCTGTAACTATTAAAGAGGAAAAGCCGATCTGTAACTCATGCGGAAAACGTCACTAGGGTCGTTGCTTGGCTAGAGCAGGGGTGTGTTATCGTTGTGGACAGGAAGGGCATATGGCATATGGGTGCACTAGTAAGAATACTACAGATCGTAGGGACCAATCTTCGGGTCAAGAACAAGCAGGTTCAAGCGAACAACAAAAATGGAATAGGAACAGTGCCACAACCGGACATAAAGGGGGAGGTCCGACGCTGTAGCGAAAGATAAATTTACATTTTAGATCTTGACACTCTATGTTTGTCTGAGACTATGATTGCTTGCCTTCTTTTGTATGCTTAGTTAGTATAAGAGACCGTATATATTTTGTTATTCCTATGAAAAGCTATTATTATTATTATTTTGTGGTACGGAGAAAGGAGAGGGTGTGACAGGTTTGCTGGCGTAAGGAAAGATAGTTGTAACCTTGGTAGTCCTGGCATGTAAAATTTAAAATTATTTAATCATAGATTGGTTGAGATGAAGGCCCAGTACCGGGATCTTTTTCAAGAATAAACTTTCGAGGATGAAATTTCTTTGAGGAGGGAAGAATGTAACACCTCGTATTTTTTAGTAATAATGTAATTTCAGTAATTTTTTATTAATTGGGATTCTAGTAATTTTTATTATTTGGAGAGAATTTTTGGGATTTTGGACTTCAAGTGTAAGTACGGGAATTTAATTGTTGACGTGAAATTATTCAATTTAGAAATTAATGGCAGGAATTAATTTTTTTTTTTTTTTTAGAAGGAAAGGAATTTAATAGTACAAAGTGGAATAAGGAAAAGAATAAAATATAATTTATATTTATTTCATTTTTACTTTATTATTTTATAAACCTCCCCCCCAAATTCCCTTCTCCCTCACGCACGCGACCATACCCTTCCCCCTCCATTTTTTTTCGTTCGCCAGCCGTCGTCCTTCTTGCCACCGACCTCGACCACCAACTTCGATCTCCCCGCTGCTCGCCGTTGACCTTGACCGCTAGCTCAGATCTGAGCCGCGAACAATCTAGATTCAACTTTGGCCTCTTCGCATCTCAACTGTTCGCGCCGCCCAGATTCGACTTCGGTCTCCCATGCCGAAGCCACCCGCGTTCGAGTCGTGAGTCCTTCTGCCGCTCGACACGTCGTGCCACCGCCTGCACCAGCGGCGATCCTGAGCGTTCCCCCTTTTCTCTTCAGCTTGTCGCCGACTAGGACCAGTTTTATGCTTCCGCTCATGAAATTTAGATTTATTTTTATGTTTTTTTTAATTTTCAATTTTGATATTAAAAGCTTACTATTAAGAATCGTTTTTAGACTTATTTATTATCATTTATGTTTTATGGGTACCCTACTGTTGTTTTTAATGTTTGAATTTAATTAAAGTCTTTTGAACTTACCTTATTTAATTAGCATTTATAAATAACAGAGTGTCGTTTTAAGTTCCATGCATGCATGTATTTAGTAACGGCCTAACTTAAGTCCTAGGGTGTCAGGTCGTTACATATATAATAATTAGTTATTTTTCTCTAATAACCTATTAAGTGGAAGGTTATTGGAAGTTTATGGTAACTGTGAGATAAAAGAAAAATTGTTTTTCTAAATTGAAAAGTTATTTCATTCGGAAAGTTCTCATAGAGACAAACTATCAAGGGAAAGTGTTTCATTAAGCGATAGCATTGACAGAGACTAAACGATCGTGTAAAGTTGAATATACGATAGTCATTTAGCTGATCGTTGCTACACGATCGAGTGGCTAAGTCTATACGATAGGCTATCATTTACTAAACAATCGAGAACATCATCTATATGATAGACCAGCCACTTATCTCCCATTTGCTCGATCGTCTACTGGATCGTAGACCTCCAGTCTTATCCTTAAGCCAAGATCATAAAGAGCCCACAACTCTTGGATTCTCACACCAAGAATACCAAGGTAACAATTTTGGTGTTGTCTTAACTCAGTTCATGAATTGAGTGGGACTCGATTGCATTCGAGGAGTTGTTCATTGTGTTTGTGGTCGTGTTGTTTTGGTCGTTGTGTTCGAGTGTTGATCTGGATACTGTGTAGACTGATCGAGGGATTCTTGAAGAATGGTTCTTCAAAGGTATGCATCCTCTATCCCTTGTATCATCATATAGCATGCTGTAATTTCTATATATACATGACCTGTTAGTTTCCATTTTAGACTATAAATGTTTGTGTTCAATTCGAATGGAATTTGGAATGATCCCTTCTGCTATTCATGGAAATCCTCATATTTGATTTCCTTGATGCCCTATGTTGAATTGCTCACCAGACTTCTCCATATAGTTTTTCTCCCACCACTTTTTATTAGACGGTGTTGCTCTTTTATAAAAAATTGTCGCAGCATCCCAATGCTATAAACAACGTTGCAACGCTACCTAAGTGACATACACGCTCCAGTTCGTAGTATTGTGATGCTACTAGCAGCATTGAAACCTTTCTTTATTTTCGTTAGCTCTAAGGACTTTAGCATCGCAGGGTAGCGTTACAATGTTATGCGCAATGTTGCCCCTTTTTTTCTTCCTTAACAATTTGAACAACTTGCTCTTTCGCTTCTCCTTGTATTCGATGGTCCTGAGTGTATTTGGATATTTTGCATAAATTCTCATCCAGATAAGCCCGACTTTCGCTGATGATTCAGTTTCTTGAAATTTAACTCAATCAACCACATTAAATCACACCGATTAAAAAAAATAGCTCTAAATTTGAAGGCAATTAAAACACTTTTCAAGTGCTTTTCAAGTTCATGGTAATCATTTGAAATATTAATCTCTTCAGTTAATGGTATATAATGAGAGACTATATATTTTGTGGTCCAGTCTTACATAATGTCATTGCATAAGAAACCCCCAATCACATGTCTCCATGTGAGCAATTTGAATTAAATCGTTTGTAATAATTGTTAGAGTACATTAACATGCAGCGGAGGAAAAATGGAATCAATAAGCACTCTACTCATACTTAATTTGAGTTTAAAACATGCTTCAAAGTAACTTTTACAGACGAGGATTTGCTGAACACAATAACTTTGAAGAATTCTCTTCATGTCTAGCTGAGTTCCACGTGAAAAAGCTTCAATCTTAAAGTAGACCACCTCGAAGATCTTCTTTACTATTCTCTTGCAAGGATTGTGTGGTGGTAACATTAAATTGAGTTGGATGTATATAAGATATCAAGAGGGTTTGGAGATTTCTGTAGAGTTCTTCAAGAAGTTATTGTGAGCATGAGTCTATTATTTAGCTCAGCACTTCAATTTATATAACTTTCACCATGTAAATTCATGGCTTGCATGAAGGTCAGCTCCCACTCAAGAAGAAAATGGAGTTGAGTGAATAAGGTGGTTTAAACCATAGTGAAGATTTCCAACTTTTGGCAATCTCCACTTTGATTTTGATTTTCAAAATGAATTTTCAAATATGATTTTCCAAAAAATCATTTTCTAAATTAAATTTATTTAATTTTATTTATTAGTTTTATATAAAATTATTTTAATTAATTAATTTTTAAATAAAACTAATTAATTAAACCTTTTAATTAATTTTGTTAATTTAATATTAATATTAAATTAATAAAAAAACAATTCCATCATAATGAAATTAATATCATGCAATTACTATTTAAATCATATTTTAAACATTAATCGTTTCTCCAACTTAAATTAATTTCGATAAAATTAAACATTTCAATTGTATCGAATACAATAAATAGGAACCCTAATTAAATTTGAACATTTCAAATTCTAAACCCTAATTTCAAATCTTATCAAGATTACTCAATTTATTAATCCAAATTACGAGCTAATAGAGGGACCTTAAGGACCTATAGACCATGAGCTCCAACGACTTGTAATTAATTGGTTAAACTCTTTAAACCTAATTAATCACTATTCGTTAACTACCAAGACATTTTGTTATAGCTCGATACTTGCACTCTCCTCACTTTAGATATATTTCTTTCCATTTTAACCATAATCGATAAGTCAATCCTTCACAGGTCGTTCGTATTTACAATTGTGTCAAAGATTTTTGTTTTACCCTTGTAAATACATCTTCCTCCTTAAGCTCCCGCTGATCCTCCATTGAACAATTGATTTATAGTCCAACTTATAAATCATAACCTTGTCTTCCATGAGAGGGCGGGGCCCCATTGTTGAAGACAAGGTGTCGATGCTTAAGAGAACAATCCATCTGCTAATCCTAAATCGGGTAGGTGTAAATTCCATATTGCAAAGCTATGTCCCCAGTGTTGGGGTTAATGCCCTAAATCTCATAGGGACCCGTAGTTTGTAAACAAATATATGAACAAACATTTGGTGATTTATAATATGAGATATTTTATTCACTTATGTCTATGAAATATGAGTTATTTTAGTTACATTAATCACAAACCAATAAACTAAGATCCCTAGTTATCGTTGTAACTTAAGTATATATGTCGAGACATACAAGTGGATCGTGCCTTAAAATGATAACCTAAATGGTTTATAGTATATGGATAACGGAGTGAAACCTTATACTGGGGACACTACAAGTGTGGCCCGCTTTGTAGGTGTACGTGTTGTAAAATGCTACAAATGGTATGATTCTGACCATTCATGTATTAGACATGAGAGTGGGATACTCTATACAAAGGAGTTTGTATAAGACCGAACCATGAAATGTTTAGTTTCGTTATATAACGTCGTTCAAGGCAGAGACTTTCATTTCACTAGGATAACCATAGGTAACATGACATTAATCTTGAATGAGTTGTGAACTCCTGCCCATGAGGGTGGTTCTTTGATTTGCATGGGTGCGAGTGGCCAGATCACCGACTCAAACCTACCACTTTGGGGATTCGTCTGATTGGGGAGTTGGGAACTCGCTACACAAGGCAGAATTCACTCTTTCCTCAAAGTGGGGGTAAGTACATAAATTGCTCCTTTTAGGGCTAATTCTGGTGCTTGAACAATGTGGCGCCACACCTTCTCTTGGCTCGAGAAGGGTTTACTCATAGTGGGACTATGGCGTATTATTCATTAGAGAAATCAGTGGTACTTAAGGAGTTAGATGTAACTACTTGGGCAAAACGGTAAATTGGCCCAGCTGTACTTACGAGCGATTTGTGAAGGGTCATTGTATTGTTAATTGGTTATATCCAATGGACACATAAATATATCTGTAGTGCGAAGTGTGCAACTGTCGATCTTTAGTGGAATGCCTAACAGTTAACGGATGGTGGATATCGTGAGTAAAGAGTTTAGTCGGTTATTCATGTACCATTGGAGCTTCAAGCTACAAGTCCATAAGGTCCCCTTGGTAGCTTAATGGATACATGTTGAGAATTAGTTTTTTGGGTTAATTTGAAGTGTTCAAATTAACAAGAGGGAATTTGATTATATATGATATAATTAAATTAATTAAATTATATGTGATATAATTGATTTGATATATTAGATACATTAATTGGACGAATTAATATAAATATGATTTATATTAAATACCACAAAGGAGAAAATAACTATAGTTTATATATAGCATGAGATGTGATATTAAAATAATAGGTTATAAATATAATATGATAAATTAGTTATTATATTTACTTATAATTAAATCAATTATGAGATAATTGATTTTGTTTTTTTCTCCTAATAACTGATTAAGTGAGAAGTTATAATCATTTTTTTTTATAACTGATGGATAAAATGAAAATTGTTTTCATTTTTTTGTGAATCCAATGAAATTCCAATCGCGTAAAGAAAAAAGCTATACGATAGGTTTGAGAGAGTAAACGATCAAGGATCGAGTAACCTATATGATAGCTACACGCTGTTAAACCATCGAGTACCCAAGTCTAAACGATAGACTTCTCCCTTCTCCCACTTACTCGATCGTTCAGTTCCTCCTTCCCTCTACCAAATCCATATAGAGCCCATACCTCCTGGATTCTTACACTGAGGATACCAAGGTAATCGAGTGGTGGTGTCGAGTTTCTTGTTCGAGGGTCGAGGATCGAGTTTTACTCGATTAAGTTCAAGTATTCACCAGTTCGTGTTGTTCACAGTTTTTCTTGGGTTACGTTCATGTTGTTGGACGCCTTGCAGATTGATTGAGGAATACTAGAAGAAAAGTTCTTCAAAGGTATGTTTACTCGATCTTTTTGTGATAATCCTTAGAAGCATGCTATAATTTACTTGTTGATGCATAACTATTGTTGTTTGATTATAAATGCTTTTTTTTCACAATGGGGTTTTGAATGATCTTCTTCCACTCATTGGTTCTCTTGTTTAAGAGTTCCTTGAATTGGTATTAGAGCCAGGTTATTCTGATATTCCAAATTCCATTGATGTATTGAAATGCACTTACAATCTCGGTGGGTTTTAAGAATACCTACATTGCGTTTAAGTGTTAGATGTAGTTGTGCATGTGAATTGATGGATGTTTCGAGATGATTTCCTCTGTTTACTATTTTTTTTTACATTTCAAAGTTAATTTGTAAGGGCCCTTGCATTTTTGGGCATAATTAACTTGGTATTGAGTTTGTATTCAAAGTGTTTGGTGTGTTTGAGTCGTTCGTGATGAAGTTTCAATGCATGGAGATGCAGTTCACTTCAAGGAAGAAGACCAATGGTTAGTCATATTGTGTAGCCAAGGAAAAAAAATCATTTAGATTTGGCAAGGTGATCGTGTAGAAAAGTTATACTCGATCGTGTAGCATTTGTTAAACAATCGCATGGTTGATGCTACGCGACCGGCTAAAAATTTTACTCGATCGTGTTGCATTTCTACTCAATCGTGTAAACGATGAGGGTAAACGATCATTGAGTATATGATTCTCGACGCATGGTGGGCACGCGCACTAAATGATCAAGTAGGCCAACATGCTCATCACATATTCACTGGCTACTCGATCATTCGGTATGTGATACTTAATGTTTGCCCCTCGATTGTTTAAACAATCATGCCTCATTTCATAGTTTTCGTCTACTTGATCGATTAGGCATGCATTACACGACATGCGTTGCACGATCGAATGGCCTTTATGCTTCATCACATAGTCATAGGCACTCAATCTATGCTACACGGACGTAGTTACTCGATCAATGTTATTCAACAATCACAAAGAAATGCTAAATGATCGATTACTCAAGTCTAAATGATAGACTTCTCCCTTCTCCGACTTACTCGATGGTTTATGTAATAGATAGTTTTAATTCCAATTTTTTGGCTAATTGTTCTAGTCCATTAATTTTTTGAATGTACATGTGATGTATGTTTAATTATATGCCATAAAGTATGCCATGTAGATTTAAAACCCACCATAGGTTATGCATTTATTCATGCATCATCTTTTTATTATAAGAGTTATAATATAGTAGCTTGCATGATTAAATTACCTTAAAGCATGTTCATGCATCATATAATATAAGAGCTATAATATATGCATACATTTAAGCATATTCACACATCATCTTTATATTATAAGTGTGATAGTATAAGGGTGTATAAAAGCATGTATGCTTGGTTTGTTACAAGTTATGTAAGAGTTATATATAGTAATGAATGGACATTACATGAAGCATGATACTTAGGTTAATTTATAAAAAATATAAATACCTAGCCTAGCTTAGCAATGTGGATTGTTTTGGTTGTTTCTTTTTATAAGTGTTATAATTACAGAAATTAGAACTAAAATCAATAAGAAAGACATGCATGCAAACTTAGGCTTAAATCATGTTTTAAAAGAGTTTTAAAATTTGACTGAGATAGAGACCTAAGATCATGGTTCTAATGAGATTAGAAACCCAAGTTTTAAAAGACAAATCTACCTGTAATGGACTTTCGTCTAAGGCAGGTTCTGTCTAGTCTAGGATATTTAAGCTGACGAAAACAAAACAACCCTACCTGTGAACCTACTTGGAAAGGTGAATTAGATAGATTTGCTACATGCATGCAAATTTGATGATAGTCTGTTAAAAAGTTTAATAAGACTTAATTTGAATTTGTTTAATTATCAAAAGCAAGAGTTGTTTTTTAACAAATTAAAATCACACTTACATAAAATCAGTAGCCTGGTCATCTAAGTTAAAGAAACTCTAGATAGAACATTCAGTGGGAGGCACCTGGGGTATATGATACTTCACTTAAACCTTAACAAGTTTCTCCCTAAAAGTTCACATCGTGAGATCTATCCTCAGCCTCGAGGCACCCTGGGAGTGTCCCCTTAAAGGATGGTATTTGGGTAGGTCAATACCAAGGTAAATGGAGAGAATGATCATAGTAAGTGGGAGCGGGACGTGTGACAACATATCCCACAGTCTCTCTCATTATGTTGGATAACGTTTTTGTGCATCGCCTCGAGGATTGTGGGAGTGTCCCCCTAAAAGATGGCAGTATTTACACAACTCTTTATCTGATCTCCTGTAAAGGATAAGGTTGCTTTAGTCTCTTGTCCTAATTTACTTTTTCCTTATGGTGGGCACATTAGAGCGGGACTCTAGGACCTAAAATGAGGGGTTACACTTACGTGAAATGGTTAAGGTTGTTAACAAATCCTGGGCCGAAAAATTCTAATTGTTAGAGTCATTTACAAGAGTTTTTTCTGTCTAATGGTTATGAATGTCTCATCCCAATGAAGGGGCTATTGATCACCCCAACATTGACTTTTGTCCTGCCTCGCTGGGGCATCATTGCAAAATAGATGTCAATACACTTGGTACAATAAAACTATTTTGCTAAAAACCTAAAATTGGTGTTAAAAGTTGTAATGCAAATAGACTTATTAAGTTTATTCTTGTTTTTTAGAAACTTCCAAAATGGAAACCGCTACTTTAGCTCTTTCATGTTGGGAATGTCTTAGAACTCCCAGTTTGTATTAAACATTCTATTTATCAATAAAATATTATTGAGTAATTTATTCAATAATGTTGTTGATTTTGCATTCTATTATGAAAATCCAATAAACATATCCATGGCTATAGTGTGAATACTTTAGCTTTATGTAGTGACATAAACAGGATCAAGTTAATAGTATATAGCCTAAATGGTCTAATATGTATATGGATGAAATTGGGTATCTCATCCTAGTAGCACTATTGTATCCGACCTATTTTGTAGGTAGTACAAATGATGTGATCCACAGATCATTCATGTACAGACATGTGAGTGGGGCCATCCTATGTAACGAGTTTGCATATAGACTGGACCACAAAATAGTCACTTTTCTTTATAACGACCGTTTACTGTTAAAACTGACTATTTCATTATTTAGTAACCCAGGTTAACTCGATCTTTATCCTGAGCTAGCTATGAACTCATGTTTATTCGGGATTATCCTTTGATCTGCATGGGTGAGAGTAGTCCAACAGCACTGCTCAATAAGCCATCAATTTTGGGGATAAGACCGAATGATCAGCTGAGGACATAGCCCTACAAGATGAAATTCACTCCTACCCAATTTAGGGTTAGCAGATAGGTTGTTCTCTTAAGTACTGATTCCAGGTCTTGAACAATTGGGCCTTCGCCTTCTCATGATAGAGAAAGGACTTGATTCATAGGTATTATGAATCAAAATTTTTCATTAGAGGGTTAGTAGGAACTTAAGTAATGAGATGTATTCACAGGGGAAAAACAATGATCTTGACCCAACTGTGATTATGAACATCCTGTGAAGGATCAACTTACTGATCATGGTTATATCAAGTGGACATAATATATCTACAGTAAGGGAAGTTCAACTATGGGTTTTATTGGAGTGACCCATTAGTTAACAAATGTGGTTTAATTCAGTATAATGAGTTTAGCCAATTAATCTCAGATCGTTGAAGCCCATAATCTGTAGGTCCGCGAGGTCCCCCTACTAGCTCGTAAATGGATTAGTTTTAGAGTAGCATGATAAGTTAATTTGAAACGTTCAAATTAGAATTAAACGGAATAGAAGAATTTAAATTTAAATTTGATTTAAATATATGAAGGTGGATTTGTGTTAAAATTAATTTATTATTTCATATTAAATTTATTAGAATTAATTGAATTATTTATTAATTTTATTATGAAATTAATTTATGAAATCAATTTTACAAAATTAATAATATTTTCAATTTTAAAATTAAATATATTTTTAAATCATTTGATGAAAAATTGAAAAATTGGAAAATTTACACAAAATGGAAAAATGAGATTTTCCATTATCATCTTCAACTAGCTCACACAAAACCCATTTTACATTTTAATCAATAATTCCAAGCATGAGTTGTATCTCATGCAACCATCTTCTTTGCATGATAGCCTGCAATAAAAAAAGAAGATTGAAGTGGAATTGAGACATGCATTTAAAGAGCTTTTACAGAAAAATTCGGGCTAAAGAATTGTTCTTCAAGTGAGTTGTAGAAATGAGCTTCTCTCAAAGTTTTCTTTGATTCAAGCTGTTCTTGAGTCCCACAACTCATTCTAAAGCTCCAAGAGTATAGTAGGGAAGATCTTGAGGTGGTTCACAACAAGTTTCGGAGAAGACAACAGTTGAGAATCAAGATCTTGAAGAGTTCTACAAGGTATGACTTCAAACCCTCTTTTGTTAGATGAACATGCTTTAGTTTCTACCAAAATTAATGAATTAGAGTGCTTATTGATCCTTGTTGCTTATGTTGCATGATGATATACTCTTACATTTCAGCCACCGACGAATTGACTGGCAATAACTATGCTAGTCGGAAAAATATGATAAACACAATAATTATCATATATTCTATAATTAAATTAATTAAATTATACATGATATAATTGATTTGATGTATTAGATACATTAATTGGAGGAATTAATATAAATATGATTTATATTAAATTCCTTAAAGGAGAAAAGACTATGGTTTATATATAGCATGAGAGGTGATATTAAAACTATATATTATAAATATAATATAATAAAATAGTTATTATAATTAAATCAATTACGAGATAATTGATTTTGGTTTTTTCTCCTAATAACCGACTAAGTGGAAAGTTATAATCTGTTTTTTTTTTATAACTGATGAAGAAAATGAAAATTATTTTCATTTTTTTTGTGAATCAAACACATTCCGATTGTGTAATGAAAAAGGCTATACAATAGGTTTGAGAGAGTAAACGATCAAGGAACGAGTAAGCTATACGATAGCTACTCGCTACTAAACGATCGAGTACCCAAGTCTAAACGAAAGATTTCTTCCTTCTCCCACTTACTCGATCGTTCAGTTCCTCCTTCCCTCTACCAGATCCATATAGAGCCCACACCTCTTGGATTCTCACACCAAAAATACAAAGGTAACCGAGTGGTGGTGTCGAGTTTCTTGTTCGAGAGTCAAGGATCAAATTTTACTTGATTGTGTTCGAGTATTCACCAATTTGTGTTGTTCACGGTTTTCTTGTGTTGCATTCTTGCTATTGGATGCCTTGTAGATTGATCGAGGAATACTAGAAGAAAAGTTCTTCAAAGGTATGTTTACTCGATCTTGTTGTGATATTCCTTAGAAGCATGTCGTAATTTACTCGTTGATGCATAAATGTTGTTGTTTGATTATAAATGCTTTGTTATTTCACAATGGGGTTTGCAACGATCTGCTTCTGCTCATTGGTTCTCTTGTTTAAGAGTTCTTTCACCCAGCTATCTACTCGATCTTCTCCCTAAAATTGGCGGCTTATTGAGCATTGTTGTTGAACTATTCTCACCTATACAGATCAAAGGATAATCTCGAATAAACAGGAGTTCATAGTTAGCTCAAAATTAAGATCAAGTTACCGTAGGTCATTGATTTTGAGATAGTCAATTGTAACAGTAAACGATTGTTATAAAGAAAAGTGACTATGTCGAGATCTTGTCTTATGCAAACTCATTGCACAGAATGCCCTCACTCACATATCTCTACATGAATGATTTTTGGATCACATCATTTGTATCAGTATACAAAATAGGTTGCATCCAATAGTTTCACCAGGATGAGGTACCCAATCTCATTCGTATACTGATAGACCATTTTGGCTATACACTAAAACTTGATCCATTTTTATGTCACCACATAAAGATAAAGTATTTATGTTATAGCCATGGATTCGTTTATTGGAGTTTCATATAAGGATGCAATATCAATAGTAATTTATTGAATAAAAACTCAACAACATTTTCATTGATAAATAAAATATGTTAACAACATTTACAAACTGCGAGTTTAGGCCATTTCCAACAATAATTATAAAGTGGATCGTGTTCATAGTATTACCAGGATAAGGCACACAACCATATCCATATACTATAGACTTTTTAGGTTATTACTTGAACATGATTCACTTGTATGTCAGCCGCATATTGTTTAAGTTACATGAAAATAACCTCGAATCTTAGTTTATTGGATTTGAGTTATGCGATTAAAGATAAATAATATCGTAATTCTATAGAAAATTTGTTTTCAAATTGAAAGACTATATGTTTAGGATATAAATTTCAACAATCTCCCACTTGTCCCAAAACTAGTATGATGTACAAAACATAAAAGGAAAATACAATAAATTATGGCACACACTATACCCTGTACATTTTCCACTTATCCTAGACTAGGTGATGCAGGTTTTGGAGACCCAGACTCTCTAGATGATCCTCGAAGACTTTAGCTGTGAGAGCTTTTGTTAATGAATCAATAATGTTGTGCTCTGAAGTTATCTTCAGGACAATCACATCTTCTCATTGCACAATTGCCCGTGTCAGGTAATACTTCCTTTCTTTGTGCTTGCCACATTTATGGTTGCAAGGGTGTAACCCCAAATTTTCAGTTAAAATTGCATGGATGTTATTTTGCAAGTTAGAGGCTACAACTGAATTTCAATGATATTTGTAGAGATTCAGGAATGTCGAAATTTATTTGTTGGAAATTGGGTAAGTGAATGTGGAGTTTTAAAATTTAATTAACTTGCTAAATTAGTCGCAATTCAATTTAATTATTTTGAATTAAATACAATTACATTTGGCTTTGGAGTGGAAATTTGATTATTATGATAAGATGATTCAATTTTTATTAAGTGGTGGAACATTCAAAATATATTGGAGGGAAATTTTGGAAAAGATTTGAGATATTCGATTTTGCTTTATTCGGGTTAAATTTTGGAAAGGATTTGAGAATCAATTTTGTTAAGATTTGGTAAGTAGGTGAATCGTTTCTTGGATGCCTATCAATTTTGTTTAAAATGGTTGATACCCATTATGTTTGAATTTTTAGATTCAAGACATGGAGAATTTTGAGGTGATGACCCTCAAGTTTGAGACCAATTTCGACAAAGTTTGGGTAAGTAATTGGACCTTGGATCTATGTTGGGAGCATTATTGGATGATGTAAATTGGGTTATTGGAATTTTTACTTTTTGTAAATTCCGAATTTTGTTTATGACATAGGACTTGGCTTGTAACGACCCGACCCCCTAGGACTCAAGTTAGGCCGTTACTAACCACATGCATGGAACTTGAAACGACACCCTTTTATAGTGAAATAAATGCTAAATAAATAAGGTAAACTGAAAAGACCTCCATTAAATTCAAACATTAAAAAAACAAACGATATGATACCCATAAATCATAAATAATAATAAATAGGTCTAAAAACAAATCTTAATAGTAAGTTTCAAACATTAAAACTGAAAGGTGGAAAACATGGAAAGAAATCTAAATATCATGAGAGGAAGCATAAAACTGGTCCTAATGGCTTGATCACGGATTCCGCTTGTCAATCATCGATGCATCTCTACCTTTACCTGAAACAACAACATGAGAAAGGATGAGTATAAAATACTCAGTAAGTAACCCCGCTACTAAGGTCAGGCTAGATATCTATTTCCTCTAGACGCCTACCTCTGGTGGAACATATAACCTTCTCTAGTCCTCATGTGACACATACATACATGAAAAACTTATTTCTATCCTACTATAGTTAAGTATGTCCATTACCTCTAGTAAGTCCCGTCGGACCCACAACCTCTAGTGAACCTCGAAGGAAACCACCACCTATAGTGAATCTCGAAGGAAAAACAACCTCTGGTGGATCCCGAAGGAAACCACCACCTTTAGTGAATTCCGAAGGAAATACAACCTCTGGTGAATCCCGAAGGAAACGTAACCTCTGGTGAATCCCAAAGGAAACACAAACTCTGGTGAATCCCGAAGGAAACAAAACCTCTGATGAACCCCAAATGATAACACCACCTCTACTAAATCCCGAAGGAAACACAACATCTAGTTGGCATCTAACTAATCAGTAAGGACACTATCATAATCTTAACATCACAAGTATCACAACATGGTTCTATAACATACATACATCTCAACATCATAGTTCTACGACATACATATACATCTCAACATCATGGCTCTACAACATACATATACGTCGCAATATCCTCAAATTAAATACAACCTCATGGAATCAAATATCATCTCATGCTAGCATTCAAGCGTCTATGTGCACAATTAATCCTTCAGATCCTCATGTAAGAAAATACATCAGTTATACTATACTATCAGTCTATCATGCCATTGTTCTATCATAATATCCATCTATCATGCTAGCATACATCTAGTGCCTAGCCCGTGGGCAGTTTCCAGTAGTAAGATTACTTAGCTCGAAATTGAGCCTAAAATTAGTTCAAGCAACGAACTTCTTTCCAGCTTTCAGAAACTTTGAATTAGATCCTGAAGACAAAGCTTGGTCAATACTCGCTCTAAAACAATTCAGTCTCCAAAATCTCCTCTGAAATAGATTTTAATTCCAATGATCAGCACCTAAATTCCTTTCGAAAATTCCAATTCCATCTTTAAAATAAAACCAAGAGATTTTAGGCCAAGAACTTGTTGAACATTTAATAATTCCCAGAAAAATATCCAAACCATAGTGCAAACAACAAACTTACCCAAAACCACTAACTCTGACGATAAAGGCAGCCTACGACGATTTGAGGGAGGCATAGCAACGGCTGTGGCAACAAAACAAGGGCTGTGAACATCTGAGAGGCTTGTAGCATCGTCAAATCTGAAGGAGAGAGGGAGAGACGAGCGGCGGAGGGCTCAATGCCTCGTAGGGAGAGGAGCTTCAATCGATCGTTAGACTCCAACGGCGGCAGCGTCAGGCAAGCGAGTGACTATGTGAAGACTGGATCTGGACAACAGCGTGGCTGGACTATCGTGGTCGGAGTGGCGCGACTTCGTCAGGGGCAAACGACGCTCAATAGAGCCTCCACGGGATGGACCTGGTGTTGGGTCTTGAAGAGGCTAAGCTAGGGCTTGCCGGTGAAGGGGCGAGTGGTGTGAGGTTTCAGCGGTTGGGGAGGTGGGCAGTGGCGGTCACACTTTTCATGAAGAAGAAGGGTCTCTTTTGTTTATATAAAAGAAAATAATAATAATAATAACAACAACTTAAAATTAAATAAAATAAACATTTTATTTTATTCTTTTCCTAATCTACTTTAGTTTATTAAATTCCTTTCCTTCCCAAAATTAAATTAATTCTTGCCATCAATTTCCAAATTGAATAATTTCAAACGTCAAAATTAAATTCCCGCAATTACATTTAAAGTCCAAAATTCTAAAAATGTTCTCAATTAATATAAATTATTGAAATTACATTAATAATAAAAATTTGGGGTGTTACATTCTTCCCTCCTTAAAGAACTTTCGAAGTTCATTCCTGAAAAAGCTTTGGGTACTGGGCCCTCATCTCATCCTCTCGCTCCCAAGTAGCCTCCTTGAACTGATGATTCTGCCACAGGACTTTCACAAATGCAATCTCCCTACGACGCAATGTCTTTACCTCTCAGGCAAGAACCTCTACAGGTTTCTTGATGATATGCAGAAATGCATGTCATTAGGCCTTTTATTTAGAATTATGAAGGCTGTTAAGCAGAATATGTGGTCTTTATGTTAGAAATTCATGAGAAAATGAGCTTGCGGCATTCAACATTGAGAATCTCGGCTCACCCATTATTATGCATTGTTATGCATTCAAATGTCTATTTTTGTAGCTAACGCAGGAAGTAGATGCAAATGCGGAAGTCGGACTATCGCATAGATGATCGCATGCGGAGAAACTCTCCATTGCAAAGGCAAACGCATTCGATCAATGCATGGATGTTGCGGTAATCAGCCGCATGTGTCCATCGCATAGGAGTTGCGATCGTCGAGCGATTGCGATCATTGTGTAGCATCATGGTATTAAGTGAATGCGGTCACTGCACTATTACGACTACACGATAACGCATAATAATGGGATCAATGCAAGGTTGGTGGAATGAACGCATCAACGCATCTCTCGGGAAAATCAAAAGATGATGTTGACATTTCACCTACCACGCTGTTAGCAGTAGAGATTCAGAAAAGGACAACGCGCCACAAATGTTAGAATCAGAGTAGTCCATTAATGCTGTCGTCGATCAAGCTTTATATATAAAAGCCGATGAGCAGAATTTCAAATCATCCAGGGTTATCCCTGCGATCCAGACTAATGCGTGAGAATAAAGCTTGAAAGTTCTTCATTTCCTTCATCCATTCCGAGTGACGATCGGAGCCTTCGATCGGAGTTATATCTCGAGAGAGTCAGCTCCATCGCCCATCCATGGCACCATCGGCAGCCTTGACGCACATCCACTTGCTTCCAGCCGGTCATTTCATTTTCTCTTATTTTCTTATATTGTATTGTATTACATTTTGTGATTAAGGAATTAATACATTATGTCTTCAATGCATTTCTTTGTTTCCTTCGATTCCATCTCCATCTTTCTTCACTTAGCATCCTTAACTTTCATTGTATCACTTAGTGAGATTGCTAGAGTATCGCACACTTAGTCATGTGGATTAGAGATATGAAGCATGTAGCAAACCACCGAAATGTGTGCGTTGCGTGAGTGTGTGAGAAAACCTTATTTGCTTAGTGTGAAGCTGGAGAACAGCCTGTCTATAGGCGGATGCAACGCTTATCTATGAGTAAAGTCAGCAACAACTAACTGCTCGAGAGGGTAAGTGGTTGGTCGCATTAAGCAATGTAAACAAGTATTCACTAGAGATAGGAATAATCTTATGTCAGCTAAGTTTATTCAGTTACCTTGTCTTATGAGCGCATCATTCATCATTTAGACATACTTGAGAGAGTAGTCTAAAATCCAAATCTAAGACTCGAGAGAGCGGATTGGAATGCATAAGCAAGAATGGGGACCTTAGAGATAAGCTCTATTTGCTATAACACAGCTTATGCACCCTACAGATAGGATATTGCATGCATCCAGGAAGTAGGATACAGTGGCACAGCTTATGCACCCTACAGATAGGATATTGCATGCATCCAGGAAGTAGGATACAGTGGTATGCGGCAATTATACTCATGCGCTGAAAGCACGTGAGTGGGTTATGGAGGTTTAGGCTGGAATAGGCTTCTCGGCACTATCGCATATACATCGCATACATCCTAGGATTAGGCTCAAGTGTGCGAAGCATGATAGCATAGCTTGCATTGGCTGAGGTTGCCCTTGTAGTCAAGGTCAGTGTTGCAGTGAAGACATCTCCACATTTATCTATTTTTCCATCCATTTACTTCCTGTCAATAGTTGTCGTGTCTCTACCTCTCATTCATATTCTCACTGCGTTGTCTGTTAGTTAGGAGTAGGAGTAGTGTTAGCTTAACAACCCCTCCATCATTCTTTTATTCAACCCCGCATGCACATTACTGCATACATCTAGATAAAAGTCCCTGAGTTCGACCTCATTCTTGCTTATGCGTTCCAATCCACTCTTCTGCGCTCCAATCGGCATAAGCAAGAAAAATTGTGACAAGAACACATAAGCAAGAATCGGCATGGCTCTTCTGTCTACTCTGAGATATTTGCACACGAATCTTGATCTTCTGTATTGCCTCATTCATGGTCTGCACTAGTTCTGGTCCTAGCAATTTCCTCTCTCCTACCTCATCCCAACACATAGGAGATCTGCAACTCTTTCCATATAGAGCCTCAAATGGTGACATCCAAATAGTGGACTGGTAGCTATTATTATAAGCAAACTCCATTAAATGCAAGTGAGCATCCCAGCTTCTTGAAAACTCTATGGCACAGGCACGCAACATATCTTCCAGTATTTTATTCAATCGCTCTGTCTGCCAATCAGTCTGTGGGTGGAAAGCAGTACTAAAATCCAACCAGGTCCCCAAAGCTGCCTAAAGACTCTTTCAGATGTTAAACATGAAACGAGGCTCCTTTTCCGACATAATGGACACAGGCATTCCGTGCAATCTCCCAACTCTTTCATGTATATATGTGCCCACTTATTTACTGAAAAGGTGGAATTTCCAGGTATGAAATGTGCTAATTTAGTAATTCTACCTACCACAACCCAAATCACAGTGAAACCTTTGACTGTCTATGGCAACCCCACAATAAAGTCCATAGACACAGGCTCCCACTTCCATTGTGGCACACTCAACGGCTGTAACAAGCCTACGGGCTTCTGTCTCGGGGCTTTCACCTGCTGGCACACCAAACACTTACTGACGAACTCCATAATCTCTCTTTTCATATCATTCCACTAGTAATAATGTTTCAAGTCCTGATACATCTTGGTGTTTCCGAGACGAATAAAAAATAAGGAATTGTGAGCCTCTGTCAACAACTCATTCTTAATATCATTATCTGCTAGCACGCACAAACGTCCCTGATAGAGGAGACCACCTTCCATTGATACCGAGAATTCGCCATCCTGGCTTGACTCTACCCTACAAACTCTCTCCTCCAGATAAGGGTCACATCGCTGTGCATTAATAATTCTCTGCCTTAGACTCGGTTGCACTGGCAACTGCGCTAACTTTTTCGTGACCTTCCCCACTGCCACTGCAATCTCTGCCCGCTTCAACTCCTTGCACAAATGTGTCTATCTAGTAATGAAGGCTGCTGAATGAGTCACATTTCTGCTTACCGCATCTATCACTACATTTGCCTTTCCTGGGTGGTACAAAATTTTGCAATCATAATCCTTCACCAGCTCTAACCACCTTTTTTTGCCTCCTGTTCAACTCTTTCTGAGTGAAAGAGTACTTTAAACTCTTGTGGTTGGTGAAAACACAATACGTGTGTAAATATCGGCAGAGGTCGGGGGGGGGGGAGGGTAGATCTCTAATTCATCCTTCTTTAACTGGCGTGAAGCATAAGAAACTACTATGCCCTACTGCATCAATACGCATCCCAACCCCTTCTTGGACGCGTCACTGTAAATGACAAAACCACCTGATCCATTTGGTACTATAAAAACTGGGGCTGAAACCAATCTCTGTTTGAGATCTTGGAAACTACTCTCACAAGCTGCATTCCAAACGAAAGGGGCTCCCTTCTGGTTCAACTGAGTCAATGGGTCGGTTATGCGAGAGATGTCCTTTACAAATCGTCTATAGTAGCCTCCAAACCCCAGGAAACTGCGCACCTCACTAACTGTGGTTCGATGAGCCCAACTCATAACTGCCTCAATCTTTGCAAGATCCATAGGGACTTCTTCCTTCGATACTACATGCCCTAGAAAGGATACTTGCTTCAACCAAAACTCACACTTAGAAAACTTGGCATACAACTTATTGGCTCTCAACGTCTCCAAAACTTTTTGCAAATGCTCCTCATATTCGGCCACTATCTTAGAATAAACCAATAGTTCATCAATTAAAAAAATCACAAAGGTATCGAGGAACTCCTTGAACACCCTATTCATGAGATACATGAAAACTGCTAGGGCATTCGTCAGACTGAATGATATCAGTATGAACTCATAAAGCTCATACCTCGAACAAAAAGCTGTCTTAGGTATGTCACTGTCCTTTATTCTCAGCTGATGGTATCCTGACCAGAGATCAATCTTTGAAAACACCGTAGCTCCCTGCAACTGGTCGAACAAATCATCAATCCTACGGAATAGAAATTTTTTTTTGACGATCACCTTGTTCAGCTCTCTGTAATCAATTCACAGATGTAACGATCAATCCTTCTTTTTCACAAACAAAACGGGTGCTCTCCATGGTGACACACTAGGGCATATGAAACACTTGTCCAACCACTCCTACAATTGGACCTTAATTTCCCTCAACTTTTCCGATGTCATCCTGTATGGAGCCTTCAAAATGGGGGTTGTGCTTGGCTCCAACTCAATAGCAAAATCTATCTCCCATTGTGAGGGCAGTCCGGGAAGATCCTCTGGAAAAACGTCTGGAAAATCTCTTACTACTAGCTTTGAAGTCAAGGTGACTTCAACCTCTCTAGTGTCAACCACAATGGCCATAAAGCCTGAGGCTCCTTGATCAAACAGTTTACTGGCCTTCAATGCTGAAATAACTTTGGGTAGGACCACGGTCCTAACCCCTTTAAACTTAAAACTGGCTCCTATAGGAGTGTTAAACATGACCTCTTTACAGGAACAATCTATGCTGGCATGATTAGCAGCTAACCAATCCATGCCCAATATCACATCAAAATCACACATATCTAGAATTATCAAGGTCACATGCAATGCATGATTTGCTATCTCTAACTGACACGCCTTTATCTTTTTAGTAGCAAACATGATCTCTCCTGATGGAGTGGAAATAGACAGTGCAAAGGGCAAAGGTTCTAACTCTAACATGGCATGCCTTACAAATATGGAGGATATAAACGAGTTCGAAGAGCCGGAGTCAAACAAAACTAAACCATGGTGCCCCAAAATAGGAAGCATACCTATCACAACTGTGCCTGACTTTTCGGCCTCGCGCCTAGTAGTACAAAACACTCTACCCTACTGTTGTTGATGACTCAGGCATCCCTGAAACGAGCTGACAGGCTGGCCCCTGGGTTTAGGCACATTCCTCCTTGGGCATTTCTTTGACATATGCCCCTTCTGACCATATGGAAAATAAACCCCAGAGCCTGCTAGGCAACACCCCCAATGACACCTACCACAAGTAGTATAGATAGACTTATTTTCCTTGACAGTCACAACTTGAGAGCCCTACTATCCAACTGACGTGCAGCTTAACTGTGTTTTGGTTCATTTGCTAATGCTCAGGAGCCCTTGGCTTAACCTTCCTTTTCTGACCTATAGAGGTCCTAATCCCGAGCGACTTCCTACACTCTTCTCCTGCCTGGGAGTCAGCATCAATCCTCACGGTGGGCCACAGTGCCGTAGCATATATCTTGAGGCCCAAAGCATATACCATACCTCGCAATCCGCTCATCAGACCCTGGATGAACCTCTCTGTCCTCGCTGCCTCTATGGCTACTAGCTCAGGAGCAAAGTGGGACAACTTATAAAATTCCTGCTCATATTCCTCTACCGTCATAACTCCCTATTTCAAGTTCAAGAACTCTGCCTACTTGTTGTACCGGTTGTTGGCCAAAAAATACTTCTCATAAAAACGCTTCTTAAACTGCTCCCAGGTGTCAAGTTCCCCACCAGTATCAATCATTTTCTTTGTTGAATGCCACCAAATCTCTACGTTGCCAGTCAGCATGAGAACTGCACATTGGAGCTTGTACTCTTTCGGGCACCTCATAAAATGGAAAATCGTGTTAATTGATGTCAACAACATCTCTGCTTTATTGGGATCCCGCAACAATTCATCAAAGGAGCAAGGGTCAAACTTCCTGAAATCCCTCAAATGTTTAGCCTGAAGAGACAGGCCCTGCATGTCTCTATTCTACGATCGGGTCTGCTGCAACTGCTCAGGTGGCACCTATTCCTTCTGAGCCTGGTTCTGGGCAGTCTGTCCTGCCATCATGTTACGGATCAACTCCTACAATCTTTTCATTAGGGAGGATGCAACAACTTCACTAATTCTTCCTTCCAATTCCTTATCATCAACTTGGGTTATAGGTGGATTCGAAGCTGTAGGGACAGTTTGGCTACCCTCGGCTCCCTCTTCCTACACCCCTAGAGAGGGAGGATCCTAAACTCGTGGATGTTGCACTTGGGTGTCCTGAACCCCTACTCTAACATTCTTTCTTGCTCTAAGTTTAGGTCCCATGTCCTATCATGAACTCATAAATTAGCTCTCTACCTCTGGATCTTTCTCATAAAACATGCTACTAAAACATTACATCATTAATCTTATATATGTACTGAAAATTTTCATTAGTAGGAGATACTTGGCGATGTCGAGGAATCCGTTACTAGGCCATAGGGACTATCTAGACTTACGTAGTAAGTCAGTCTTCAAAACCCAAAACATAGGCTCTGATACCAACTGTAACGACCCGACCCCCTAGGACTCAAGCTAGGTTATTACTAAACACATGCATGCATGGAACTTAGAACGATACCCTTTTATAGTGAAATAAATGCTAAATAAATAAGATAAACTCAAAAGACCTCCATTAAATTCAGACATTAAAAAAAAAAAACGATAGGGTACCCATAAATCATAAATGATAATAAATAGGTCTAAAAACAAATTTTAATAGTAAGTTTCAAGCATTAAAACTGAAAGGTGAAAAACATGGAAAGAAATCTAAATATCACGAGCAGAAGAATAAAACTGGTCTTAGTGGCTCGATCAGGATTCCGTTTGTCAATCACCGATGCATCTCTACCTTTACTTGAAACAACAACATGAGAAATTATGAGTATAAAATACTCAGTAAGTAACCCCACTACTGGGGTCAGACTAGGCATCCATGTCCTCTAGATGCCTACCTCTAGTGGAACATATAATCTTCTCTAGTCCTCTTGGGGCAGATAAATACATGAAAAACAGATTTTTATCCTATTATAGTTAAGTATGCCCACTACCTCTAGTAAGGCCCATAGGAACCACAACCTCTGGTGAACCCTGAAGGAAAGCACCACCTCCTGTGAATCCTAGAGGAAACACAACCTCTGGTGGATTTCGAAGGAAACCACCACCTCTAGTAAATCCTCGAGGAACCATAACCTCTGGTGAATCCTGAAGAAACATAACCTGTGGTGAACCTTGAAGGATAACACCACCTCTAGTGATTCCCGAAGGAAACACAACATCTAGTGGGCATCTAACTAATCAGTAAGGTCACTATCATAATCTTAACATCACAAGTATCACAATATGGTTCTATAACATACATACATCTTAACATCATAGTTCTATGACATACATATACATCTCAACATCATGGTTGTACAAGATACATATTGTCTCAACATCCTCAGATTAAATACAACCTCATGGAATCAAATATCATCTCATGTTAGCATTCATGCGTCTCTGTGCACAATTAATCATTCAGATCCTCATAAAAGAACATACATGGGTTATACTATACAATCAGTCTATCATGCTATTGATCTTTCATAATATCCATCTATTATTCTAGCATACATCTAATGCCTGACCCGTGGGCTGTTTGTAGTAGTAAGATTACTTATCTCAAAATTGAGCCTAAAATTAATTCAAGCAACGAACTTGTTTCCAACTTTCACAAAATTTTTATTAGATCCTGAAGACAAATCTTGGTCAATACTCGCTTCAGAACAATTCAGTCTCCAAAATCTCCATCGAAATAGATTTTAATTCCAATGATCAGCACCTAAATTCCTTTCGAAAATTCCAATTCCATATTTAAAATAGACCCAAGAGATTTTAAGCCAAGAACTTGTTGAACATTTAATAATTCTAAGAAAAATATCCAAACCTTAGTCCAAAGAACAAACTTACCCAAAACTATTAACTCTGACAATAAAGGTAGCCCATGATGATCTGAGGAAGGCATACGAACGGCCGTGGCAATAGAACAGTGGCTGTGAACGTCTGAGGGGCTTGTGGCATCGTCAGATCTAAAGAAGAGAGGGAGAGATGAGCGGCAAAGGGCTCAATGCCTCGTAGAGGGAGGAGCTTCAATCGATGGTGATACTCTAATGGTGTCAGCATTAGGCAAGCGAGCAACTATGAAGACTGCATCTAGACAATGGCGTGGCTGGACTAGTGTGGTCGAAGCGGCGCAATTTTGTTAGGGGCAAACGACACTCGACAAAGCCTCCATTGGACGGACCTAGCGTTGGGTCTTGAAGTCGCGTGGGGAGGCGCTCGAGGGGCTAAGCTAGGGCTTGATGACAAAAGGGCGAGCGATGCGAGGTTTCAAGCGACATGAGGGGGGGGGGACGGTGGACGGTCACACTTGTTCAATGGAGTATGGAGGATACGGAATCTTCATTTTGTTTATATAAAAGAAAATAATCATAATAATAATAATAACTTAAAAAGAAATAAAATAAAAATTTTATTTTATTCTTTTCCTATTCTATTTTATTTTATTAAATTCCTTTCCTTCCCAAAATGAAATTAATTCCTGCCATTAATTTCCAAATTGAATCATTTCCAACGTCAAAATTAAATTTCGCGCAATTACACTTAAAGTCCAAAATTTCAAAAATGCCCTCAATTAATATAAATTACTAAAATTACATTATTAATAAAAATTTGGGGTGTTACATGGTTCGTGATATTTTTGGGCAAACAAGAGTTAAGGTTGATTGAACTTGTTTAGGCTAAAATATAAGGTATATGTCTTAATACTGGTTCGCCTTCGAACTAGTCGTCCTAACCACACGATCATGATTGGATTATTCTAATTAAAGATATGGACTATTTTGACTGCAATGTTATGATATGATGACTGAGTACAATCTAGTGAATTTTCTCTTAGTTAAGTAACTTTGATTATGATAAAGGATATATATATGGACTGATGCATGCTAAGTATCTATGATGACTATTAGCCTTTTTATCCAGGCATGTGTACATTTTATGACTATTGGTGTGCTTCTTTAGGATTCACACCCATGACTGTTTATGTGCAAATTTATGACTGTATGTGTACCTTCGAGTACATACCTCTGACTGATCTGTGCTCCCTCGAGACTGCTCCTACAACTGGTATGTGTACCTCCGAGATACACCTATTACTATTTCATGTACCTTCACGTGCCTTTGACTGATATATGTTCCTCTGGGATAACTTTTATGACTGACGTGTGATACTTTGGGATCACCACAACTTATATGCTATAGTTGTACACTGATGCTTAGATAGAATGGTTAACATGTTACCTAGAGGGCACAATAATGGATCACTTATTGAGTATTTCATACTCATCTTTTCTTCCTTTATGCTTTTAAGTTAATGATAGAAGTAGGTTAGCCAGTGATAGACGAAACCGTGATAGAGGCATATAGGGACAAAGAAAATCACTTATACTCAGTCGTTGTCTTTAGTCATTTGAATGTTTTCAAATTAGAATTTAATGTCGGATAGAATATTTTATTGTTTTGAATCTTTTTCTTTGTAAACGATTTTAGGGAACCCTGAATAAATATATATATTTTTATTTTTTTAATTTATTGATCTAAACTGATTTGAAATTGTTATCCTTGTTTTAATAAGTTTTACTTTATTGGTCAAATTGATTTGAATGTAAATGTGTAATTGTTAGGTAACGACCCTTATCAGAGTTCTAGAAAGATTGAGTCTTACAGTTAGTTTCAGGGCTTATGTTTTTGGTTTTGTAGACTAACTTACAATTATATGTCCCTTATGGCTGCTATGAATCCTTCATCCTCGCTAGATATGTTTCTTATTAAAATCTTCTACAAGTATATATGCATGATATTGTTTGTTTCTTTTAAAAGTAGTATTACACAATTTCTGTGATTGAGGATAAAAGAAGGTCGACTATGAATGTTAGGAAATGTTTTCACATCAAAGTACAAGAAAAGGGTGGTCGTGGGTCTAGAACTAGCAGAAGGGATGGACATCACCCAACCATCGAAAACATTGCAAACAATTAAGAACAAACAGTAGTACGTCCATCCTCTGATGCACCCATCACCCAAGCTGGTCTTACTATATTGGCGGTTAAGCTAGAGGAAAAATTCAAGAGTATAATGGAGGTGGTGTTAGCTCGACGGACATTGCCTCAGGAGGCTTCTGCCCCCTAAAGCCCTACTCAACAACAGAATATGTAGGATTTGTCAATTGAGGCCAAGCATCTGAAGGATTTCAGGAAGTATAATCCCCGCACATTTAATGGGCCACTAAAGGACCCTACAAAGGCAGAGTTGTGGTTATCTTGAATGAAGATAATTTTTCGATATATGAAGTGCCCGGACGATCATAAGCTACAGTGTGCACTTTTCTTGCAACGATTTTGCACAAAATATTTCTCTGTCGGCCTGAGGAATGTTAAACAATAAAATTTCCTAAATCTCAAATAGGGCCATATGACGATCGAGGAATATGACGAGGAGTTTGACAGGTTGTCCTCTTTTACTCCTGAACCTGTCGTTATAGTGGTTAAGAGAGCAGAAATATTTATTCAGAGCCTAAAGGGTGAGATACACGAGTTTTTGTGGGCCTTCAAGCCGATGACTCATGTGGAGGCACTTCATTTGGTGGTAGAAATGGATTCCAAAGCTGAGGGGGAATGCCTAAAGCCTCAAGTGTTGGGACCCTCCTCAGGATAGAAGGTTCAAGTTGACCAGATCATTACGACATTACCATTAGTTAATCTCTAATTCAGGATGGGTTTGGGGTGAAAAGCCTTTATGTATGTCGTGTGGGAAGTCCCATGTGAAGCAGTGTCTTGTGGGCACGAGTTTATGCTTTAAATACAAGTGATAGGGTCATACGACAGATAGATGCACTGGTAATCCTACTCAAGGTGGCAAGATTTAGCTATCCAATACCCAGAATAATGCAAATAGGTAGCAACAACATGGTCATATATATGCCACTAACCGATAAGAGGCCGAGCTGTCAAGAACGGAAGTGTCAGGTACATTCCCAATCTTGGGACACTATGCCTTTGTATTATTTGATTTTTGGTCATTTCATTCGTTTATATCATTTGTATTTGTGAGGAATGCTACGTTAGAAGTAGAACCTTTGAATTATGTTTTATTAGTTTCTACTCTGTCTGGAGAAATTATGATAGCAAATGAAAATATAAAAGCATGCTAGATAGATATAGTAAACCATACGTTAGATGTCACTTTAATAGTTTTGGACATGTGTGACTTTAATGTGATACTGGGCATGGATTGGTTGGTTGCTAACCATGCCAGTATAGAATGTTCCCGTAAGGAAGTGATTTTTAACCATTTTATGGAAGCTAGCTTTAAGTTCCAAGCAGCGAGGACTTTGGCTTTTCCCAAGGTAATCTCTACTATGAAGGCCAAGAACTTGTTTAACTAAGGTACCTGGAGTATCTTGGCTAGTGTAGTCGAGACCAGAGAAACTGAAGTTAATTTGACATCAGAACAACCTATGAAAGAATACCTTAATGTTTTCCTAGATGAACTTTTAGGTTTGCGACTGCCAAAGGAGATTGATTTTATGATCGAGTTGGAGCCAAGCACCATTCCTATATCTAAAGCTCCGTATAGAATGGCTCCAGCATAAGTGAAAAAACTTAAGATCCAGTTCTTCCTTGATAAAGGTTTCATACAACTGAGTGTGTCCCCAAAGGGAGCACCAATACTATTTTTAAAGAAGAAAGATGGCTCATTACGTCTATATATAAATTATAGAGTACTGAATAAGGTGACTATTAAGAATAAGTACCCTTTCCCCAGAATTGATGATTTTTTAATCAGTTACTAAAGGGTTTCAAATACCCACAATGGAAGTATTTGAATGCGATTGAGTCCCAATTTTATTTTAAATAACCTAAAATAAAGAAGAGGATGAAAATTTAATAAACAAAAGGGGCAATTGGAACTTTAATTAAAAAAAAAATTGAAAATTGGGTGTGTGACCCTAGGTTTTGCTTTTTTGCAAACATGTCAAAAAACTTTCATACGAAAATTTGATTGCTATATGATTTCTATTTGATTGTTATGTGATTGCTATCTGATCTCTATGTGATTTCTATGTGATCGATATGTGATTGCCACACTTGCAATTACAAAAAAATTTGAAGTCATGGCTTTTGTTTCTTAAAATATATTTGACACACAATGCAATTTCCCTAAACAAAATTCATCAAACATGCTTTTTACAACTATAATTTACACAGGAAAAGGGAATCAAGAACTTACTTTGGAAGAAATCAAACCTTCTCACTTCCTCTCTAGATCACAATAAGATAATGAATGGATCTTTGTCTCCTTTTCGGTCTTACCAATGCAACAAATAAAAAATCAAAACGAACACCACCATAGGGCTTCCTTGTTATTTTCTAAGATGAGAATTGAAGCGAAGGTGTGGGCTCGCTAAGTTTAATTTTGGAAACAATGGAGCGTCATGTCAACTTTTCTCAGAGATGATTTATTTTTCCAAAGAATCTCGGAAGATGGAGATCATTTTTTTGTAAAAAACTTGAATAAGAAATGGGGGGGGGGGGGGGGGGGGGGGGGGGCTAGTTAAATTTTTTGTATAACGTTGAGATCGGATCCTACTCGTAGTTGGATGTCTACACCCGTGGAGGCAAGCCAAAACGAAGATGGGAATCGTGATCAACGCATAAACCAAGTGATTGCAACTCCGCTGCCAAATAAAGAAATGGGCATGAGTTTTGACTGAGAAAGAGTGCCTTGATCATAGCTGGATGCCTGCATGACACCCGGGGGGGCGAGCCAAAATGATGGTCGAGCACTCGGATCAATGCAAGGTCACAAAACGAATATCTTTATCATGCAAGGGTCAAAATCACTTGAAACACCCCGAGTTGAGAAAGTTTGAAATAAATCATGCGATGTCCTGAATACGAGTAAAGATTTTTTTTAAGGTTAAACTTGTGGTCCCTAAAGATTAGAAATATTTTAGGCAGAGAACCGGATAGAAATTAAGAAGGCATTGGTTCATGAAATTTGAATAAGGCACCTTGAGAAGTCTAGGTAGGGTAAAGACGGTCGAATCTTTAGTTTATGCTTGAGAACAAACATTGTTTTAAATTTGGGGGTGTGATAACTGGTAGAAGTAGAAGTTATTACAGCTCCAATAAGTAAAACAATGAGAGAATGTGATGGTAAAATAGGCTATAAAATGGTGATCACAAGCACCATTGCATAAGAGCAGTTAATTCACCTATTTTGTGCAAGTACAATGCGATGGTGTATATAAAATGGTGATCCAAGGGCACAATGCGTCGATGCGCTTGAAGTTGCGATCGCAAGTCATGCGATCGTGAGAAGTCTCTTAAAAAGGTGGTCGCATAAAGACCTCGCATCAAGGCGACAACATAATAAATCATTATGGGACGAAAAGCTGATAATGGTCAATTACGAATTTAGTTGACAAGTCATTAAAAGCCAAACTGTAGCAAGTACACTCAACTTTCAGTGACTATTAAACGGCGCAACAAAATAGGGGAATTAATGTCGCCCATCATTGCAATCATTAGCAAGAAAAGTTGTTTCACCTTGAAGTTTATAAATACCGAAGGCCACCAGAGAAAAAAGAGTTAGTTAGTTAGTCTGTTCACACACATACTTATACATATACATAGAGAACAGAGAGAGAAAGGAGAGGAGGAAAAGCCAAGAGAATCGCTCTCGGACAGATCGAGAGATTTTCGGAAAGCAACACAAAGAAGAGAGGGCCAACACTTGCAAGAGCAAGAATACACATGAGAATAGAGTTGAAGTGACAAAGAGCAGCGTAAAAGGCCACGGGATGCAAGACATTGCTTACCGGGCTTCTCATTTCTCAAATCCATTTGTTATTTTGTATTCAGTACTTTATTCGCAGAAAACCAAAATTTCATCTCAATCTATTTTCAATCTCTCGATACCATGCATGAGTAGCTAATTTTCTAAATGGGTTGAGAAGTACTTGGCTAGCATGACTTAAGATTTACATTTTATGCGATCATCCTGTCTTATGTATGCATCATTCACCCTTTGAACATACTTGAGAGAGTAGTCTAAAGATAGAATCTAGCCTTGAGAGAGTTAGATTTGAATCTAGGCTTGAGAGAGCCAGATTAGAATCGCATAAGCAAGAAGTAGAAACTTAGACATAAGTTCTATTGCTATTTACACATCGCATGCGCCCTTGAAATAGGAATGATGGTATGCGGTCACCTTGTTTTATGTGTGCACCATTCATCATCGCGTAGGCAAGAGTAGAGACTTAGAAATAAGCCCTATCAATTGTTTCCCATATACATCGATGCGCCCTAGAAATAGGAATTTTGGTATTCTGCATTGAGAAACGTAGTACTGATATTTGTGTGTCGCATGATCGCATAACTTGTGCACAATCTTAGGAAATGTTAGTTAAACACCTTCTCAACCCCTTCATCACATACTCATTGTAACTCTATGCTTTCATCACTCCACGTTCAACTCTGCCGCATAGGAAAAATCTAAATCAAAACACTATCCATTTCACTTGTTTTTACCACCGCAATAGAATCAAAGTGTTTGTCGCATATCTACTTAGTAGTCCCTGTGTTCGACCTAGGACTTACCAGGAAACCTAAGGAGGCTTATACTTGGGTCTTATTAGGAAAACATTCATGTTCACCACATAATACACATCATCACAAACTCACACCATAACACATCATAATCTTATGCATCAAGTTTTTGGTGCCGTTGCCGGGGACTACAGTATATATTGCACTAACAGGAAACCTCTTTGATTTTCTTTGCAGCTTTCGACCTTTGTGCAGTGCCATTCCTTCGGTAAAGGAAGAAGCAAGCATCGCATGAGTGAAGGACATGCCCTTGAGCCCAATTATGACCCAGAGATCGAAGGAACATTTCGCAGAAGACCGAAAAATATATGTAGACAACAAGGGAGAACTCCCAAAATGGGTGAACAACTAGAAGAGAGATCCGCAAATGCAAACAACATTATGGCAAATCCTATCCTACTGGAAAATGATCACAACAGACCTATCCAAGACTATGCGTCACCAAACTTGTATGATTTCTCCCCAGAAATCATGAGGCTAGCATTGGATGGATCAAGGTTTGAGATGAAGCTGGTAATGTTACAGATAATACAAACAGCAGGGTAGTTTGGTGGTCAGCGTGGTGAAGATCCACATGGCCATCTACGAAGCTTCATTGAAATTTGTAACACTTTTATGTTCCCTAATATCTTCGTTGAAGAAGTTCGACTCACGCTATTCCCATTTTCCCTATGCAATAAAGAAAGAAAATGGGCATACTCCCTCGAACAAGGAGAGATAACTTCATGGGAACATGTTGTGGAGAAGTTATGAAGAAGTATTTCCTCCGTGCAGAGAATGCCAAAAGGAGGAAATTAATCACAATTTTTGAACAAGAAGAAAACGAGTCGCTCAGTGACGTGTGGGCTAGGTTCAAGAGATTAAGGCATGACTGCCCGCACAATGGATTGCCAGACTTCCTCCAAATGGAGATTTTTCTATCACGGGCTAAATCCTACATCACAGACAACTACCAATGCGGCAGTAGGAGGCGGTCTGTTGGACAAGACTTATAGTGAGCTAAAGAACATTCTCGATCGCATATCAAAAAATCATGAAGATTGGCAAGAAAGTGATCAATGAGTAAAACCCAGAGAAGGTAATGCAAATAATGGTGCCATCGCATCTTTTCAAAATTAGATGAATGCGATGATAAATTTGTTACAGGGCATACCAATAAACAATCTTGAAGCGCAAAGAGGGCAAGTCAACGCAATAGAACAAACAAGCAACTGTTGTGCTACATGTGGAGAATCGCATTTAGTTGAAGAGTGTCCATAGAATCCACAGTCAATCTACTTTGTCAAGAACAACGCTTTTTCAAACACATACAACCCTAGGTGGAGAAACCACCCTAATTTTGCTTGAAAAAATATCCAACAAGGTTACAAACCTATGGTGCAAAAAGAAGAACCGCAACAACAAGCCTACAGCTCTCAAACATCGCCATCATCCTCTCTGGAGAACCTATTAAAATAGTACATCGAAAACAATGAGATGGTCCTCCAGAACCACGACTTCCATCCGCATCCTGGAAATCCAAATAGGACAGATTGCGAGAGAGTTGAAGAATAGACCGCAAGGGACGCTATCAAACTCAACAGAGCTCCTATGCAATACGAGGAAACAGGGAAAGAACAATGCCAAGCAGTCACCCTGCGAAGTGGAAAGACGACGGCAGAAGTTAGGAAGGAGCTTAGCAGGACCGAGACAAAGGCGATGGAATAAAAGAAAACATTGATGCAAAATGAGTCAGAAAAGCCCGAGATGATGAAACCTGAAGTTGCGACCAAGTCTAAGCCTTTAGACCATGGAATAGTGAAAGTACAGTTACCTTCATTCCCTCAAAGGCTGAAAAAGAATCAAAACGATGAAGGTCAGTATCATCGCTATTGGGATTGGTGTCCTAATTCTCCCAGAGTCTCGTTGTTTTGTAAAGATGCACATTGTTCAATGAATAAAATAAGTGTTATTTAATTCTGACATTTACTCATATCTAATAAACAAAGCTCCTTGGTAATCTTATGTGAATATAAGCATGTATATGTGATATACAAATGAATCATGCCTTAAGTAATAACCTAAATCAGTTGGTAGTATAAGGATTAAGGTGGGATACCTGATCCTGGTGACACTGCGGATACGACTCGCTTTGTAGAGGTTTGCAAGTGTTGTAAACTACTACAGATGGTAGATCCAGATCATTCGTGTGGAGACATGGAGTAGAGGTGTCCTATACAAAGAGTTTGTATAAGACCTGGACCACGAGATGACTTGACTCTATATATAACGTCGTTAATTCTAGAGACTTACATCTCACCTAAACGACTATAGGTGATACGACCTCAATCCTGAGTGTTTTGTGAACTCCTGCCAACTCAACATGCCTACCTTTTTGGGGACTTATCTGATCTGGGAGGTGGGAACTCAATCCACAAATGGAATTCACTCCTTTCCCGAAGTAGGGATAAATAGAGAGATTCCTCCCTTAATGGCTGATCCGGGGCTTGAACATAGTGGCCACAACTTCTCTTTGGAAGAGAAGACTCAGTCATAGTAGGACTATGATTTATGTTCATTAAAGGGATCAGTGGTACTTAAGAAGATAGATGTAACTGTAGGGCATAACGCTTATTGACCCAGCTGTACTTACGAGCGATCTGTGAAGGGTTGTAGCACTTCTAATTGGTTAAGATGGATGCATAATATATCAGTAGTGAGGAGAGTTTAGCTGTCGGTCTTTAGTGGAGTGCCTGATAGTTAACAGATGATGGATCCCATGACTAAAGAGTTTAGTCAATTATTCATGTACTGTTGGAGCTTCGGATCTATAGGTCCATGAGGTCCCTTTGGTTGCTTGGATTCATGTTGAAGGATCAGTTCTTGGTGTTGATTTGAAATGTTCAAATTGACAAGAGGTATTTTGATTATATATGATATAATCGGTATGATGTATGAGATACATCTAGTGGAGGATTGATGTAAATGAGATTTA